>NW_024070207.1:33047021-33408496 GCF_014754425.2 Oryx dammah | reverse complement strand
ATATGCCAGCAAATTTGGAAAACTCAGCAGTGGCCACAGGACTGGAAAAGGTCAGTTTTCATTCCAATCCCAAAGAAAGGCAATGCCAAAGAATGCTCAAACTACCACACAATTGCACTCATCTCACATGCTAGTAAATTAATGCTCAAAATTCTCCAAGCCAGGCTTCAGCAATACGTGAACCGTGAACTTCCTGATGTTCAAGCTGATTTTAGAAAAGGCAGAGGAACCAGAGGTCAAATTCCCAACATCTGTTGGATCATGGAAAAAGCAAGAGAGTTCCAGAAAAACATCTATTTCTGCTTTATTGACTATGCCAAAGCCTTTGACTGTGTGGATCACAATAAACTGTGGAAAATTCTTCAAGAGATGGGAATACCAGACCACCTGACCTGCCTCTTGAGAAATCTGTATGCAGGTCAGGAAGCAACAGTTAGAACTGGACATGGAACAACAGACTGGTTCCAAATAGGAAAAGGAGTACGTCAAGGCTGTATATTGTCACCCTGCTTCTTTAACTTATATGAAGAGTACATCGTGAGAAACGCTGGACTGGAAGAAACACAAGCTGGAATCAAGATTGCCAGGAGAAATATCAGTAACCTCAGATATGCAAATGATACCACATTTATGGCAGAAAGTGAAGAGGAACTAAAAAGCCTCTTGATGAAAGTGAAAGTGGAGAGTGAAAAAGTTGGCTTAAAGCTCAACATTCAGAAATTGAAGATCATGGCATCCGGTCCCATCACTTCATGGGAAATAGATGGGGAAACAGTGGAAACAGTGTCAGACTTTATTTTGGGGGGCTCCAAAATCGCTGCAGATGGTGACTCCAGCCATGAAATTAAAAGACGCTTACTCCTTGGAAGGAAAGTTATGACCAACCTAGATAGTATATTCAAAAGCAGAGACATTACTTTGCCGACTCAGGTCCATCTAGTCAAGGCTATGGTTTTTCCAGTGGTCATGTATGGATGTGAGAGTTGGACTGTGAAGAAGGCTGAGCACCGAAGAATTGATGCGTTTGAACTGTGGTGTTGGAGAAGACTCTTGAGAGTCCCTTGGACTGCAAGGAGATCCAACCAGTCCATTCTGAAGGAGATCAACTCTGGGGTTTCTTTGGGAGGAATGATGCTAAAGCTGAAACTCCAGTACTTTGGCCACCTCATGCGAAGAGTTAACTCATTGGAAAAGACTGTGATGCTGGGAGGGATTGGGGGCAGGAGGAGAAGGGGACGACAGAGGATGAGATGGCTGGATGGCATCATTGACTCGATGGATGTGAATCTGAGTGAACTCCGGGAGTTGGTGATGGACAGGGAGGCCTGGCGTGCTGCTATTCTTGGGTTCGCAAAGAGTTGGACATGACTGAGCGACTGAACTGAACTGGATTCTGATTGCTAGAATTTTGTTAAGGACTTTCGCATCTATGTTCATCAGTGATATTGGCCTGTAGTTTTCTTTTTTTGTGGCATCTTTGTCAGGTTTTGGTATTAGGGTGATTTTGGCCTCATAGAATGAGTTTGGAAGTGTACCTTCCTCTGCAATTTTCTGGAAGTGTTTGAGTAGGATAGGTGTTAGCTCTTCTCTAAATTTTTGGTAGAATTCAGCTGTGAAGCTGTCTGGACATGGGCTTTTGTTTGCTGGAAGATTTCTGATTACAGTTTCAATTTCTGTGCTTGTGATGATTCTGTTAAGATTTTCTATTTCTTCCTGGTTCAGTTTTGGAAAGTTGTACTTTTCTAAGAATTTTTCCATTTCTTCCAAGTTGTCCATTTTATTGTCATATAATTGCTGATAGTAGTTGCTTATGATCCTTTGTATTTCTGTGTTGTCTGTTGTGATCTCTCCATTTTCATTTCTAATTTTATTGATTTAATTTTTCTCCCTTTGTTTCTTGATGAGTCTCGCTAATGGTTTGTCAATTTTATTTATCCTTTCAGAGAACCAGCTTTTGGCTTTGTTGACTTTTGCTATGGTCTCTTTTGTTTCTTTTGCATTTATTTCTTCCCTAATTTTTAAGATTTCTTTCCTTCTAGTAACCCTGTGGTTCTTCATTTCTTCCTCTTCTAGTTGCTTTAGGTGTAGAGTTAGGTTATTTATTTGACTTTTTTCTTGTTTCTTGAGGTATTTTGATTTCTCTTTTGATTTCTTCTGTGATTTGTTGGTTATTCAGCAGTGTGTTTTTCAGCCTCCATATGTTGGAATTTTTAATAGTTTTTCTCCTGTAATTGAGATCTAATCTTACTGCATCATGGTCAGAAAAGATGCTTGGAATGATTTCATTTTTTTTTTTTAAATTTACCAAGGCTAGATTTATGGCCCAAGATGTGATCTATCCTGGAGAAGGTTCCATAGCACTTGAGAAAAAAGTGAAATTCCTTCTTTTGGGGTGAAATGTCCTATAGATATCAATTAGGTCTAACTGGTCTACTGTATCACTTAAAGTTTGTGTTTCCTTGTTAATTTTCTGTTTAGTTGATCTATCCATGGGTGTGAGTGGGGTATTAAAGTCTCCCACTATTATTGTGTTATTGTCAATTTCCCCTTTCAGACTTGTTAGCATTTGTCTTGCATATTGCAGTGCTCCTATGTTGGTTGCGTATATAATTGTTATATCTTCTTCTTGGATTGATCCTTTGATCATTATGTGGTATCCTTCTTTGACTCTTTCACAGCCTTTGTTTTAAAGTCTATTTTATCTATATGAGTATTGCTACTCCTGCTTTCTTTTGGTCTCCATTTGCATGAAATATCTTTTTCCAGCCCTTCACTTTCAGTCAGTATGTGTCCCTTGTTTTGAGGTGAGTCTCTTGTAGACAACATATATAGAGGTCTTGTTTTTGCATTGATTCAGCCAGACTTTGTCTTTTGGTTGGGGCATTCAACCCATCTACATTTAAGGTAATTATTGATAAGTATGATCCCATTGCCATTTACTATATTGTTTTGGATTCAAGATTATACACCCTTTTTGTGTTTCCTGTCTAGAGAAGATCCTTTAGTATTTGTTGGAGAGCTGGTTTGGTGGTGCTGAATTCTCTCAGCTTTTGCTTGTCTGTAAAGCTTTTGGTTTCTCCTTCATATTTGAATGAGATCCTTGCTGGGTACAATAATCTGGGCTGTAAGCTATTTGCTTTCATCACTTTAAGTATGTCCTGCCATTCCATCCTGGCCTGAAGAGTTTCTATTGAGAGATCAGCTGTTATCCTCATGGGAATCCCCTTGTGTGTTATTTGTTGTTTTTCCCTTGATGCTTTTAATATTTGTTCTTTGTGTTTGGTCTTTGTTAATTTGATTAATATGTGTCTTGTGGTGTTTTGCATTGGGTTTATCCTGTTTGGGACTCTCTGGGTTTCTTGGACTTGGGTGATAATTTCCTTCCCCATTTTAAGGAAGTTTTCAACTATTATCTCCTCAAGGATTTTCTCATGGTCTTTCTTTTTCTCTTCTTCTTCTGGGACTCCTATGATTCGAATGTTGGGGCATTTAATATTGTCCTGGAGGTCTCTGAGATTGTCCTCATTTCTTTTAATTCATTTTTCTTTTTTCCTCTCTGATTCATTTATTTCTACCATTCTATCTTCTGCCTCACTAATCCTATCTTCTGCCTCCATTATTCTACTATTTGTTCCCTCCAGAGTGCTTTTGATCTCATTTATTGCATTGTTCATTATATATTGACTTTTTTTTTATTTCTTCTAGGTCCTTGTTAAACCTTTCTTGCATCTTCTCAATCCTTGTCTCCAGGCTATTTATCTGTGATTCCATTTTGTTTTCAAGATTTTGGATCATTTTCACTATCATTATTCATAATTCTTTATCAGGTAGATTCCCTATCTCTTCCTCTTTTGTTTGGTTTGGTGGGCATTTATCCTGTTCCTTTACCTGCTGGGTATTCCTCTATCTCTTCATCTTGTTTATATTGCTGTGTTTGGAGTGGCCATTCTGTATTCGGCAGTTTGTGGAGTTCTCTTTGTTGTGGAGTTTCCTCACTGTGGGTGGGGTTATAGGGGTGGCTTATCAAGGTTTCCTGGTTAGGGAAGCTTGTGTGGGTGTTCTCATGGGTGGGGCTGGACATATTCTCTCTGGAGTGCAATGACGTGTCCAGTAATGAGTTACGAGATGTCATTGGGTTTGGAGTGACTTCGGGTAGCCTGAATATTGAAGCTCAGGGCTATGTTCCTGTGTTGCCAGAGAATTTGCGTGGTATGTCTTGCTCTGGAACTCGTTGGCCTTTGGGTGGTGCTTGATTTCAGTGTAGGTATGGAGGCGTTTGATGAGCTCCTGTTGATTAATGTTCCCTGGAGTCAGGAGTTCTCTGGAGTTCTCAGGATTGGTACTTAAGCCTCCTTCTTCTGGTTTTCAGTCTTATTTTTACAGTAGGCTCAAGACTTCTCTATCTATACAGCACTGATGATAAAACATCTAGGTTAAAGATGAAAAGTTGCTCCACAGTGAGGGACACCCAGAGAGGTTCACATAGTTACATGGAGAAGAGAAGAGGGAGGAGGGAGATAGAGGTGACCAGGATGAGATGAGGTGGAATCAAAAGAGGAGAGAGCAAGCTAGCCAGTAATCACTTCCTTATGTGCACTCCACAGTCTGGACCACTCAGAAATGTTCATGGAGTTATATAGAGAAGAGAAGAGGGAGGAAGGAGACAGAGGTGGCCAGGAGGATAAAGGGGAGAATCAAAAGGAGAGAGACAGATCCAGCCAGTAATCAGTTCCTTAAGTTTTCTCCACCGTCCGGAACACACAGAGATTCACAGAATTGGGTAGAGGAGAGAAGGGGGAGGGAGGAGATAGAGGCGACCTGGTGGAGAAAAAGGAGTATCCAAAGCGGGAGAGAGCAGTCAAGCCAGTAATCTCGCTCCCAAGTAAAAATGGGTAATGAAGATTGGGTTCTTAAAGGTACAAAAATTATACTAAATACCAGAAAGCAAAGATTAAAACTCTAGAGTAGAGGTTGGATTTTCAAAAATAGAAAAAGAGAAAAAAAAAACCAAAGTCACAAAAATTGTAAAGTATATATATATGAAGTTTGTTCTAAAAAATAGGGGCTCTCTTTTTTTTCCTGCAAAGTAATAGTAGGTTATAAAAATGAAAATTAAAGGAATAATAGAAGACTTAAAATTTTTTAAAAAATAAAAAAAATTAAAGAATGATAGTAAAAATAGTAAAAATATATCTAGAACTTTCTCTGGTGTTGTTGTGGGCAGTGTGGGGTCAGTTCATTTTTGGACAGTTCCTTGATCTGGCTTATATTTCTCAAGACCTATAGGCCCTTTCCTATGAAGTTGGTACTATCTTCAGGGTTTTAATCTATTGCACCTGTCACTTCCAAGGAGGGTCCCTCTGTGTTAGCTTCTTCTGTTTGCTGGTCTCTTCGGTGTCTAATTTCTGCCCTGGCACAAGGGGGCGGTGGTGGACACTTTTTTAGGCTCACTTGTTCAGTCGTGCTGTAGGGAGGGAGGGATGCTGCAAACAAATAACACTGGCTTATGTTCACAGTGTGCAGTGTCTTGGCCACACTGGGTTTGCCCCCACTCATGGCATGTGTGCTTTCCCTGTCTACACTGCTTAGGTTGCTCTGCTGGGAACTGTCTGAGGCCAGCCCTGGGTTTTATGCACTTCCCAGGTCTAAGCCGCTTAGGTTCAGGTACTCGGGTAGTCCTCAGAGGCACAGACTCGGTTGAAAGTGAAAGTGAAAGTGAAGTCGCTTAGCCGTGCCCGACTCTTTGCAACCCCATGGACTGTAGCCTACCAGGCTCCTCCATCCATGGGATTCTCCAGGCAGGAGTACTGGAGTGGGTTGCCATTTCTTTCTCCAGGAGATCTTCCCCACCCAGGGATCAAACCCGGGTCTCCCGCATTGCAGGCAGACACTTTACCATCTGAGCCGCCAGGGAAGCTCAAGACTTGGTTGGGCCTGCATTTTGTGCCCTTCCCAGATCCGAGCAGCTCAGGTGACCAGGTGTTTGGCCAGCGCTGTTGCTGCGACTTATCGCCTCCCCCATCCCTGCCACTCAGTTTTCTGGGTGTACAACTGGTGCACCTTCTCAGGCCGATGTTGACTGTCCAGAATCCCAAAAAGCATTGGTTAGCAGCAAAGACTGCATGCAGTTTAGTAGATGATGCCTCTCTGGGGCCGTGATTGCCCCCTTCAGGCTCCAGCTGCCCTCACCTGCCTATCTCGAGAGGGGGATGGGCCAGCCTGAAGCCAGCTAGCTCTAGTCAGTCCTTTGTTCTGTGAGCAGGCCTGGCAGTGTTTCAGGTTAAGGCTTTTCACAGGGTAGCTATCCCACAGTCTGGTTTGCTGTCCCGAGTTAGTTCCCTCAGATTGCCCTAGGGGCATTCAGGCCCTGTCCTTACTCTAAGCCATGCAGCCTGCATCTCCCTGCACAGCCCCCACTTGCTAGTGGTGGGTGCAGGCGTCTGCACTGCTTCTTCGCTGGGGGAGTTGCCATTGGGCACGTAATCTGTGGGTTTTAATTATTTATTTATTTTTCCTCCCAGTTATGTTGCCCACTGTGGTTCCAAGGCTCACCACAGACTCAGCAGTGAAAGTGTTTCCTGGTGTTTGGAAATTTCTTTCTTTTTTAGGACTCCCTTCCCAGGATGGAGCTCAGTCCCTACCTCCTTTGTCTCTCTTTCTTTTCTATTTTTTCCTACCTCCTTTCGAAGACAATGGGCTGCTTTTCTGGGTGCCTGATGTCCTCTGCCAGCATTCAAAAGTTGTTTCGTGGAATTTTCTCAGCGTTCAAATGTTCTTTAGATGAATTTGTGGGGGAGAAAGTGGTCTCCCCATCCTATTCCTCCACCATCTTCCACCGCTGGTCTTTAAACTGCACAGACAACTATTCTCCCTTCTAACACACTAATAAATAATGCTCATCCTCATAATTTTTTTGCTGGGTCAGGGGTCATCCTTACAGGAGAGACACAACAAACGGTGCAACACTTCCGACACACCAAAGAACAACTGCCCATCTTTGACTTGTTTCATTATCTTATAGTTTTCTGCATACAGGTCTTTTGCCTCCTTAGGTAGGTTTATTTCTGGGTATTTTATTCATTTGGTTGTAATGGTAAATGGGATAGTTTCCTTAATTTCTCCTTCTGATCTTTTGTTGTTAGAGTATAAGAATGCAAGAACTTTCTGTTTTAATTTTGTATCCTGCAGCTTTTCTAAAATTCATTGATTAGCTCTAGCAGTTTTCTAGTGTCATCTTTAGGATTTTCTGTGTTTATTGTCATGTCATTTACAAACAATGGCAGTTTTGAGGCTTTGGGTTAGTGGCTTTCAAGACCCTGGAGCCTATGTGAGTAGAGGAGGCTTTGCCTTGAGGGGCAACTTGAGGTGAGCCAGCTCAGATGGATGGTTTGTCTAATGCCTGTGGAGGCTGAAGCCTGCAGATGGGAAAGAGGATTACAGTGGCAGCCCTCCCTCTCCCTTGTGCACCACTCACCCAAGCATTGCTTCTGTGGTGTCCTGGACTTCCTCTGCAAGCTTTCCCAGTTGAGCTCCTTACTCCTGTTCCTTCAGGCTGTCTCTTCACAGCCAACAGCTGCTGCCTCCCTGGGTCCATGCTCCAAACCCTACTTCCCAGCAACTAGCCCCATTCCATGACAGGAGACCTATGACTCTGGCTGGAGTGTGCAGTGCACAGACCATATGTTCAGTTCTTACTTTGTTCTGCCTTCCACAGACTGTCCTTTGCATTCCTCAGTCCCCCAAAAGTCCCTTTCTATCCAAGCTGATTTCCCCACCATGTGTGTTTCTTTCTGATTACAAGAAACTCTCCTCACCTTCAGCTTTCCACCACAATTGCTGGACCTTTGTTTTATTCCTCTTTTCTTTTTTTCTTCCTTTCATCCTAACCAGTTGTGAGGGGATTTTTCTTATCTCTTTAGGTATCCAAAGTCTTTATCTAATGCTCAGCAGGTGTTCTGTGAGAATTGTTCCATTTGTAGATGTATTCTTTTTTAAAAAATTTTTACAATTTTTAAATTTTATTAAATATTTATTTGGCTGCATTAAGTCTTAGTTGTGGCACTTGGGATCTTCCTTGTGGCATTCAGGCTCAGTAGTTGCAGCACACAGGCTCTCTGATTGTGGCACTCATGCTCAGAACATGTGGGCTCAGTAGTTGCTGCTAGTGGGCTTAGTTGCTCCATTGCACATGGGATATTAGTTCCCCGAACAAGGATCAAACCTAAGTCCCCCGCATTGGAAGGTGGATGCTTAACCACTGGACCACCAGGGAAGTTCCTGTAGATGTATTCTTGATGTACTTGTGAGCAGAGACAAATTCCACATCCTCCTATTCTATCCTGACTCCTCGCCCATCTACATCTTGATTGAGGTATTGGATTCAGGTGTAGATATTTGTCAAAACTAATCAAAGTGTACTCTTTATAGTTGTGTGTATACTGAATGTAATCATAACTCAATAGAAAATTAAAAAGAATGTCATAGCGAAAGTTGAATAGATATTAGCTTGAACTAACTTTAGATACTGATTTCCATTTCTAAAATGGAAATGGCCTTGCTAATTTCTATCTTAGATTAACTCTAAAATATGAGTCACAGAGAAGAGGGAACAGCCAATTGTAATATGGAAATGTGAAGAAACTTCATATATACATTGGAAACATTGTATTTCCTTAAAGTAAAACTAGAAAATAGATCCTTATGATAATTTAGATTTGGTAAATTCTGAAAGTAAAATGTTAACATACATCTTTAGTTGGAAAAATTTTATTCAGAACTATAATTGAAACCAAAGGAGATTTTGTTTTTACTTTTGTTTCTTTTTTTTTTAATTTTATTTTTACTTTATTTTACTTTACAATACTGTATTGGTTTTGCCATACATTGACATGAATCCACCACGGGTGTATACAAGCTCCCAATCCTGAATCCCCCTCCCACCTCCCACCCCATATCATCTCTCTGGATCATCCCCATGCACCAGCCCCAAGCATCCTGTATCCTGCATCGAACATAGACTGGGACTTTGTTTCTTACATGATAGTATACATGTTTCAATGCCATTCTCCCAAATCATCCCACCCTCTCCCTCTCCCTCAGAGTCCAAAAGTTCATTCTATATATCTGTGTCTCTTTTGCTGTCTCTCATACAGGGTCATCATTACCATCTTTCTAAATTCCATATATATGTGTCAGTATACTGTATTGGTGTTTTTCTTTCTGGCTTACTTCACTCTGTATAATCAGCTCCAGTTTCATCCATCTCATTAGAACTGATTCAAATATATTCTTTTTAATGGCTGAGTAATACTCCATTGTGTATATGTACCACAGCTTTCTTATCCATTCATCTGCTGATGGACACCTAGGTTGTTTCCATGTCCTGGCTATTATAAACAGTGCTGTGATGAACATTGGGGTATACGTGTCTCTTTCAATTCTGGTTTCCTCGGTGTGTATGCCCAGCAGTGGGATTGCTGGGTCATAAGGCGGTTCTATTTGCAATTTTATAAGGAATCTCCACACTGTTCTCCATAGTGGCTGTACTAGTTTGCATTCCCACCAACAGTGTAAGAGGGTTCCCTTTTCTCCACACCCTCTCCAGCATTTGTTGCTTGTAGACTTTTGGATTACAGCCATTCTGACTGGTGTGAAATGGTACCTCATTGTGGTCTTGATTTGCATTTCTCTGATAATGAGTGATGTTGAGCATCTTTTCATGTGTTTGTTAGCCATCTGTATGTCTTCTTTGGAGAAATGCCTATTTAGTTCTTTGGCCCATTTTTTGATTGGGTCATTTATTTTTCTGCAGTTGAGCCGCATAAGTTGCTTGTATATTTTTGAGATTAGTTGTTTATCAGTTGCTTCATTTGTTATTGTTTTCTCCCATTCAGAAGGCTGTCTTTTCACCTTACTTATAGTTTCCTTTGTTGTGCAGAAGCTTTTAATTTTAATTTAAAAAGCTTTTTCCAAAGAACCTGTCCCAGAGGTGAACTGACATTCTCCTTTCTGGGAAAGAATACTGCTGTCATTCTTGCAATGATTCTTTTCCAGTTAACTAAAATATCTAAAGTCCCACTGAACCCTCCATATCACAAGGGAGCATAATAGATAAACTGTATAAAACTTAAAAATGAATTCACTTGGTTGAAGGGTATGTGAGAAGCCAAACTCTCCAAGTTTTGATGTTGATTTTGATGATGGTTTGGTCATGAATTGAAATATCATGTTTAGTACACATTTTGGTACACAGTAGCAAATTAAAATGTTACTTAGCATGTTGGTTATGCACCTGTTCAGTTACTGACTATGTGACCTTTGGCAATGTGTTAGTCCTCTTTGAACCTCACTTTCCCTATTTAAGAAATGATAATCATGAAGAAAAAAATTCCAAAACCAAATTGGTAAGATGAGTATGAAGAGGCCAAATGGGATCTAAAGCGCTCAACTAATGCATAGCGCAGAGAAGTAGTTCTAGTTCATTAAAGGCTTACCACTAATATTATTAGGTAAATGCATGGTATTTCAAGTTCTCTGAAATTAGTCCCTGAGGCAAGAAGAGTTGTGCCCTTTAGGGATCTCATATAGTACCATGTAGATAACTGTATCATTTTCCCAAGTGGAATGTTGATCTTCGAAGCAACTAAAAGAACAGAGAAAAATATTTGGAAAATGCTTGAATTATTCAGGGTGAATTTTTCTAAAGCATAATTCTTGCCCCAGCAAAGATCATAATCATGCACTCAACAAACATTACCTAACCATTACCCAACATAATGGATATTAATGGATATTATTCCAGAAAATAAAGAAATGTTAGCATATAATTTCAAATAATATATATTATGCTTAGTGAAATAAGTTAGACAGAGAATAACACTATATGTTATCTACAAGATCTAACGAACTAGTGAATATGACATAAAAAATCTGAATCTTAGATATAGAGAACAAACTCATGGCTACCAGAGGATGGTGGAGTGGCATTATAGCGGGGAGGTCATGTGGGAGGTACAAACTATTAAGTGTAAGATAGGCTATACTGATGTACAACACAGGGAATATAGCCAATATTTTTTAATAACTGTAAATAGAGTGTAACCTTTAAAAATTATATTTAAAAAATCCAGTTGTGATATTGATTGAGGGTACACTAAATCTGTGGCACCATTTGGGAGAGTATTTCCATAATAACAATACTAGATTTTCTAATTGTTACATACTGTTTCTTTCCATTTAGTTAAGTCTTCTTTAATATATTTCAACTATATTTTATAGATTTTATTCTATAAGTATTATACTTCCTTTCTTAAATTTATTCTAAAATATTTTACTTTTTAATATTGCTTTAAATGAAACTGTTTATTTACTTATACAGATTTAAAACAAACAAGTTTTTTAACTTATTTTTTTTGTGTGTGTTTCAGCCTTCATACTTTATTTATTTATTTTTTACAGTCAGCAGAATATACATGAGATATACATATTTAAGAACTTGTTTGTTAAATATGTATATCTCATGTATACTTGGCAGAAACAGAGGGTAAAGTGATCAGCTGTGTAAGAGATGGCTTAGAATTCAGGTTTAAATAGCTTAAGCTATTTCTGGTAGTTGGGGTGCAGATTATAGAATGAACAGGAAAACAGGTAAGCAAAAAGAAAGTTTGTTATACAGATTTAAACCAATTTCTTCTCCATTGAAAAGAATGACTTGTGATTTAGTCGTTCATCTGTCTCCCAGGCACAGAGAGGTCAATACCTTTACATGTGGAGACTTATTTTTATAATTGTTCATTTCCCTTATAATCTGATTTCAGAGCTTCTGCTGTTTATGCTGTTTCTCAAAATATTCCCCTTACCATGATCCTTATGCTTAAAGAGACTTGTTCTGGGGTGGTATATTTTGCCACCCTTACATTTCCTGCCTTTGAAACCTCCTTAAGAAGTTTCACAGTCCAGAAAGTGAGTTGGTAGATTATTCTGTGCATCACTGAAGTAGTTTATTATTCCTGGGAACAGGTGAGATCAGTTCAACAGTTGAGTCTGATTTCAGGAGATGTTACAGGTGCACTGCCACCGAAGTTAGGCATCTATATGGTGTGAACAATCATGTACTTAATAAGACATGTTTCTGTGGAAAAGAAGAAAAGGTTAATAGTTGGAAATGTATATCTGAATCTGAAAACAGTTGAGATTTCTAGATTTGAAGTCAAAGCATCCATGCCCATTTGAATCTCTTTGATGCTAATATCAGTGTTCTGGTGAACTTCCTGAGTGGCTTGTTACAGCAACATGTATGAAGGTTTTCATACTTAGCTGTTGTAGTGATTTCTCTGAAGTTTATAGCAAGTCATCCAGCTTCAGCTACCAGAGCTTGGGGAGAAAAGTAGTTTTAATTTTAACTCACTCCAGGTCAGAAGAGTGGAAGAAAATTTGAAATATTAATTTGAAGCATTGTAGCCTGATCAATACAAAAAAACTAGAGGAAAACAATAGAATGGGAAAGTCTAGAGATCTCTTCAAGAAAATTAGAGATACCAAGGGAAAATTCCATGCAAAGATGAGCACAATACAAGACAGAAATGGTATGGACCTAACAGAAGCAGAAGATATTAGGAAGAGGTGGCAAGAATATACAGAACTGTACAAAAAAGATCTTCATGACCCGGATAATCATGATGATGTGTTCAACAACCTAGAGCCAGACATTCTGGAATGTGAAGTCAAGTGGGCCTTAGAAAGCATCACTATGAACAAAGCTAGTGGAAGTGATGGAATTCCAGTGGAGCTATTTCAAATACTCAAAGATGACACTGAAAGTGCTGCACTCAATATGCCAGCAAATTTGGAAAACTCAGCAGTGGCTACAGGACTGGAAAAGGTCAGTTTTCATTTCAAGACCAAAGAAAGGCAGTGCCAAAGAATGTTCAAACTATTGCACAATTGCTGTCATCCCACTTGGTAGCAAAGTAATGCTCAAAATTCTCCAAGCCAGGCTTCAGGAATATGTGAACCAAGAACTTCCAGATGTTCAAGCTGGTTTTAGAAAAGGCAGAGGTACCAGAGATCAAATTGACAACATCCATTGCATCATTGGAAAAACAAGAGAGTTCCAGAAAAATATCTACTTCTGATTATTGGCTGCCAAAGCCTTTGACTGTGTATATCACAACAAACTCTGGAAAATTCTTCAAGAGATGGGAATACCAGACCACCTGACCTGCCTCTTGAGAAATCTCTATGCAGAAGCAACAGTTAGAACTGGACATGGAGCAACTGACTGGTTCCAAAAAGGGAAAGGAGTACGTCAAGGCTGTATATCATTACCCTGCTTATTTAACTTCTATGCAGAGTACATCATAAGAAATGCTGGGCTGGATGAAGCACCAGCTGGAATCAAGATTGCTGAGAGAAAGGTCAAAAACCTCAGATATGCAGATAAGACCACCCTTATGGCAGAAAGCGAAGAAGAACTAAAGAGCCTCTTGATGAAAGTGAGAGAGGAGAGTGAAAAAGTTGGCTTAAATCTCACCATTTAGAACACTAAGATCATGGCATCTGGTCCGATCACTTCATGGCAAATAGATGGGTAACAGTGGAAACAGTGACAGACTTTATTTTCTTGGGTGCCGAAATCACTGCAGGTGGTGACTACAGCCATGAAATTAAAAGATTCTTGTTCCTTGGAAAAAAAGTTATGACCAACCTAGACAACATATTAAAAAGCAGAGACATTACTTTGCCAACAAAGGTCTGTCTAGTCAAAGCTATTGTTTTTCCTGTAGTCATGTATGGATGTGAGAGTTGGACTACAAAGAAAGCTGAGCACTGAAGAATTGATGCTTTTGAACTGTGGTGTTGCAGAAGACTCTTGTGATTCCCTTGGACTGCATGGAGATCCAACCAGCCCTTCCTAAAGGAAATCAGTCCTGAATATTCATTGGAAGGACTGATGCTGAAGCTGAGAGTCCAATACTTTGGCCACCTGATGCGAAAAACTGACTCATATGAAAAGACCTGGATGCTGGGAAAGATTGAAGTCAGGAGGAGAAGGGGATGACAGAAGATGAGATGATTGGATGGCATCACTGACTCAATGGACATGAGTTTGAGTAAACTCCTAGAGTTGGCAATGTACAGGGAGGCCTGGTGTGCTGCAGTCCATGGGGTCACAGAGTCAGACACAACTTAGTGACTGAATTGAACTGAGCCTGACAGTATTGGGGAAAAGTAGAATTCAGAAACTAGTCCAGTTTACAGAGAGAAAATAAACCTCAGAGACAATTAATAGAACTAGATTTTGATATCTATAAGAGTACACTATATTTTTTTATGGCTTCCCTGGGGGCTCAGAATCTGCCTGTAATGCTGGAGATGCAGGAGACATGGGTTCAATCCCTGGGCTGGGAAGATCCCCTTGGAGAAGAACATGGCAGCCCACTCTGTTATTTTTGCCTGGAGAATCCCATGAACAGAGGAGCCTGGCGGGCTGTAGTCTATGGAGTGGCAAAGAGTCAGACATGATTGAGCGACTAAACACACTAGTTTTCTATACTTTTCTATTGAAACATAGTTTTTCTTCAACAATCATGCCCCCCCTTTTTTTAACCAAAGGTAATCAGACTATCTTTTTTTTTTTTTTTTTTTTGCAAAATAGGTCCAATATCATCAAACTTGGCCTGATTATTTAAACAACTACAGCAAGAATACTAATTGACCATGTAGGTCATTTTAAATCCACTTTGCTAGGACATTTAATAAGAAATATCTGACTGAGCTTTTAAAAATCTCTCATTTCTAGAATGTTAAGCCAAGGACTTATCATCAAACTTCACCTGCACCACCTGTGGATTTGCGTGATTTCTTCCCTTCTCAAGGTCCCCCATATATCCTCAGGTTCCCGGAACCATTAGGAATTGTTCTTCCACAGCATACTGTAAAGCTGTGAAGTTTGTAAGACAGGTAACAGGTCCTTTTCTTTCCTCCTTCTCAAATGACTTTATTGACTATGTGAAGTAAACCTTAGTTCCTTAAAGCAATCTGGTTATATCTGACTCAATGCACGTTCTCAAATTTGACATTCCAGTCAAAGTCTTAATAAAATGGAAAACATTTCCAACTGTGTTCCTGTTGTAAAGAGAACAGCTTCTTATTAAATTTATGCAAATGATGACATTTCTATTGAAATAAGAATATTCAATATGAGTGTGCATTCTAAAGGGATCAGGTGGGAAGAAATAATTCAGTTCTATTTACACAGTTATAATTTACCAAATATCTATAAGTTATAGATAGCTTAAGAAAAAGGGATTCTTTACATTTAGAAATCAAACTGTTAATAATGTTTTAAACAAGAGGTCATAAAATTACAATTATCCTCACTGATTCTTTGAATCCAACTTAATTTTTGTTTTGCTCGATCCTGGGTTAACTGTTTCTGAATCAATTTCTCCATTAGGGTACTGGAAGTTCTTTACTAGTTTGGTGAGATGATGTTAATGCTATCCAAATCTTATGCTTGTCAAAGCTCTTCCCATTATTCTCTTTGAGGATGACTCCTTTTGTATGTAGCAATAATTTTCAGGAAAGCATCAGAATAAAACAATAACTGTGAATAACAAAAGAGTTCAAAATGGCCATGGATGAAGATCTGGTGAAGATAAATTATAATGTAATTAACAAGGAAATTTGACTATTTCTGTGATATACAACATTTAAGATAATATTTGAAACTATGATTACATGAATAGTAAGGACAAATTTATACAAACTTTCTACAATTCCTGGAGCACATGTTAATACACTTATATATAACCTAAAGGAGGTTTAGCATCATTTCTTATTTGAAAATATTCCTGTACATTTAACATATAAAATAAGCTTCGAATAGTTTAATAACTCTCTTTTTATAAGGAGAGAGAACCAATTCTTTTGCGATTATCCAGGGACATCTGGAAAATCACAAAGTTAGTTCAAGATCAAAATGACTTCATTTAGAATTTGGTTTTAGGATGTTATCTAAAATGTCACAAGGTTTAAAGCACTTGATTAAACATAACCACATGTTACTGTGAAAAAATATCAAGTTATCCATTTAATCAAAGTGACGATTAAGCAAATACAAAGTTATAGTTGTAAGAGAAACTGTAGTTTTTTTGTATTGTTTTGTTTTGTTTTGTTTTAAACAAAGAAGATTCAGTTTCTTAAGTAATTAGAGACCTGATAAAGACAACATAAAACACAGAAAATTATTTTGGTAAGAACCAAATCTTTGTTTTCTAAGTGAGTCACTTAACAAATAAACATTTCATACAGTAATTAAAGAAAAGTTTGTCCTTTTAACAAAGAGAAGACAAAATTCTATCTATTGGGCTAGTCAGAAAAATGTCAGTTTGAATGAAACTCTGCAACTGTGTTGTTGTTGTTGCTGCTGCTGCTATTACTGTTGTTCTCTCACCAAGTCATGTCTGACTCTCTGAGACCCCATGAACTGCAGCATGCCCAGACTTCCCTGTCCTGCATTATCTCGCTGAGTTTGCTCAAATCTCATGCCCATTAAGTCAGTGATGCCATCCAACATCTCATCCTCTGTCATCCCTTTCTCATCCTGCCCTCAATCTTTGCCAGCATCAGGGTATTTTCCAGTGAATTGGCTCTTTGCATCAGGCAGCCAAAGTATTGTAACTGAGCATCAGTCCTTCCAATGAATATTCAGAATAAGTTTCCTTTAGGATTAACCAGTTTGATCTCCTTGCAATCAAACGGACTCTCAAGAGTCTTCTCTAGTACCACAGTCTGAAAGCATCAATTCTTTGGAGCTCAGTCATCTTTATGGTCCAACTCTCATAACTATACATGACTACTGGAAAAACCATAGCTTTGACTAGATGGACCTTTGTTGGCAGTGATGTCTCTGCTTTTTAATACATTGACTAGGTTTGTCCTTCCTTTTCTTCCAAGGAGCAAGTGTTTTTTAATTTCATGGCTGCAGTCACCATCTACAGGTGATTTTTGTTGCCTAAGAAAATAAAATCTGTCACTTTCTACTTTTTCCCCATCTATTTGCCCTTAAGTGATGGGACCTGATGCCATGATCTTCATTTTTTGAATGTTGAGTCTTAAGCCAGCTTTTTCAGTTTCCTCTTTCACTTTCATCAACAGGTTCTTTAGTTCGTCTTTGTTTTCTGTCATTAAAGTGGTATCATCTGCATATCGATATTGTTGATATTTCTCCCAGCAATCTTGATTCCAGCTTGTGCTTCACCCAGTCATCCAGCCCAGAATTTCACATGATGTACTCTGTATATAAGTTAAATAAGCAGGGTGACAATATACAGTCTTGATGTACTCCTCTCCCAATTTGGAACCAGTCTATTTTTTTTTTTCTCAGAAGATTTTAATTACTAATTCAATTTCTTTACTTGTTATGGATCTATTCAGATTTTCTATTTCTTCTTTTTTTAATTTTTATTTTTACTTTATTTTACTTTACAATACTGTATTGTTTTGCCATACATTGACATGATCATATTCAGTACTAACTGTTGCTTCTTGTCCTGTATACACGTTTCTCAGGAGGCAGGTAAGATGGTCGAGTATTCCAATCTCTAACAATTTTCTATGGTTTGTTGCGATCCACACAGTCAAAGTCTTTAGCATAGTAAAAGAAGCAGCAGTAGATGTTTTTCTAGAATTCCCTTACTTTTTCTATGATCCAGCAGATGTTGGCAATTTGATCTCCTCTGCCTTTTCTAACTGCAGCTTGTACATCTGGAAGTTCTCGATTCACATAATGCTCAAGCCTAACTTGAAGGGTTTTGAGGATAATCTTGCTAGCATGTGAAATGAGTGCAATTATATGGTAATTTGAACATTCTTTGGCATAGCCTTCCTTTGGGATTGGAATGAAAACTAACCTTTTCCAATCCTGTGGCCACTGCTGAGTTCTCCAGCCTGTTATATTGAGTGTAGCACTTTTACA
Organism: Oryx dammah; assembly: GCF_014754425.2. Taxonomy (NCBI): domain Eukaryota; kingdom Metazoa; phylum Chordata; class Mammalia; order Artiodactyla; family Bovidae; genus Oryx; species Oryx dammah. The sequence continues at coordinate 33,390,516 of NW_024070207.1, read as the reverse complement.
GCATCATCTTTTAGAATTTGAAATAGTTCAGCTGGAATTCCATCACATCCACTAGCTTTGTTTGTAGTGATGCTTCCTAAGGGCCACTTGACTTCACACTCCAGAATGTGTGGCTCTAGGTGAGTGATCACACCATCATGATTATCTGGGTCATGAAGATCTTTTTTGTACAGTTCTTCTGTGTATTTTTGCCACCTCTTCTTAATCTCTTCTGCTTCTATTAGGTCCTTGCTGTTACTGTCCTTTATTGTGCCCATCTTTGCATGAAATATTCCCTTGGAATCTCTAATTTTCTTGAAGAGATCTCTAGTCTTTCCCCTTCTATTGTTTTTCTCTATTTCTTTGCATTGTTCAATTAAGAAGGCTTTTTATATCTCCTTGATATTCTTTGGAACTCTGCCTTTAGTTGAATATATCTTTCCCTTTCTCCTTTGCCTTTCTCTTCTCTTCTTTTCTAAGCTATTTGTAAGGCCTCCTCAGACAACCACTTTGCCTTCTTGCATTTCTTTTTCTTTGGGGTGGTTTTGGTCACCACCTCCTGTACTGTGTTAGGAACCTCCATCCATACTTCTTCAGGCATTCTGTTTACCAGATGTAATCCCTTGAATCTATTCATCACCTCCACTGTATAATCATAAGGGATTTGATTTAGGTCATACCTGAATGACTTAATGGCTTTCACTGCTTTCTTTAATTTCAGCCTGAATTTTGCAATAAGGAGCTGATGGTCTGAGCCACATTAGCTCCCAATCTTGTCTTTGCTGACTGTATAGAGCTTCTCTATCTTTGGCTGCCAAGAACATAATCAATCTGATTTCAGTTGACCACCTGGTGAGGTCCATGTGTAGAGTTTTCTCTTGTGTTGTTGGAAAATGGTGTTTGCTATGACCAGTTCCTTCTTTTGGCAAAACTCTTGATTCCTTTGGTACTCCAAGGCCAAATTTGCCTGTTACTCCAGCTATCTCTTGACTTCCTACTTTTGCATTCCAGTCACCTATGATGAAAAGGACATCTTTTTTTTGGTGTTAGTTCTAGAAGGTCTTGTAGGTTACTTGTAGTTACTGCGTAACTTGGGATAAATCACTAATTTGTTGTGTCAAACTCAATATTTTTAAAAGAGACATGATGATTCTTGTCTTGTAGTGTCACTCTAGTGATTAAATGTGATTATGTATGTAGTGCTGCTAATAAGTGCTTCAACATTATAAGCAATAAATGGTGATTATTCCTATTGTTACTTGTCCTAGACTTGTAAAGCCTACATTTGCAAACATGTCTATTGTTTTTGAACAATTTCTCCCCTATCATATAATATAGGATTTACATATAATTTGCCAAATGACAGAATTAATCCTATAATCAATGTCCTTGCCATGTAACTTTTGGCTGAGCATTTCTTTAATATATTGAGGACATTTAAAATGTAGCCATAGTCTCTAATTCAAAAATAACAGTTAACAAATGAAGGTCTCCATGACTCTAGCATTTAGCTCCAGGATTTGCCTCTTTCTAGCAATATTGTAGCTAATAGTTCCAGGGGAACACAAAGGATTTACTTATGTGAACTTGAGTTACTGTGAAAAAAACATTAATTGCAAGTGAATGTGGCCCCACCCAAATGAGGGGAAAAGTTGTACTTCATCTTTATTTTTTTTTAATTGAAGTATAATGGATTTACAACGTTGTATTAATACTTTTTTTCTGTACTGAGGTATAGCTGATTAACAGTGTTGTGATAAGTTCAGGCTTACAGCAGAGGGACTCAGTCATACTTATACATGTATCCATTCTTCCCCAAATGCCCCTCCCATCCAGCCTGCCACATAACATTGAGCAGAGTTTTGGGTTCTATACAGTAGATCCTTGTTGGTTATCCATTTTAAATGTAGCAGTGTACATGTCCATTCGAAACGCCCTGACTATCCCTTCCCCCAACCCTTCCCTCTGGCAACTATAAGTAATGCTTCCTCTTAAATACTAGTCCTTTCTATGCTTCAGCCATAGATACTGAAGTAATTTTCAGTAATTTTCACTTTGAAGAAGGAACGTTATGGAGCATATCCATACTTTCAGACACTGTCAGCAGATGACCAGAGCACGTGCTGTGATTCCCGAGGCTGGCAGTTGACAGTTCCTACCCTGTCAGAGAGTAACTATGCAGTGATGAATATTACGCCATCAAAGGTATTTCTTAGTTTCTGTTTATGAAACTCAATAGCTGCCAAGATTCCTCTGTTAATGCCTCTGAGTCATTTTTATCTTTCCTATCATCTGACCACACCTGAGCTTTTAAGCCCACTTGGCACAAAATGAATGTTACCTACTTGATAAAGTTTTATTCTGGCTTTGTTTCTAGGGCCCTTTAGGCTGTGAAGTACTCTTTAAAGCACGGATCTGTTTGTCACAGATGTAGACACTTGACTTGTTTACAAAAAAATGAATCTGTGTAAGCTTGCCAAGGAGCACATGAAGTTGTCTCTGAATGTATGAGCAGTATCATCATTGTCCTTGAGTAGAATACCTGCTGTGATGCCATCACCAATTAGTTCTTCACTTTCTTCCCTTCTCTCTCCAGGAGGCTTACTCTTCAGTTCCTTGTGTTCTGAAGTTTCACAGGAATATTTTCTATGGAGAATAAGAATACTCTGTGGCCTTTCTAAAATGTCTGTGGCTCCTTGGTCACATAGGGTATGTAGTTTTCTCTGGTACACTCTATTCAAACAAAATGATGTGGTTTTTAAAGTTTGACTCAAGTTTGTACAAGTCACTTGTTAAAATAGTAAAACATGTGACTAATTAGATTATTTTTATCATTGAACATTGAAATACATCATCCCCATCTTTAATCTACTGAAGGAAAAAATTGATTGCAAAGTGGTGATAGACCAGTTTGTTTCATGAGGCCTAATATGGAGATTGTAGACTAGCCATAGTATAATCAAACAAAGCAGCTGGTTACATATGTTCATCTGTTACATATGTTCATACTGTGCTAGTCTATACAAAATTCTAATTTGTTATTTACTTGTTGAGTCGTTAAGTCGTGTCAGATTCTTTTGCAACCCCATGGGCTATAGACTGCCAGTTCCTCTATCCATGGGATTTCCCAGGCAGGAATACTGAACTGGGTTGCCAGTTTGTTATCCAGGAGAATCTTCCTGACCCAGGGATCAAACCCATATCTCCTGCATTGGCAGGTGGGTTCTTTATCACCAAACCACCTGGGAAACCCATATTTACTTATACACATTTTAAAACAGGAAATTTCATGTAACAGTCCACAAAAATTTTTTTTACAAGAAAAATATAAGATCTGGTACATTGGGCCTGCATTGGTGCATAACAATATTTGACTAGAACTGAGTAATAGCCTTTAAGATGCATGCACTCTTCACTCTTTCACCATCTACATGACTTTTTGCTGTCTTACCAACTCTAAAGCTTGGTAGTGATTGCCATTTATCATATTAAATATGGCCTTTAAGTATGCAACCCTTGGTGTGTCTTGAGGTGCCCTTTTGTGTATCCTATATCTAAATTTCAAACAATAAATTGATAGATTTATGGGACTTTGAATGAAGAAAATATATGGCATTGGTGTAGCTTTATGTATTGGCACTGTAAAAAATTAGTACAAACTTAATAATGTTAAACAACACATACTTATGCTCTTATAGTTTGGAGGTCAGATATCATAAACACAATGAATCTTAAAAGTAAAAACAAAGGCATGGATTAGAGATATTCATTCTCTAAACCAAGCTCATAACCTTTAAGGCTTTGAAGGGAGAATCTATTTCCTTGCTTCTCGCATCCTCTATAGGATGATGGTTCCTTGCCTTATGGTTCATCAGTCATGTCACTCCAATCTCTAGATTCTGTTGTCACATCTTCCATTCTCACTTTATAAAGACCCTTCTGATCACATTGAGACCATCGGCATAATCTAGGATAACCTCCCCATGTCAAGATACTTAATTACATCTATAAAGTTTTTTTTTTTTTAACCTTTCAACTAAAAGTAGGTCCCTAATGAAGAAATAGTACAGAATTCAGGAAGAGATAGGCAGCTCTCTGTAGACATATAACCAAAAATTGTAGACGGTTATTGCATTCAGAGAATATACAACTTGGAATTTATTCAAAATAATAAATTTCTTAGACTCTTCACCTTATCAATCATAAGAAAATTATAAGCTTTGTCAATAATATGGGCACATGCATGTCTGTTTAGTAGTTTTCATTCAGTAAGATATTTTCAGATTAGGCTTAGACTCTCTCATCTGTAAATGCAGCAAAGGAAGATGGTGTCTTAAAATATCTTTAAAATGACACCAAAAAACAAGCCAGTGGTTCCTGTGGATCAGAAATTGAAAATAAATACACAGTTGTAAGCTAAGGATAAAAGCATGGTCTACATTGCCATCTTCCTAAATTCCATATATATGTGTTAGTATACTGTATTGGTGTTTTTCTTTCTGGCTCACTTCACTCTGTATAATTGGCTCCAGTTTCATCCATCTCATCAGAACTGATTCAAATGTATTCTTTTTAATGGCTGAGTAATACTCCATTGTGTATATGTACCACAGCTTTCTTATCCATTCATCTACTGATGGACATCTAGGTTGTTTCCATGTCCTGGCTATTGTAAACAGTGCTGCGATGAACATTGGGGTACATGTGTTTCTTTCAATTCTGGTTTCCTCTGTGTGTATGCCCAACAGTGGGATTGCTGGGTCATAAGGCATTTCTATTTGCAATTTTTTAAGGAATCTCCACACTGTTCTCCATAGTGGCTGTACTAGTTTGCATTCCCACCAACAGTGTAGGAGGGTTCCCTTCTCTCCACACCCTCTCCAGCATTTATTGCTTGCAGATTTTTGGATCGCAGACATTCTGACTGGTGTGAAGTGGTACCTCAAAAAAGACACAGATGTGGATAGCGGACTTTTGGACTCAGACGGAGAGGGAGAGGGTGTGATGATTTGGGAGAATGGCATTGAAACATGTATAATATCATGTAAGAATCGAAATGCCAGTCTATGTCTGATGCAGGATATGACACGCTTGGGGCTGACGTGCGGGGATGACCCAGAGAGATGTTGTGGGGAGGGGGGTGGGAGGGGGGCTCATGTTTGGGAACGCATGTACACCTGTGGTGGATTCATGTCAATCTATGCCAAAAACAATACAGAATTGTAAAGTAAAAATTAAAAATAAATAAATAAATAAATTAATTAAAAAAAAAAAAAAAAGCATGGTCTAATGAGCTTTGCAGTTGAAAGCAAGTAGAAGTGGCCCAGAGATCAATTACCATGGAGGACAAAAATATTGCTGGTAGGGCTACAGAAATGTTCATTAAGTGAAACTAGGAACCTGAAGTGATATTCTCCCTATGATGAAAAGAACCCCACCCTCCAAATCCCGTTACTGTTTTTCTGGACAGTAGCTTTTATAAAGTTTAACAATTGGAGTGGTGGGTGTAAGTAGGAAAAGTCACAGAAAAAAAGGACCTTAACTAGACAACTACAAGCTTAGTGACTGTGTTTTACCCAGGATTCCACAGAAAACATTGTGAGGCAGAGTGCTATTTTTTTTTTTTTTTTTGGTAAACTAGGGAGTACAATCGTAGGAGGAGAAATAAAAGAAAAAGAAGACTAGAAGGTAGAAAAAAAATAAAATTAATTACAGGCATAATTGGCGATATTGAAGGTTGGGTTCCATACCACTGGAAGAAAGAAAATATTTCAATACAGTGAGTCACTTGAATGTTTTGGCTTCCCAGTGCATGTGAAAATTATGTTTACACTACATTGTAGTCTATCAAATATGTAATAGCATTATTTCTAAAAAACAGTGTACATACATTAATTTTAAAAATATTTTATTGCTAAAAACTGCTAACCATTATCTGACCCTTCAGCAAGTTATAGTAGTAACATTAAAGATCACTGATAACAGATTACCATAAAAATACAATAATAATGAAAAAGTTTGTAACATTGTGAGATTTCTGAAATGTGATGCAGAGACACCACAAAGTGAGCAAATACTGTAGGGAAAATGTTGCCAGTAGACCTGCTTGAAACAAGTTAGCCACGAACCTATAATTTTTTTTTTTCTAATGCAGTATCTCCAAAGTGCAATTAAGTAAAGCACAACAAAGAGAGGTATATCTATGTCAGGGTGAGATACCAAGTCTGCTACCACTTGATACTAAATACAACTAGTGTTTCAATCATACAGAACCTTCTTGGAGAAGACCGAATAATTGCTTCTTAGGAAAACCCATCTTGGAGAGAAAGTGAAAAGAATTATATGCCAGCTCCTATCTCCTGCTGGTTAAAGTTTCACCCTGGAAGTTTTAATTCAAACACTTTGGTGGAGCATGTGCTAATGTAAGTTTCTGTGTCAAGAATCCTTAGCAAAGAAAATAAAGGATCTAGGGTGTAATGAAGTGAGGAACATTCAGACGGTTTTCATTTGAAGTTGGTTACTCAGTGGCAGCTTTGGCTAGAATGAATGACCAAAGACCCTAAAGACAGTTGAGACTAAGAGAATCTGAAAAGTCAGATGAAAACTGTTTGACACATATTGGAATTGTTATATCTTCTATATCACCATAGCTTCATGAGTCCCAAGTCACTGATACAAGATGTCATTCTGAGTGAAGGAGAAAGAAAAAAAAAATTCCACTCAAGATGAGCCTTCTAAATAAAATGTCAAAGTATAGAAGAATAGATAACACTAAGAAATACAACTACTCAGCAGCTGAGAAATAAATGAATTTACTCAGAAGAAAGTTCAAATAATTGAGCAAATTCAAATTGCACCAAGCCTTAATATTATGTTTAACATTTGATCCTTGAAATAAAAGCTGTGACAAACCTACACAGCATATTAAAAAGCAGAGACATTACTTAGTGGACAAAAGTCCGTCTAGTCAAAGCTGTGGTTTTTCCAGTATCATGTATGAATGTGAGAGTTGGACCATAAAGAAAGCTGAGCACGGAAGTTTTAATGTTTTTGAACTGTGGTGTTCGAGAAGACTCTTGAGAGTCCCTTGGACTACAAGGAGATCAAGTCAGTCAATCCTAAAGGAAATCAACCCTGAATATTCATTGGAAGGACTGATAATTGAAGCTGAAGTTCCAATACTTTGGCCATCTGATGCAAAGAACTGACTCATTAGAAAAGACCCCTGGATGCTGAGAAAGATTGAAGGTAGGAGGAGAAGGGGATGACAGAGGATGAGATGGTTGGAATGCATCACCAACTGGATAGACATGAATTTGAGCAAGCCCCAGGAGTTGGTAATGGATAGGGAAGCCTGGCATACTGCAGTCCATGGGGTCGCAAAGAGTCAGACACAACTGAGCAACTGAACTGAACTGAACTGAAAATAAGTTTAACTATAACTTACTATATGTTTTATACAGCCAACAAACTGAAGACAATTTATACATTTTTAAATGTTTGAAAAGCCTCTTTTGTGGGAGCAGCCCTATGTAGACAGTACATGCTCAGTGCCTTTGATAGGAGAGCTGAATTTGATGTGGACTCAAGTCATATCTTTCTTCAGGGAGTGCTGGCAGCTTTCACCTTGGGAGGGGCTTGGGCTTGAGATGCCAGTACCAGAGGCAGTGGTGGTACTGGTATGAGACCAGACTTCCTGTCTGCTAGCAGCCATCACTGCCCAGTCAAGGGCCGAGTCTGATCCCATACTCCTAGAGCAGTAGCCCAGAGGGTTGGACTTGAGCTGGCTCTGTTCCTTTCAAGTGTGTGATTTTCTTTCTCTTTGTACCCATACCTTTGCCCCAGAAGAGAGCAGTGCTGAAGGAAGTAGGGACATGTTCCAACAGAGGCTCAATGTACTACCTGTATAGGTTTCCATGGCTGTACTCAGACAAAGATTCAGATGCGATTCTCCTTTGTCTCTCACTAACAAGTGCTTTCCCCTGCCTCTGCTGTTCTGTGATACCACTCTGCAGGGCTGGCGGGGCACATGTGTGCTCTTGGCATATATCAGGAGGTTCGCTGTGGTGGAGTGGCTGCTTATGAGTAATCTGGGTGGCTTCTGAGGCCCCTCTTGAGTAAGCACCAACAGTGGCCACCACTACCCCACCAGGCTCTGCTCCAGGCCATGCTGTCACTGTGTTCCACGGTTGAGTAGTTTCCCTGGTCATGGATTGAGTGAGGCTGGAACGTTTCCTCAGCTCGGGCTATGGAATGCAATGGGGCAAAAAACCTGGCCACTATTTGGGCAGCTCTCTTTCCACCCTCCCTCAGGGGGAACTCCCCTTTGTCTCTTACAACTGATCACTGTTCTCAGCCTCTGTTGCTTCTGCCCTGTTGTGGATTCGCTCCCAAGATAGGCGGGTCCCTTGTGGTTTCTCTCCATACATTGAGAGTGACCCGTGGTGAACTGGCTACTGACAGAGATCTGAACAGCTTCTGAGGTCCCGCTTGATTCTGTGCTGACACTGGCCAATGCTGCCCCACTTGGACTCTGCTTTGGAACTGATCACCTTTGCATTCCCTGGCCAAGTTTTTTTCCAGGTCATGGCTGCTCCAGATCCAGTGCTGCACCATTGCTCAGCTCAGGCTAAAGCATGTGGCAAGATGCTTATAAGGGACTTGACAGCTGCTCTCTCCACCTTGCAACATGGCTAGCCAGGGTGTGCGGGCTCCTCATGAGTGGAATCTGAGCTTCTCTAGCCCTTCTCTTTGTCCCAGCAGTTTTCCAACCAGTCACTGGGCTTGTCTTCCCCACGTAGGAGCCCAGGACTGGGCTGCTGAGTCTGTGGCTTGATCTGCTTACTTCCCAGGATGGATGCCCACCCATATAGTATGTCTCCCTTTTCTTCTGAGTCCCCTCCCAGGAGCACAGATCCCAACCTGATCACTTTTCTTCCCTTCTTACACAATTACATATGGATTTTTCCTGCAGTCTTGCTTGTGTAGCAGTCTTCCTGCCAGTTTCCAGATATTTTTCAGTGAGACGTATTCCACCTGCAGATGTATTTTTGATGTGTTTGTAGGGAGAGGTGAGCTCCATGTTTTCTTACTCTGGCATCTTGATTCTCCTGCCTTCTATAGGCAGGAGAAAAAAAGGACAATAAAAGGAACTAGCTCTATACTTGACAAAAGTGATAAAATAATTTATGAATTGGGAACTAATACTTGGAAACTAGTCATAACACATGGTAGAGGAAAAAATGAAAATATGAAAGAAGATAACTTTGGAAAAATCATGATCTTGTAGAAAATTCAAAAGAATCAACAAAAAAACTCCTGGAATTAATTAGCAATTATAACAAGGTTGCAAGATGTCATGTTATTAATTCAAAGTCAGTAGCTTTTCTACATTCTAGCAATTAAAAATGGAATTTGAAATTAAAAACATAAAATAATTTATGTTTTAATTTACCCCTAATTTTTTAAATTTATTTTTAATTTACCCCCAAATTACCCCAAATAATTTACCACCAAAATGAAATACTTAAGTATAAATGTAACAAAAATATATAGTATATAATACCTATATTAATAAAATTATGATGAACAGAATCAAAGAACTAAAATAATGGGGAGGGACTACATTTTAATGAATAGGAAGACTCAATAAGGTAAAGATGTCAGTTCTTCCCAACTTGATCTATGTATCCAAAATAATCCTGGTCAGAGTCAAGTTATTTTGTGGCTACATACAAACTGATTCTAATGTTTATTTGGAAAAGCAAAAGACAGTAGTCAACACAATATTGAAGAAGAATAGCAAAGGTGGAGGACTGACACTACCTGACCTCAAGTCTTATTATCTACAGTAATCAAGACAGTGTGATATAGCTGAAATCATTGAAAAGTGGGTCAGTGGAGTCCAGACATAGACACATGTATATATCCTCAATTGGCTTTTGACAAAGTGGCAAAAACAATGCAGTGGGGCAAAGATATCCTTTTCAACATATGATGCTAGAACAGCGGTATGTCCACATGTAGTAAAAGGAATCCAGTCAAAGACCTTACACCCTGCATGAACTTTAGATCAAAATGGAGCAGATACTTAAATTTAAAACAAAAATATCAAACTCCTGAAAAAATAGGGCAAAATTTGTATGTGTATGTTGGTGAGTTTCCTAGGTATAACACCAAAAGCATGGAAAGAAATTATAAATAAGCTGGACATCTTCTGCTCTGTGAAAACTTCTACTCTGTGAAAGATAGGTCAAAAGAATGAGAAGAAAGCCACAACTAGGAGAAAATAATTGCAAAGGACTATTGAAACTCTAAGGCTCAACAATAAGAAAATAAACAACCTGTTTAAAAACAGGCCAAATATCTTACCAGACACCTCACCATTCAAGATATATAGATCGCAAATATCTATATACTATGATATGATATGAACTCCATATCATAGTTCATCATGGAAATACAAATTAAAACAACCAGCACACACCTAAGAGAATGGCCAAATTCCAGAACACTGACAACACCAAATGCTGGCAAGGATGTGGACTGACAGGAACTCTCATTCATCGCTGCTGGGAATGCAAAATGATAGAGTCATTTTGAAGACAGTTTGGTAGTTTCTTACAAGACTAATCTGCCTGCAATGCAGGAGACCCTGGTTGGATCCCTGGATTGGGGAGATCTGGAGAAGGGAATAGCTACCCACTCCATTATTCTTGCCTGGAGAATCCCATGGACAGAGGAGCCTGGTGGGCTACAGTCCATGAGATTGTAAACAGTGGGACATGACTGAGCAAAGAACACTTTCACTTTTCAAACACACTTTTATCATAAAGTCCAGTAATCATGTTCATTGGTATTTACCCAAAGGAGTTGAAAACATATGTCTACACAAAAACCTTCACATGGATGTTTGCAGCAGTTTTATTGACAATTGTCAAAACATGGTCAACCAAAATGTCCTTCAGTAGGTGAATGAATAAATAAATTCTCATATATCTGGACAATGGAATATTATTCAGCACTGAAAAGAAATGAGGTATTAAGCCATGAAAAGACATGGGGGAACTTTATTGTTTATTTATTACTATGTGAAAGAAACATCTGAGAAGTGTACATACTGTATGATTCCACCTATATGCCATTCAGAAAAAGACAAAATTGTGGAGACAGTTAAAAGATCTGTTGTTGCCATGGCATAGAGGGTTGTGATGGATAAACAGGTGGAGCACAGAGGGTTCTTAGGGCAGTGAAATACCCTGTGTGATACGATAATGGTGGATACATACCATCATACATTTGTCTAAACCCATAGAATGTACAATACCAAGAGTGGTCCCTAAAGTAAACTATGGACTTCGGGTGATTATCAGGTTTCAATGTAGGTTCATCAGTTGTAACAAATGTACCACTCTGTGAGACCTGTGGGACACCATCCAACTTACTAATATTCAAATTATGAGAGTTTAAGGAGGAGAGGAGAGAGACTAAGGGGCAGGAATAATTTTTTTTTAAGTCTCTAAAAATTGGATAAATTTGATGAAATATACAAATCTACAAATTTGGCAAAATCCATAAACTTATATGTACTAATTCTTGCCTGGAAAATTCCATGGACAGAGGAGCCTGGCGGGCTACAGTCCAAAGAGTTGGATATGACCGAGTGACTAACACTTTCATATACATCCTAAACCTCATAGTTATCCTGGTTTCTCTTCTGTTTCTTATAAAGACATCATTCAGATTTAGTTCAGTTGCTAAGTCAAGTCCAACTCTTTGAGACCCTATGGACTGTCACCAACGAGGCTCCTCTATTCATGGGCTTTTGCAGTTAAGAATACTGGAGTGGTTTGCCATTTCCTTCTCCATGGGATCTTCCCAACCCAGGGATTGAACCAAGGTCTCTTAATTACTCCTTTAAAGGTCCTGTGCCCAAATAGAGACACATGGGGTCAGAGTTAGGGCTTGAATATATGAGTTTTGAAGGAACACAATTCAATCCATAATAATTGTGTAGCCCAAGAACACTATAGATGGTCATATCCAATTTACTCTTTTATACCATTTATGTCACTTATTTCTTCTCTTAATAATTAGCCAAAGTTTCAGGAAACATTTAAGTATAATTGGCCCTCTGCATCTGTGTATTCAAAGAACCATGGATCAAAAATATATTAAAAAAAAAAATTCCAGAAAGTGTCAAGAAGCAAAATTTGGGTTTGCCCCATACTGGCATCTATTTACATAGGATTTACATTGTATTTACATACCATTCACATTGCATTAAGCATTATAAGAAATCTTGAGATGATTTAATGCATACAAGAGGATGTGCTTAGATTATATGCAAATACAATGTAATTTATATAAGGACTTGAGCATCCATGGGTTTTGGTATCTGCAGGGGTCCTGGAGTTAATCCCTCCGGGTAAGGAGTGATGAGTGTAATAATAATGCTAATTGTCCTGCTGCCTAATTCTCATCTTTAATACAAAGCAATTTTAGTCCTCTGCCATTAAGCTTAATGTGATAGACATATTTTATAATTATGCATTTTATGCCTGGATATGTATATTTTTATGTAAGTACATATATAATAAAACAACATATCAATTACTATTTTAATATTTACTACAGATACTCTTCCTTTTATCTGCTTGCCTGCCTCCTTTTCTGCCTTCCTTCCTTCTCTTTTTCATTCTACTCATGAATGAAGTTTAGCTCTAACTGAATGACTCTTTAGAATTTATTGAAATAAGTATGCATTTCCTTTCTTTATGCTTAATATGGTGAATTATATTAATCTATTTTCCAATATTGAGCCATATGTATATCTCTGTAGTGCAAAGAAAATCACTTAGTTTCAGTCAATTATTATTTTACTACAGTTTTTGAATTATATTTGCTTTTATTCATGATTTCTGCATCAATATTCATATTGCAAATTAATTTATCCTTTAAATTCTATATTTTATAGATATGGATAAAAATGAAAATATAACTTGAACGCTTTTCCTATTTTTCTCTGTTCTCTTAAAATGTAATTGCATTAGGATTTTCTGCCTCTTGAAAGTTTGATAGAATTCACTTATGGAATCAATTGGCACTTAAAATGTTGTGAGAGCAGTGTGTTAGGTCTTAGAAAACCATAGCAGACTGGTTAATATAGATACAATTCAGAAGTTGTATAAACTTTCTTCAGTTTGTTCAATCTCCTTGAGTGGCAGGAGATTAAACAAACAATACATCAAAATTTAAAAACAAAAAAAGAAAGGAGACAAACAAAAAGAAGAAAAACAACCTCTTCCCATCTTTGTAGATTGGTTCTGTGCTGGTGCACTCAATTTTTCTTGTTTTTAAATATTTATTTATTTAGCTGTACCAGGTCTTAGTTGCAGCACCCAGGATCTTTGATCTTTGTCAGGTGTTGGTTGCAGCATGCAGGATCCAGCTCCCTGACTAGGATTCGAACCTGGGCCCCCTGCATTTGGAGTGTAGTCTTAGCCACTGTACACCAGGGATGTCTTTCTTCTGGTGCACTCTTTCAGCTAAGCTTGCTCTGGGCTTATGGATCTGCCCTAGGTGAAAGCTTAAGGCCTTGTCAGATCTTTTCTCAGGATGCATAGTATCTGAGCATATATGTGGCTTCTCTTCCATGCCTTGAATGATCTGTATTATGTATTTACAATAATCCCTTGTTCCCAGCATCTGGGGGCCTATAGTTTACCTTACACCTTTTGTAGACAGTGCTCACGGCTTTTCCTGTCTGAGTTCTGATGTAGGCAAAACAGAGTCTAGCACCACACATCAGCCTTTCGGGTATCCCTCAGATAGGTTAGAATAGATATACTGAACAATGTATAGGTTAGGTCTGCTTTTCCAGCTCAGCTCTGGGGAGGGAATGGAGAACCAGGCTGGTAGAGCTTGAAGACCAAAATGACTGTCATGCCAGGTAGGGGGTGGGGCAAAGGCTAGTGAAAATGTCACAAAATTTCTTGCCATTTTAAAGATGGCTTTTTCTTGATTTGACATGTACAAGATGGCAATAAAACTTTATTTTCCAGAATTCTGGCAAAGTTGATTCAGATAGTTTATATTTTACTCCATATGGTCCACCTTTACCTTGTAAAAGATATTGGTTGTCAGTTTTTATATCTTTATATATTTTGTGACCATCTTGATGAGAACTTAGTAAATTGTTAGGGAAGGAAGAGTATTCTTTGCTGGGGTATAAAAATTATTAAACTAAGGGAGATGTGGATAGGGAAATGGGAGACTAGAAAGAAAAATGCCAAATACTTTAGCATTTTGGTAGAAAAAATGAAATCAGCTCCTAGAAAAATAGCATGCCTGAGTGCTCAGCTGCTCAGTCATATCAGATTCTGCGACCCCATGGACCATAGCCCACCAGGCTCCTCTGTCTATGGGATTTTTCCAGGCAAAAATACTGGAATGGGTTGCCATATCCTTCTCCAGGGGATCTTCCCCACCCAGGGATCAAATCCATTTCTCCTGCACTGCAGGTGAATTTTTTACTGCTATGCACTGGCCTCAGGATACAATTTACATTCCTTAGTTTAAAATTCAAGGCCCTCTAAGATTTTGAGCCCTTTCCTAATGATTCCATCTTTAAATCACATATGTCATACAAACTAAAATGTTCACTAGTATAATACTTATACTGCAGAAAGGGAGAATAAGATTAGAGTAAAAGGTAGAAAATGATAATTCCTAAGTTATCTTACCTGATAAATGGTAAAAATTTGTATTCTCAAACCCCACCTCACCCCGCAACTGGTACAGAGTAGGATCCCAAAGTTGTTTATTGAATGGATTAACAAATGCCTCAGTTTTCACCACTGAAATGTAATTTAGAGTGAAACCACCTCTTTCTCCTTTTCCTCATATTGTGCTAAAAAAGGAAAGAATCACTCTTTTTTATTGTTTTATTTATTTTTTAATATAAATTTATCTATTTTAATTGGAGGCTAATTACTTTACAATATTGTATCAGTTTTGCCATGCATCAACATGAAACCGCCACGAGTGTACACGTGTTCCCCATCCTGAACCCCCCTCCCACCTCCCTCCCCATACCATCCCTGTGGGTTAAATGCTGATGTAAATATAAAATTGCTCCATGGCATTTTATACAGTGTGGTATAGTGTTTAGAAACACAGACTTAAAAATCAAACAACCTTATTATAACAGTTACTAAATGTAAGACCCTGGATTTCACCTCTCTTTTCATTTTGGTTTTCTCATCTATGAAACTGGGATAGAGATATTCCCCATGTCATAGGGTAGTTACGAGGCCTGACAAAATGTTGAAATGTATCAACTTTATTTCTAGAGTTTATTTCTAGAGCCCCATTCTAGAACTTCAGATGCAAAGAATATCCAGACTGGAACGGACCTTTGAAGGCACAGAGATTTTTTTGTGGTATTCCAATAGGAACAATGGCAGCCTTCCTATCAAACCTATGAGTTCCATTTCTCTCCCAGATTAAAGTTGATTTCTCTGCTTCATGCTAACTATCATTCTGCAAACGTACAAACTGAGTCTCCCCCAAGGCTGCTATTCACAGTTTTTCCTACACTGAACATTTTCACTGTTTCTTTTAGAAATGCACTAATTAATGAGCACTACTAATTTAAGCTTATAATCATGACTTGTCCTTTAGTGATACAAGAGGCCCCATAAGTTTTCACTGAACAGTGAGCAATGCATATGTTTTTTGTCATATGTTAATCTAAGATGCTGGTGCACACTTAGTACTAGGAAATATTCTGTTTTTTGAAAAATTTACCTGAAGCTGCATCAGTAGTAGTAATGTATCTTTACTAAGGAAGGAGCTAAGATTATTAAATATATTTTATTTCCTTTGCCATGTATACTTCTTCATGCTTCCCTCCATTATGCTTCCTTCCTTTAGAGGTGTAATTATTCCAACAATAAAACAGGGAATTGAGTGCTAATAGGCAGGATGGTAAAAGGGCCCTTTTCTAACAAATTATTAACACATCCTATTGATCTCAAATTTCCTAAATATATATGGAGGTGGGAAAGGGGGACCCTTGATCATCAAATCTCAAAATATTGGGAAAATCAATCCTCATGAAAGATAAAGTAAATTCCAGACAAATAAAAATCTGTCCAAATAAGCAGAGACCAATATCATACATGTAAATGGAAGAATTATAGTGTCTAACATCAAAAAGGGGGAACTATCTCAATTTACTTGAACCTATTTATGAATGCTCTTTAATTGGTCAATAAAGGAAGATAAATATTAACATTGACATTTGTCATTACCCCCAAGTCTGCCCTCTTCAAAGAAATAATCTTAGATTAGATGTGTTATCAGACTAGCTCAGAGAAAAGTTTCTGAAGTCCACCTTTCAGAAACTAAGAAGCTGCTCCCAAATTCTGTGTATCCACTTAATCGAAATCGCCTCCTAAATATCCTTATTTTATTTTTCTCCCTATATATACATTCTCAGCACCATTTCCTTAGACTGTGTCAATACCAACTCTTTTCTGAAGCTTTGCAATACCCTTTCCTGCCTATTGTATAACCCTCACCAATTCATACCCCATAGTGATAATGGAGTGATCTTCCTAAAACACAGATATGATCATTTTCTTCTACATCAGTTCAGCTCAGTCACTCAGATGTGTCTGACTCTTTGAGACCCCATGGACTGCAGCACGCCAGGCTTCCCTGTCTATCACTAACTCCTGGAGCTTGCTGAAACTCATGTCCATTGAGTCGGTGATGCCAGCCAACCATCTCATCCTCTGTCGCTTCCTCCTCCTGCCTTCAATCTTTCCCAGCATCCAAGTCTTTTCCAGTGAGTCAGTTCTTCACATCAGGTGGCCAAATATTAGAGCTTCAACTTCAGCATCAGTCCTTCCAATGAATATTCAGGGTTGATTTCCTTTAAGATTGACTGGTTTGATTTCCTTGCAGTCCAAGGGACTCTCAAGAGTCTTCTCCAACACCACAGTTCTTCTACATAAAATTCCTCATTATATCCCTATTGCCTCATCTAGAAAACTTCTGCTTCTTTCTCACGACCACACCTACTATCCCCAAAGCATAGTATGTTTGACGCTAGTATTGTTCTTAGAAAGGTGAAAGGGAGATTATAATATGCTGATTTCCTTGAATGGGCAAATTATATCATTATTTCATCCCCAGTGACCAGTACATTTTGTAGTACATATGAAGCATTAAGAACATTTCTTTTGCATGCTTAAATGAAGTCTTTCTAAGATTTGGACTGGAGAGAGGATAAACGAGGGTTTGGGACTTATACAGATAGCTACCATAAATCTCTTAAACCTCACTTTATTCATAACAATAGCTCTAATTTGTTGATTATATACCATATACTAGTCTCTGGTGTTCGAAAACAAAACCCTTCCACTGAGGCTGTGTCTTTACAATGTCAATACATTGAATGAAACAGCTAATAATCTTTGATCTTTGGTCTTTGTTTGATGATTCTGCTTGATCTTTGGTCTACAAAGCTCCATATAACTATTTGTAATTATGTGATTTGGGGAACAAATTGATCAACTTTGGTCTGCCTTTTTATCCAGCTTACTTTACAGTAAAGATCACATTCATTATTTAGCTTGTTTTCAAAACCATGTTAAGTGATTGAGGCAAGGAGGAGGGTGTGAGTGAAGTATCACAGAGAATATGCAAAGTCTTGCTGAGATAATTAAATATTTTCCCTCTTGGTATGTCTTGAATTAGGTGTGGAAGAGATTGTTGACTTTCTTTGTAACTCTTCAGATGAGAGTATTTGGAAGGCAACATGATATCAGTTCTTGTAATACAATAGAGGAGTAATGGCCTGCAAGAAGCTGATTCAATTCTGCCAGCATATTTCCCCTGGAAATCATGTTATTTTGCTAGTTGACACAGTGTGGAAATTATAGCCAGTTCATATTTAGTGGCCTTTAAGAAATGTTCCCATCACTATTGTGGTGCTAAAGCACTTATTTTTGTAATAAACAGGAACCTCATCCCTCTTCCCATTGCATTATGTTCTCTAGCTTTGCCGTTTGGGGTGATACTGGACTATAATTTGCAGTGGATCATTATGAATATTGGGATGAAAAGTAATTTACAGAATACTTTCTTGCAAAGTTTTGGGTTCAAAAGCAGATTCCTTTCTTATGTATATATAAATTTAATAGCTAATCGAAAAAAATTGTCTTTGACATTTCAGAGAAGCAAATTGACTACATGTGAGTTGTTAAATTTAGTATAAATGCTATGACTATATTCTGAATTACCATTAAGTTTAACATTCCAATTGAATTCTACAATAACTTTCTCTAATCAAATGGTATGAGCAGTTCAGTTGGTAGTATTTATTATCACCATCATCACCATTATCATTATTTATTGAAATGTCTACTAGATTCTTTGAATATGATATCAAATTTAGATAACTTGTTTAGTGATATGCAGAAAGCTAGAAAGATTTTTTTATATTACAATAATTTATGTTAAGAGGTTTCCCCTAAGAGATGGCCAAGTATCTCCTTGAAAATATGGCTTTTTTTAAAGCCAATTTCTGTTACCCAACACTTTTGCAGGTATGATAGATAGCCACAATAAATTCATATGGTAGAATTTCTTTTATGGTAAGAGTCATCTTAAACTGTAGGTAGGATTTGAAGTCAAAGTTCTAATTGCTTAATGGCTGCTATTGAGTGAACTGCTTTCTAAAACCAACTGGCATGAAATGGATGCCAGGATGAGGTTTGCTTGAGAAATTAAAAAAAAATGTCACAATTACTCTCAGAAAACTCACTTTAATGAGGGGATGGATACACAAATAACTATAAGACAAACAATTCATGACAACATACTCAAATTGAAGTTCTGGCTAGCTTTGTTCACTGCTTTTGCCCTTCTCCATTTTTATCTTGATCATGACAGGAAGTAAATTATGTAAGAAAAGGAACACTTAAGCAAACAATAGCATGTGAAAAATGTGCTTCAGAAATAGTTACTCCAGGAATTCGTATATTTGGCAGAAGACTCAGATCAAAAAGAACCCTTATAAGTCAGTAAGGTGAAAAGCAGTCCAAGTGAAAATTGGCAAACAGTTTGAATAGACCCTTCACAAAGGAGTCATATGAATGATGAATAAGCTCATTAAAAATTATCACCATCATTTATAAAGAGGGAAATTCAAATTCATGCCACAATATGATACCAATGCACTTTTGCTCAAATGGCTGACATTTAAAAGACTGCAAATAATAAGTGTTGACAAAGATCTGAAATGCTCATTCATTATTACTGATAGCAGTGTAAACAGGTAAAACAATTTTTGAATGTCATTTGGCAGTTTCTTTAGACTTAAACATATACTTACTATATGATGTAGAATTCTACTCCTAGGTATTTACCTATGAGAAATGAAAATATATGTCGACACTGACTCATCTACAGAGTTCATAGCAGACTTATCATAATAGCCCAAAACTGGAAACAAAATAAATGATCAACAGATGTGATAAATTGTAACAAATCTTTATAAAGGATTAATACTCAGAAATTAAAAGGGAATGGGAAGAATTAAGGAAAGGAACATAGTAAAGAAGAGTATGTAAAGAATATACTTCAAAAAATAATTTCATGAGAAAACTAATCATAGAATAATTATATAAAAATACTTTGTCATTAAACAGAACATGGACACTAATAGGTTTTTTTATATATATGTATAAGAGTAGTGATGTAAAAAACAGATATACACAAGAAGTTTGTGATCATCCATTTCTCATGGAAAACATGAAGAAAACAATTAACTATCAAAAATAAAATCTATATTTGATACATCAAGAATTACAGTATAGTTTTTTTTTGATTTTTGCTATGGTCTCCTTTGTTTCTTTTTCATTTATTTCTGCCCTAATTTTTATGATTTCTTTCCTTCTACTAACCCCTGGGTTCTTCATTTCTTCTTTTTCTAGTTGCTTTAGGTATAAAGTTGGTTACTTATTTGATTTTTCTCTTGTTTCTTGAGGTAAGCTTGTACTGATCTGAACCTTCCCCTTAGAACTGATTTTACTGAATCCCATAGGTTTTGGGTTGTCCTGTTTTCATTTTCATTTGTTTCTATGCATATTTTGATTTCTTTTGTTATTTCTTCTGTGATTTGTTGGTTATTTTGAAGTGTGTTGTTTAGCCTCCATGTGTTTGTATTCTTAATAGATTTTTTCCTGTAGTTGACATCTAATCTTACCACATCGTGATCAGAAAAGACACTTGAAATGATTTCAGTTTTTGTTTTTTTTTAATTTACCAAGATTAGATTTATGGCCCAGGATGTGGTCTGTCCTGGAGAATGTTCCATATGCACTTGAGAAAAAGGTGAAATTCATTGTTTTGGGGTGAAATGTCCCATAGGTATCAATTAGGTCTAAATGGTACATTGTATCATTTAAAGTTTGTGTTTCCTTGATAATTTTCTGTTTGGTTGATCTATCCATAGGTGAGAGTGGGGTATTAAAGTCTTCCACTGTTATTGTGTTACTATCAATTTCCCCTTTCAAACTTGTTAGCATTTGCCTAACATATTGCTGGGCATACACACCGAGGAAACCTGAACTGAAAAAGACACGTGTACCCCAATGTTCATCGCACCACTGTTTACAATAGCTAGGACATGGAAGCAACCTAGATGTCCATTGGCAGACAAATGGATAAGAAAGCTATGGTACATATACACAATGGAATATTCAGTTCAGTTCAGTTCAGTCGCTCAGTCGTGTCCGACTCTTTGCAACCCCATGAATCACAGCACACCAGGCCTCCCTGTCCATCACCAACTCCCAGAGTTCACTCAGACTCACGGCCATCGAGTCCGTGATGCCATCCAGCCATCTCATCCTGGGTCGTCCCCTTCTCCTCCTGCCCCCAATCCCTCCCAGTATCAGAGTCTTTTCCAATGAGTCAACTCTTCGCATGAGGTGGCCAAAGTACTGGAGTTTCAGCTTTAGCATCATTCCTTCCAAAGAAATCCCAGGGCTGATCTCCTTCACAATGGATTGGTTGGATCTCCTTGCAGTCCAAGGGACTCTCAAGAGTCTTCTCCAACAGCACAGTTCAAAAGCATCAATTCTTCGGCACTCAGCTTTCTTCACAGTCCAACTCTTGCATCCATACATGACCACTGGAAAAACCATAGCCTTGACTAGACAGACCTTTGTTGGCAAAGTAATGTCTCTGCTTTTAAATATGCTATCTAGGTTGGTCATAACTTTTCTTCCAAGGAGTAAGCATCTTTCAATTTCATGGCTGCAGTCACCATCTGCAGTGATTTTAGAGCCCCCCAAAATAAAGTCATCCACTGTTTCCACTGTTTCCCCATCTATTTCCCATGAAGTGATGGGACCAGATGCCGTGATCTTCATTTTCTGAATGTTGAGCTTTAAGCCAACTTTTTCACTCTCCACTTTCACTTTCATCAAGAGGCTTTTTAGTTCCTCTTCACTTTCTGCCATAAGGGTGGTGTCATCTGCATATCTGAGGTTATTGATATTTCTCCCAGCAATCTTGATTCCAGCTTGTGCTTCTTCCAGCCCAGCGTTTCTCATGATGTACTCTGCATAGAAGTTAAATAAGCAGGGTGACAATATACAGCCTTGATGTACTCCTTTTCCTATTTGGAACCAGTCTGTTGTTCCATGTCCAGTTCTAACTGTTGCTTCCTGACCTGCATATAGGTTTCTCAAGAGGCAGGTCAGGTGGTCTGGTATTCCCATCTCTCTCAGAATTTTCCACAGTTTATTGTGATCCACAGTCAAAGCCTTTGGCATAGTCAATAAAGCAGAAATAGATGTTTTTTCTGGAACTCTCTTGCTTTTGCAATGATCCAGCGGATGTTGGCAATTTGATCTCTGGTTCCTCTGCCTTTTCTAAAACCAGCTTGAACATCAGGAAGTTCACGGTTCATGTATTGCTGAAGCCTGGCTTGGAGAATTTTGAGCATTACTTTACTAGCCTGTGAGATGAGTGCAATTGTACTCAGCTATTGAAAAGAACACATTTGAATCCATTCTAATGAGGTGGGTGAAACTGGAGCCTATTTTACAGAGTGAAGTAAATAAGAAAGAAAAACACGAATACAGTATATTAGCACATCTATACGGAATTTGGAAATATGGTAACAATGACCCTATATGGGAGACAGCAAAAGAGACACAGATATAAAGAACAGACTTTTGGACTCTGTGGGAGAAGGCGAGGGTGGGATGATTTGAGAGAATATCATTGAAACATGTATATTACCATATGTGAAATAGATCACCAGTACAAGTTTGATGCATGAAACAGGGCATTCAAAGCTAGTGCACTGGGACAACCCTGAGGGATGGGATGGGGGGTAGGTGGGAGGGGAGTTCTGAATGGGGGACACATGTACACCCATGGCTGATTCATGTCAATGTATAGCAAAAACCACTACAATATTGTAAAGTTATTAGCCTCCAATTAAAGTAAATAAACTAATTTTTAAAAAAGAATTGCAGCATAATCTGCTACAAAAAGATTCAGTGCTACAGTTAAAAGACCTGCGAGAATCAGGCATGTTTGAGAAAAAGATGAGATCAAATTAATTTGAGATGTCTGAAGTACACATAAGTTATATACCTGACAAAACTAGATATAAAAGCATTCATAAAAGTGGTAGAAGAAAAATTAAGACTTCACTTTCCAAATCAAGTGGTATTGCATTTCAGTAAAAAAAAAGTGATGGTCATTTTCAGCTAATAAATCTCTAATTCTTACAGCAAAAAAAGAAAAAGTTGAACAAACCTAAAATCGACTACTTTTCTTGGGCCCTTAGATAACTGAAATCACAGGAAAAACTGCCATTCAAAACTCTGATAAACAGGCAAATATAGAAATCAGTCTACCTAGAAAAGAGGCTACTGGCATCAAAATTTGGTGGGAAAACTAAAGTGGTAATTTTGGGAAATAACTGAAGGCCAAGTGTGGACTAACTTGAGAGTGAGAAACTTTTCAACGTGCAGTCCTAAGAGTATTCCTACATTTTGTGGGTTTTATTTCCAGGTATTCCTCTGGGTTCTCACCATGGAAGTATCCAAGAAAAATCCCCTCACATTTCAGTCAAGGACAGGGGAAAAGTAACCATTTTGAAATATACCATGAGTGTTCTCCATAAAAAAGGCCAACTCTCCAAGGAAAAATGTCTTTACCAGAGCGTTATCTAACCCATGGGAAGGGCAATTAACTAATTCTAGCCCCCTGGGGGCTTCATATCTGGCATAAGTGTAGGGGAAAATGGCTAAGAAGTGCTTCAAAAGATGAAACACTGTTATTTGATAATAAGATTGTAGCATGATTCCCCTCCCTCACACATTATTAACATTTACAGAGCACTAGTATAGTAATCGGAGAAGGCAATGGCACCCCACTCCAGTACTCTTGCCTGGAAAATCCCATGGATGGAGGAGCCTGGTAGGCTGCAGTCCCTGGGGTTGCGAAGAGTCGGACACAACTGAGCGACTTCACTTTCACTTTTCACTTTCATGCATTGGAGAAGGAAATGGCACCCCACTCCAGTGTTCTTGCCTGGAGAATCCCAGGGACAGGGGAGCCTGGTGGGCTGCCGTCTGTGGGGTCGCACAGAGTCGGACACAACTGAAGCGACTTAGCAGCAGCAGTATAGTAATAGTGGGTTACAATGAATAGAACTGAAAGCCAGAGATCCTGTTTAAAGAGGGATTCATACAGAGACCCAAAGACTAGAGAGGGAAAAACAAGGACTCTGGAGGAATTTAAGACCTCTAGTACTTACAACCTGAGAAATCATTAAATATAGCCAGACTCCTAGCCAGATTAACATAGAACCTCACACAGAAGATACTTTACCTTAGTTCCTGTTACTCAATGCATCACATCTGGCTTTCACCCAAGATATAAGGCATGTGAAAGGCAAGGGAATAAAACCCCACCAGTTTACAAAGAAAGCATAAGTCCCAGACTCTTAAACAATTTAAAATAATTGTGATTAACATGTTAGGGGCTCTGTTGTTGTTCAGTCTCTCAGTCGTGTAACCCTTTATGACCTCATGGACTGTAGCATGCCAGGCTTTGCTGTCCTTCACTATTTCCCAGAGTTTGCTCAAACTTATGTCCACTGAGTTGGTGATGCCATCCAACTATCCCATCCTCTTTCACTTCCTTCTCCCCCTTCCCTCAATCTTTCCCAGCATCAAGGTCTTTTCCAATGAATCGGCTCTTCACATCAGGTGGCCACAGTATTGGAGCTCCAGCTTCAGCATCAGTCCTTCCAATGAATATTTAGGGTTGATTTCCTTTAGGATTGACTGGTTTGATCTCCTTGCAGTCCAAGGGACTCTCAAAAGACTTCTCCAAAACCACAGTTCAAAAGCATCAATTCTTCAGCACTCACTCTTCTTTATGGTCCAGCTCTCAAATCCTACTGCAAAAAACCATAGCTTTGACTATATGGGACTTTGTCAGCAATGTGATGTCTCTGCTTTTCAATATGCTGTTTAGGATTACCATAGCTTTTCTTCCAAGGAGCAAATGTCTTAATTTCATGGCTGCAGTTACCATCCAGTGATTTTGGAGCCCAAGAAAATAAAATCTACCACTATTTCTATTTTTTCCCCATCTATTTGCAATGATTAGACTACAAGGAGATCCTACCAGTCCATCCTAAAGGAGATCAGTCCTGAATGTTCATTGGAAGGACTGATGTCAAAGCTGAAATTCTGATACTTTGGCCACTGATGTGAAGAACTGACTCATTTGAAAAGACCCTGATGCTGGGAAAGATTGAAGGTGGGAGGAGAAGGGGATGACAGAAGATGAGATGGTTGCATGACATCACTGACTCAATGGACATGAGTTTGTGTAGACTCCGGGAGTTGGTGATGGATAGGGAGGCCTGGCATGCTGCAGTCCATGGTGTTGCAAAGAATCGGACACGACTGAGTGACTGAACTGAACTGAATTTGTGATGAAGTGATGGGACTGGAGATCATGGTCTTAGCTTTTTGAATGTTGACTTTTAAGTCAGCTTTTTCATTCCCCTCTTTTACCTTAATCAATAGGCTCTTTAGTTTTTATTTGCTTTCTGTCATTAGTGTGGTATAATTTGCATATCTGAGGTTATTGATATTTTTCCCGGTAATCTTGATTCCAATTTGTGCTTCATCTAGCCTGTCATTCTGCATGATGTACTCTTCATATAAGTTAAATAAGCAGGGTGACGATATACAGCCTTGATGTACTCCTTTCCCAATTTTGAACTAGTTCATTGTTCTATGTCCAGTTCTAACTGTTACTTCTTAACCTGCGTACAGGTTTTCCAGGAGGCAGGTAAGGTGGTCTGGTATTCCCATCTCTTTAAGAATTTTCCACAGTTTGTTGTGATCCACAGAGTCAAGGCTTTAGTGTAGTCAACAAAGCAGAAATAGATGTTTTTTTCTGGAATTCTCTTGCTTTTTCTATGATCCAATGGATGTTAGCAATTTGTCCTCTGGTTCCTCTGCCTTTTCTAAATCCCTCTTGTAATCCAAAATTTCTCAGTTCACATACTGCTGAAACCTGGCTTGAAGGATTTGGGGCATAATCTTGCTAGCATGTGAAATGATTGCAATTTTATTGTAGTTTGAAAATGAGTAGAGTATGAAAGAAAAAGCAAATGAAATTCACTCCATTGTAGTGGGTGCATTTTTTTCTCAGAGGGGTACAGGTACTGCTTTATAATATAGTATCCTTGAATAATTTAATACATGAATTACATGTGCGGTGAGCCAATTTTTTCACTTTTAAAGTGGCAATTTTCATATGGTATGAGCAGGAAGCTGGAATCATACGTGTGCTAATGGATTAGAGTTGGAGGTATCAGTGTGAACTCATATTCAGCTTAATATACACACAGAAAGCTACATAGATAAACATTTATAGATATATGTAGATGCACAGGTTAATACACATATTTTCTTGCTCTGTCACTTGAAAGTTCCTAGCATAAATGGTACCTAAGTAAGATCAAACACTTAGTGCCCAGGTGTTGATTTATCATACCATTTTTTAATAAAAGAAATGAAGACTTTTTGGAGAAACAGCTGAGTCTCGGACTATTAGAAGAAATACAGAAAATGAATCTAGAACATCATATAGTTTCTTAAAGTACATAGATTCTCCAAAAGGAAGTGCCTACTTTGATGAGAGTATGTCAAAGGGACACAGGAGACAATTTAAATTGCTCCCAAGGGCCAAAGTTGGAAAATATTTGAACAACAAAATAAAGTAGCTAATACCACTCTAAGTATAGGGTGTGTATAATGAGTCCCTTCCAAAAAGTACAATATGGAAAGATTTTTAAAAGTACCTGTACAGTGGAGGAATCAGGAAAAATACCTCTGCCAAGTTATCAAGGTCACATCAACAGTGACAGATTATGTTAATAGTATGTACGCTTGATATGATGCAATGAAAATGGCACTGTACCTCGTAGTCTTCCTTGCAACAAGACATCACCACAGTCTAAACATGAGAAAGACATCACATTAACTCTGATTAAGAGACATTCTACAAAATACCTGACCAGTATTCCTCAAAATGATCAAGGTCTTCAAACACAAGGAAATTCGAAAATTTGACACAGCCAAGAGAAGCCAAATGAGACATATAACTAAATTTACTGTGGCCTCTTGAATAAGGTCCTGAAGCAGAAAAAAGACATTAGGTAAATGCTAAAGAAGTCTGGAAGCAACAGTTAGAACTGGACATGAAACAACAGACTGGTTCCAAATAGGAAAAGGAGTACGTCAAGGCTGAATATTGTCACCCTGCTTATTTAACATCTATGCAGAGTACATGAGAAATGCTGGGCTGGAAGAAGCACAAGCTGGAATCAAGATTGCCAGGAGAAATGTCAATAACCTCAGATATGCAGATGACACCACCCTTGTGGCAGAAAGTGAAGAAGAACTAAAGAGCCTCTTGATGAAAGTGAAAGTGGAGAGTGAAAAAGTTGGCTTAAAGCTCAACATTCAGAAAACGAAGATCATGGCATCTGGTCCCATCACTTCATGGGAAAAAGATGGGGAAACAGTGGCAGACTTTATTTTGGGGGCTCTAAAATCACTGCAGATGGTGACTGCATTACTTTGCCAACAAAGGTCTGTCTAGTCAAGGCTATGGTTTTTCCAGTGGTCATGTATGGATGTGAGAGTTGGACTGTGAAGAAAGCTGAGCACCGAAGAATTGATGCTTTTGAACTGTGGTGCTGGAGAAGACTCTTGAGAGTCCCTTGGACTGCAAGGAAATCCAACCAGTCCATCCTAAAGGAGATCAGTCCTGGGTGTTCATTGGAAGGACTGATGCTGAAGCTGAAACTCCAATACTTTGGCTAGCTGATGCGAAGAGTTGACTCATTGGAAAAGACCCTGATGCTGGGAGGGATTGGGGTCAGGAAGAGAAGGGGATGACAGAGGATGTGATGGCTGGATGGCATCACCGACTCGATGGACATGAGTTTGAGTGAACTCTGGGAGTTGGCAAAGTAATGTCTCTGCTTTTCAATATGCTATCTAGGTTGGTCATAACTTTCCTTCCAAGGAGTAAGCATCTTTCAATTTCATGGCTGCAGTCACCATCTGCAGTGATTTTAGAGCCCCCCAAAATAAAGTCTGATGCAGTTTCCACTGTTTCCCCATCTATTTCCCATGAAGTGATGGGACCAGATGCCATGATCTTCGTTTTCTGAATGTTGCGCTTTAAGCCAACTTTTTCACTCTCCTCTTTCATTTTCATCAAATGGCTCTTTAGTTCTTCACTTTCTGCCTAAGGGTGGTGTCATCTGCATATTTGAGGTTATTGATATTTCTCCCGGTAATCTTGATTCCAGCTTGTGCTTCTTCCAGCCTGGAGGCCTGGTCTGCTGCAATTCATGGTATCACAAAGAGTCAGACACGACTGAGTGATTGAACTCACTGAAAGAAGTCTGAATGAAGAATCGAGTTTAGTTAGTAATTATAAATATATATATATATATAATATTAATTAAGTAAATACAAGTAATGGACCACAATGGGGCAAGTTCTTAATAATAGGGAAATTGTGTGTGGGATACATGGTAACTCTTTGTACAATCTCCTCAGTTTTTCTATAATCTAAAACTGTGTTAAATATAAAGTCTATTTGAAAATGTGAAGGCTGATTAAACTTAGATGTATTCTTCATAATTTGCTGAAGCTTAAATACAAAGCATGTATCTATCCTCTTAAATATCCAGGCAATAAAAGTCACCTGAACTTGAGACTGGTTTCAGAACTTCACAGAAAAAACCCATTGCCAAAATAAAACTACAGTGGAATGGGAAGGTAGAGAGAGCCAAGATGTATGACTCAAGAATCTTGTACCTAATCAAGCTACTGTTGTATTAATATTATGAAAATTTTGACAAAAAATATTGTCAACATAAAAAAATTGTACTGAGAAGTAACTGTACACACAAGCATGGTTTGAAATATTTTCTACAATTAGTCAATAGATCAAAATTTAAAAGTCAGCTCTTGTAATTGTGACTCAGGTATGAAAGAACCTGCAGGAATCCTTAAAGAAAATACATATTTAAGGTCAAGTAATTTATGGTTTTTTTTAATCCAAGAAGAGAAGATAAAATTATAGAATTGGCAATGTAAATGGATAATATGTCTAACAAAAATTAAAAGGTCAAAGGAAGAAATTATGGAAGATATTTGGAACTGTAATTTGTTACCATTTTAAACTGAAGAAAAACATCTATTTCTGCTTTATTGACTAGTCAAAGACTTTGACTGTGTGGATCACAATAAACTGTGGAAAATTCTGAAAGAGATGGGAATATCAGACCACCTGACATGCCTCTTGAGAAACCTATATGCAGTCAGGAAGCAACAGTTAGAACTGGACATGGAACAACAGACTGGTTCCAAACAGGAAAAGGAGTAAGACAAAGCTGTATATTGTCACCCTGCTTAGAGTACATCGTGAGAAACGCTGGGCTGGAAGAAGCACAAGCTGGAATCAAGATTGCCAGGAGAAATACCAATAACCTCAGATATGCAGATGACACCACCCTTATGGCAGAAAGTGAAGAAGAACTAAAGAGCCTTTTGATGAAAGTGAAAGAGGAGAGTGAAAAAGTTGGCTTAAAGCGCAACATTCAGAAAACTAAGATCATGGCATCCGGTCCCATCATTTCATGGCAAATAGTTGGGAAAACAGTGGAAACAGTGGCTGACTTTATTTTGGGGGGCTCCAAAATCACTGCAGATAGTGTTGCAGCCATGAAACAAAGACGCTTACTCCTTGGAAGGAAAGTTATGACCAATCTAGACAGCATATTCAAAAGCAGTGACATTACTTTGTCAACAAAGGTCTGTCTAGTCAAGGCTATAGTTTTTCCAGTAGTCATGTATGGATGCAAGAGTTGGACTGTGAAGAAAGCTGAGTGCCGAAGAATTGATGCTTTTGAACTGTGGTGTTGGAGAAGACTCTTGAGAGTCTCTTGGACTGCAAGGCGATCCAACCAGTCCATCCTAAAGGAGATCAGTCCTGGGTGTTCGTTGGGAGGACTGATGCTGCAGCTGAAACTCCTATACTTTGGCCACCTGATGTGAAGAGCTGACTCATTTGAGAAGACCCCGATGCTGGGAAAGATTGAGGGCAGGAGGAGAAGGGGATAACAGAGGATGAGATGGTTGGATGGCATCACTGACTCAATGGACATGAGTTTGGGTAAACTCCGGGAGGTGGTGATGGACAGGGAGGCCTGGCATGTTGCTGTTCATGGGGTCGCAAAGAGTTGGACACGACCGAGCGACTGAACTGAACTGATAGCTGATTTAAAATTTGGTAAATTTTATGTATCAACTTGAATTCACCGAGGGATACCCAGAATATCTGGTTAAACATTTCTGTGTGTGTCTGTGATGAGACCTCCTCACACCCAGTAGAAGTGGTCTCCCCACTCTAGCAGAGGTAGCCTCCCAACCCCCACAGAAACATCCTCTCTACCCACAGTGGTAGCAGCATCCACCACCACCCCTGCCCGCCCCCCACTCCCTGTGGTATCAGCCTCTCTACCCCCAGTCTTACTGGCCTTTCCACTCCTGCCTGAGGGAATGAACCCTGAACTGCCTGAAGAAAGTATAATGGCTTTCCCTGAGGCAGTTTTTATGTAAAACAATGCTGATTCTCTTCAGAACCCACCCCCACCATCCTTATTTGCTTCTATACCTACAAGACTAATTTCTCAGTGGACCTGCTAAAAGTTAGGTACTCAGTGTCACCCATGAGGAGGTACAATACACTCCAGAAGAATTACTTGAGTTTTCTGATTTATACAAACAAAAATCCAGGGAAATGTGTGGGAATGGATTCAGAGACTCTGAGATAATAGAGGAAGGAAGATAAACTTGGGTCGGGTTGAATTTATTCACATGAGGTCACTAAGCAGAAAATTTGCATTTAGTGTTCCAGATTGGGAAATTAGTAAAAGCTCTAAAGGTTTGAATGGTTAGCTGATGGATGAAGAGGTGAATTTGGTGGATATATAGGACATATCTTGGTTTAAAGTAGAGAAAGGGATTCAAAGGCTTAGGGAGACTGGAATGTTTAAATGAATTAATTATTTAAGATCTACTAATTCACACTGAGGGCTTCCCTGGTTGCTCAGGTGGTTAAGAATCTGCCTGCAATGCTGGAGACATGGATTTGATCCCTGGGTTGAGAAGATCCCCTGGAGGAGGGCTTGGCAACCCACTCCAGTATTCTTGCCTGGAGAATCCCCATGGACAGAGGAGCCTGGTGAGCTACAATCCATGAGGTCGCAAAGAGTCAGACACGACTGAATGACTAAGCACAGCACAGCACAACCCACACCGGGAGGGACCAGAAGACATAGCTTTAACCAATGCTGTGAGAAATAAATTTATGAGGTTATGAGGGAAGCCTGAGCATCCTTGAAGAGCTCCATGATTGTTCTTCTCTATAGGCCCAATCCTACAGTGGGAATGGCAGACACTGACTTGAGAAACCTAAATGCAATGGAAGTAATTGGATACCAGTCAGCAGGGGTAAAGTGGTGGTATTCAATAGCTACAGGCAAGGGGGGCATGGTTACCATAATGGACAGCATTGTCAAAGCAGTAATCAGAATAGTCTGTCATATAGACCTATGAAATTAGCTAATCATGCTATTCCTAGAAGTGAAAGAAATAAGAAGCCTAGTAAAGTCTTACTTGATGTGTATAAGCAGAAAAGTTCCAGATCAAGTGGAAAAAGTCTAAACTGAATCATAAAAACAGAAAGTCACACCCCTCAATCAATTCCTAAAGAGAGCTTATAGGCATAGAAACCCCCACGAATGAAAAGGAGGCTGGGTCCCACTGAAGGAGGACTCTGATACACTATCAAAAATGTATAACTTAATTTTTGCACCAGCCTTCCCCAAAGGGACCTATGTTCTTTTAGCAGGGTAACTGAGAATTGGAGAAAAGGAAATAATCAGACCTTTCAGGGACTACTGGACATTGACTCTGAACTGACACTAATTTAAGAAGACATAAAATGCCACTATGTTCCACCAGAGTAGGGATTTATGGAAATCAGGTTATCAATGGAGCTTTAGCTCAGATACATCTCACAGTGGGCCCAGTGGGTCCCTGAACCCTTCTTGTGTTTGTTTCCACAGTTCTAGAATATATAATTGGAATATATATACTTAGAAGCTGACAGAATCCCCCCCAATGGTCCCTTGAACTGTGGAGTGAGTGCTATTATGGTAGTAGAAGTCAAGTGGAAGCCACTAGGACTGTCAAAACCAAGCAAAATAGAAAATTCCTGGAGGGATCTAAAAAATTAGTGCCCCCAGAGGACTTGTACATAGGGTGAGTAACAGGTACTTTCACTCACCAAGGATAACCTGGCAATGGCCACCAGTGAGTGTCCAGTTAGCCTGCAGCAGAGAACAGCACTGAGTTCCCTATATGGCACCATTTCCTGGGTGATTAGCCAGCTATTAGCGATAGGCTGAGTATACTGCACTGCTTCTATCATGGAAGGGGCTGCATTTTGTTCTTACTGACAGACATACTCTGAAGATGGAGATTTCCCTTCCTTGCCTGTAATACTTCTGCCAAAACTACCTCCACGGATTTACCAATTGCCTTAACCCACTGTCATGGTATTCTACACAGCATTGCTTCTGATTAAGGAACTCACTTCACTGCAATAGAAGTGAGGCAATATGCCCATATTCATTGAATTCACTGGGCTTATCATGTTCCCCATGATCCAAAGCAGCTGCCTAGACTCAATCATGTAATGGCCTTTTGAAGACTCCATTACAGTGCCAGCTAGGTGGCAACACCTTCTAGAGCTGGGCCAAGGTTCTCCAGAAGACTGTATATGCTCTGAATGAGTGGTCAGTATGTTGTGCTGTTTCTATGATAGGA
Organism: Oryx dammah; assembly: GCF_014754425.2. Taxonomy (NCBI): domain Eukaryota; kingdom Metazoa; phylum Chordata; class Mammalia; order Artiodactyla; family Bovidae; genus Oryx; species Oryx dammah. The sequence continues at coordinate 33,357,991 of NW_024070207.1, read as the reverse complement.
TCAATGGGTCCAGAAATCAAGGGGGTAGAAATGGGAATGACGCCACTATTACCCTTAGTGACCCTTCAGCAATATTTTTGCTTCCTGTTTTTGGGACACTATGCCCTGCTAAACTAGAAGTCTTAGTTCTAAAGGGAAAATTTCTTCCACTTGGAGACACAACAATGACTCTATTAAACTGAAAGTTAAGGCTTCCATGCAGCCACTTTGTGCTCCTCATGCCCTGAATCAACAGTAAAAGAAGGGAGTTACTGTGCTGGCTGGGGTGATGGATCTCAACTACCAAGGGGAAATTGGATTACTACTCCACAATGGTGGTAAAGAAGAATGTGTGGAATACAGAAAACCCCTTAGGGTGTCTCTTAATATCACCATGCCTTGTGACTAAGGTCAGTGGAAAACTACAACTCAATCCAGGGAGGACAACTAACATCCCAGCATTTTCAGGAATAAGGGTTTAGGTCACCACATCAGATAAAGAACCATAATCAGCTGAGGTTCTTTTTGAAGGCAAAGGGAACGCAGAAAGAGTACTGGGAAAAAGTAGTTATAAATACCAGCTATGACTATGAGACCAGTTACAGAAACTGTAATTCTTCCTTACTTTTTTATGGATATATTTGTGTGTGTGTCAAATATCTTTGTTTTCTTTCCCTTTTCACTCCTTTATCATGTAACGTAAGAAGAATCATGAACTTTATATCACACAATTTAAACACTGTTAATTTTACATCAAGGTATTTAAGTTATGGGATATCAAAAAGAAGAGTAAACCACTCAAGGACTTTACTTCCTATTCTGGGGAAGTTGTTCATGCATTTTTTATTATATGCAGGGTAGTTGTATTACATTAGAATTAGAATTGTCATTTGGAGATTAAGCACGGTTTAAGGAGATGGGCATGAATGCTCAGCCAAGTTGACAAAAAAAAGTAGCCATAAGAGTTCTATCCCTTGTCATCTTGGCAAAGAGATACTCACATATTTCTAGGTATGTCTGTAGGGTGTTTTGGGAAGAGATTAGCATTTGACTTAGGGGACAGAGAAAAGCACATTGCTCTCCCCAAGGTGGGTGGGCATTATCTAATCCACTGAGGGCCTGAATAGTACAAAAATGCAGAGGAAGGAAGAATTCTCTCTTCCTGCCTGACTGTGTAAGTTGAGATCTTAGTCTTCTGCTCTGGGACTGGAATTTATAGCACTCGCTTTCCTGGATCTCTGGCTTGCAGACAGCAGATTTTGAGACTTCTCAGCCTCCACAATCTCATGAACCAATTCCTTATAATAAATCTCATTATATATATTTGGGTTTTATATCACAAATATATACAAATATTTATATACCTAAAATATATAAATATGAAATCAATAGGTTAAATATATAATATGATATAAAATATTATATATAATAAACACATCTATACATATATTATTGGTTCTATTTTTCTGGAGAACCCTGACCAATATAACGGCTGCTTTTGTGTTTTTTCTTATATTTGAGCAAACCAAAGAGCAAAGTGAGAGAAGCCAACACAGTGTCAAGCTGCAAGATCATATAGAAATGATTCAGATTATCCTGTACATTTGATAGATGGGAAAACTAAACTCTATATAGGTAAAGGGACTGGTCCAAAGAAGACAAGATCAGAGGTATAACCCAGACATTTTGATAAACAACTCAATAGTCTTTTACTTTACATCCTTTGACAATAAAAATACTAATACTAATGATGATGTTATCTGTTAGCGTAAATCTATTGTGTATTACATAGTTTATCTTTTTCTTTTGCTTCTATTACCTCCTTTAAAGAAAAAGGAGAAAATTTGATGCAAATTGTAGATTTGGCTAATTATCTCTAAGGTGCCTAACTTTACAGGTGCTGAATAGTGTGTTACATAATGAAGGTGATTAATTGAACTTAAGAATGTATGATTCATGTTGATGTATGGCAAAACCAATACAGTATTGTAAAGTAAAATAATAAAAAAATAAATAAAAAGAATGTATGATTTCAACTCATGTTGAAGCCATGTGATCTGAATAAGTTTTAAATGGAGTTGGATGAGTTTTGTGTTTCCAAATTTATTGGTGAGAAAATTGGATTCTAACTTCAATCAATTTAATTTGTTGCTTTGTACTACTTGGCTACATGAATGACAGGAAAGATCAGTGCCTTGAGGTTTCAATAAATTGGATTGCTTTGAGGAGAAAAGCCTCTTATTTAGTGAAAGAGTATGTTCTTCAAAGTAAATGTAATTTAAGTAAATGTAATTTAAAGCATATATAAGACTTCAAACTATACTAATAATGTCACACCTACAACCTCTAACCTAATTGTTTTAAAGATACATGTTAATATATTCAACTTTTTTCTGGACTATTTTCTCTATCCATCACTATTTTTTCCTTGATTGGGACCTGGTTCTCCTTCATGGACAATGATTCCCCTATAATATTATCAACTGATATTTCCTCATTCTCCCATTGTGGACATATATTAGATCCAGGGAGATGGGTTGGAATACACTTGATCCCCCTTTACTATTTTTCAGACCTTTGTTCAATATCTCATACTCTTTTGAAGCCTACAAAACTACCCTCTTCCTGTCCAATTTCATTTTCAAGTCACTCTCCCACAATCTTTGCACATGTTGGCATCATTTTTACAGCTACATATTTCTTCATTACCACAGGAATCCTATGGCATTGCAACTAAAAAACAGATGGCACAGTCAAGGAAGTCCATGACTCCCTTAAATTTTCTTGACCATCTTCCACATTCTATTTCTGCAATTCATTAACAATGAAAATCACTAGAAATTGTCATCACCCGTAACAATTCTACCGATACCTCTATAATATTCAACAATGAAATTTCTCTCTCAACACATTCTTTTACCCTTTAGCCTCTCCTACTCTTGCACCTTCAATAGACTAGTTTTTTTTTCCATCAAAACTTTCAATCTACTCTTACCCCTCCTTTCAATAACTTCCTTTATTACCTAAATACTTATGATAAGCTTCTTAAAGAGCACTCTCACTAGCAACTTGAATTTCTTTTTCCTTCTATAAGTATATGCCTAGTCAATTAGTCTATGGCACCCCACTCTGGTACTCTTGCCTGGCAAATCCCATGGACGGAGGAGCCTGGTAGGTTGCAGTCCATGGGGTCACTAGGAGTCGGACACGACTGAGCGACTTCACTTTCACTCTTCACTTTCATGCATTGGAGAAGGAAATGGCAACCCACTCCAGTGTTCTTGCCTGGAGAATCCCAGGGACGGCGGAGCCTGGTGGGCTGTCGTCTCTGGGGTCGCACAGAGTCGGACACGACTGAAACGACCTAGCAGCAGCAGCAGCAGTCAATTAGTCTAAAACCCCTTTTAGTCAACATGTCTGTTTTCTCTTTGACTACTTTTGGGCTTCGGCAAAGTGCCTCAGAATGTCACACAACACATGGTGATTGACTCCAGTGAAAATATATCATTTCCAATATTTCAGGTAGAACCTCTATGTGTGCATGCTTAGTCACTTCAGTCGTGTCTGACTCTTTGCGACCCTAGGGACTGTAGCCTGCCAGGCTTTTCTGTCCATGGGATTATCTAGGCAAGAATACTTGAATGGGCTGCCATGCCCTCCTCCAGGGGATCTCCTTAACCCACGGATCGAACCTGTGTCTCATGTCTCCTGCACTGGCAGGCAGGTTCTTTACTGCTTGTGTTACCTGGGAAACCCAATCATTAAGTAATTATTTAATTCAATTCTGGTGTTTCATTTTCAAAAAAAAAATTAGCTTGGTTTTAAAAAGTCCAAGTTAAGTTGAAGGAACTAGGGATGCATAAAGTATTGAAAAAGTACAGAGACCCCATGGAAATTAATATATTCGGACTCAAAGTGGCTCAAAGTTGGTAACTGGATGCTATCATGAACTATGGCAGTGACTTTCTCTGTCTCTTTCATTCTCTCTGTCTCTGGCTACCTCTCAGCCTGCTTGATCTTCTTTCTCTGCTTCTCTTTGTTCAGTATACTATTATCCCCTCAGATTCTCACAGCTACCTGGAATAGTCTCTCAGTGTCTCAAATCTAAATTTCTAGTGAAGAGATGGCATATTTGATTGGCTTGAGTAGCTAATCAGCAAATAATATTACAAACATGCTCAGTAGAAGATTTGGGTAGTATCAGTTATAAGAAAAGGGAGCTGCAGACAGAAAGCATCATAAAACTGTTTTCCTACAGTAGTTCTAAATTCGCTGTCATCCTCAAGTCCCCCAGTTGTACAATTTTCAACATTTTTAGCCTGCCTTTTTAAGGAAAATAGAAGACAATATTTTCTGCAATCAGTATGACCTTGATTTATGTTTTTCTTCTTTACCTAAAGACTTGCAGCTCCACTTTTTCCTAACACTTCTTTATACCTGTTTCAAGTAATGAATACTCTATATTTCCCCAAAACTAAACTACATAGAATATGTATGTGGACTAGTAGATTAAGATCCTAGAAAGGAGAAAATGAGAGTCCAACAGTAATTTCTTTTTTCCTTTCAAGTCTTCAGTCTCTTCTTTAGCATTGATATTGTCTTTCTCTGCTAGCCATAATGATTATCTTGTGTGTATGTGTGTGAGGGGTGTGTTTAGTCACTAAGTCATGTCCGACTCTGTGACCCCATTGACTGTAGCCTGCCAGGCACCTCTGTCCATGGGATTTCCCAGGGAAGAATACTAAGATGGGTTGCCATTTTTTTTCTCCAGGGGATCTTTCAAACCCAGGGATCAAACCTGCATCTCCTGCATTAGCAGGTGGATTCTTTAGAGCTGAACCTCCAGGGAAGCCCTAGTGAATCTTCTCCAGTCTAAATGAATGTTGCTTTGGTTGTGCTGCCCTCAATATACTCTGATATTTTTTTTCATTGTTGCATGACCAAATAAGGAGAAAGTCATCTAAAATACATGAACTTATTTCTCAACAAACTGCTATCCTTTAACACATCATTCTTTTCTACTTGCCTTATCTGTATGCATTTTCTTTCCTACTTAAACAAATAAGGCCAAAACACACTTACAATTTGCTTTTGCATTGTAATAATATATTTTGGATTTGGAATTGGGAGAAAATGCTTCTTCCTCATTTCTAATGTTTCCTTTTATATTAAGAGACATATTAGCATAACATTCTTGGTTTCTTTCCATTTCTTTACTCATTTTGCCTTAGGGGATGAGGAATAATTTAACATGATTAGTGATTTTTGGAGGGAGAAAATTTTTATCACTAGCAGAGTACTCTCCTGTTACTTTAGGGGCAGTCTATCACAACTGGCATATCAGTATTAGGAAATCAGAAACCACTCCAGTTCTATAATCTTTAACACTGAAATTCCCCTCCTTGATCAGAATCATTTGCCCTTGCATTCTAGTGGAATATATATTAGGAATCCCACTTATTCATAAATATTCACCTTCTCCAACATCAGTTTTCAGTAATAAAGGTTATATTTTGAGCCCCATCTTCTTTTTTTTTGTCTTATTTCCCAATTGGTTCAGCCAGAAATACTGAGTAGTAGACTTCTAGGGGAAAGGTAATTCCTGGAGATTACGGCTTCTCACATGCTCTGTATGGATGACTTTAACTTTTGGGAGCATTATATAAGTGCAGCACACATGGGTTTTTGACCTTGAAGTTTGAAGTGAAGTGAAAGTCACTCAGTTGTGTCTGACACTTTGAGACCCCCTGGTCTATACAGTCCATGGAATTCTCCAGGCCAGAATACTGGAGTGGGTAGTCTCCCTGCTCCAAGGGATCTTCCCAATCCAGGGATTGAACCCAGGTCTCCTGCATTACAGGCGGCTTCTTTACCAGCTGAGCCACAAGGGAAGCCCAAGAATACTGGAGTGGGTAGCCTATCCCTTCTCCAGTGGATCTTCCTGATCCAGGAATCGAACCAGGGTCTCCTGCATTGCAGATGTATTCTTTACCAACTGAGCTGTCAGGGAAGCCCTTGATTGAAGTTTACAGTGGCCTATATTGTGAAGGTAGATTTTTAACTGCTGTGACCTTAGGCTATATTGCATTTTGACCTTGGCAGGTGAATATAGCTTATGTAGCCTTTTCATAAATAAATGTTTCTTTAGAGGTGCTGCAGGTACCAAGCTTTGAGTAAACACAGAAATCTAGAGTTTTATATTTCATCAAAGGCATAGGTAGAAAATTTTAGAGCTTTTGGACCTCAGCAAAGAAAGGATACAGGGGCCACCAGTCATGGACTGGCCTGAGTAAATAAGGGTCACATGGGGTTTAGCAAACAAATGCTAGCTAAACTGGCTTCAGCAAAGATATGGGTCTCAGAAAAGTCTCATACTTAGTGAACCACCTTAACAAAATGATGGGTAATTTAGGGTGCTGACTAGAATGTGATTTGAACTGTCTTATTGGACTTCCCTGGTGGCTCAGATGGTAAAGCATCTACCAACAATGTGGGAGACCCAGGTTCAATCCCTGTGTTGGGAAGATCTCCTGGAGAAGGAAATGGCAACCCACTCCAGTATTCTTGCCTGGAATATCCCATGGATGGAGAAGCCTGGTAGGCTACAGTCCATGGGGTCGCACAGAGTCGGACACTTCACTTCACTTCACTTCACTTCACTAGTACATGTATGCAGAGCCTTGGCAGCTGTTACTGTGTACTAAGGCCTTGGTGAGTGGGGTCAACTGAGGCAAAGATTCAAATTTGAGAGAATGAGAGTCTTTCCATATATAGACCTTTTAGCCATTGATAGAACAAGATTTGTTGCTTTTAAACTGAAAACACTGCTGAATTCCCCAGACCTTATGAAGTTCTAGAGTTTTCATATGAAAAAAAATTATGGCCTTATAAAGGCAGGCCGATAGTTGTTGTATTCAGCACCCAAGATGCAATAGTGAAGGGGACACATCTGGATTCCTGGAGCTAGTCCACAGGCTCAAGAGTCATTCCCAAACTTGTAGTCTCAGCATGAATCTGGATGCTGAGACTACAAGTTTGGGAAAAGGGGGAAACGTCTTCTCTGTAAGATAGATTTTAGATAATTAAGCTATTCTTTCTCAAGTAGCAATAGAAGTTACAACTGTGACCTAGCACTGAAAATTCCTGTTTACAAAACAACGTTCAGACTGCATTGTAAGAAAGACTCCAATTAATGAAGAAACACAAATTCAAAATATAAATGTGAATAAAGATGTTTTGAACAAGCAGTCTCAAGTGAGATCTGGTGAATAGGATTCACAACTCTGTAAATTTATAAACTTCTTAAAAAGGTTATACAGTATAAGCATAGGAAGGCTGGAAGAGCTATATGGATAATAGGTAAAAGTTCAAGATAGAGATAAAGAGATATAAAGTGAGACTGTATAACAATAGAAAGATCAATTCATCAGAAAGATAAAAATCATTAATGCACATGTGTCTGATTAAAAAAAAAGCTTCCAAATACATAAAGCATGATTTGCCCAAATTATAGGGGAAAATGCACTTCCCTTGTGGCTCAGCTGGTAAAGAATCCACCATGCAGGAGACCTGGTTTCGATCCCTGAGTTGGGAAGGTCCCCTGGAGAAGGGAAAGGCTACACACTCCAGTATTCTGGCCTGGAGAATTCCATGGACTGCATAGTCCATGGGATTGCAGAGTCAGACACGACTGAGCGACTTTCACTCACTCACTCATAGGGGAAAATAGTGCATTATATGAATACAGTTGGGGATTCTAACACATTTATCTCCCAGCAAACAGTAGACCAAGATAAAGAAAATCAATAAAAACATAGATGATCTGAATAATACTGTTGATTCAGTTCAGTTCAGTTCAGTTCAGTCGCTCAGTCGTGTCCGACTCTTTGCAACCCCATGAATTGCAGCACACCAGGCCTCCCTGTCCATCGCCAACTCCTGGAGTTCACTCAGACTCATGTCCATCGAGTCAGGGATGCCATCCAGCCATCTCATCCTCTGTCGTCCCTTTCTCCTCCTGCCCCCAATCCCTCCCACCATCAAAGTCTTTTCCAATGAGTCAACTCTTCGCATGAGGTGGCCAAAGTACTGAAGTTTCAGCTTCAGCATCATTCCCTCCAAAGAAACCCCAGGGCTGATCTCCTTCAGAATGGACTGGTTGGATCTCCTTGCAGTTCAAGGGACTCTCAAAGGTCTTCTCCAACACCACAGTTCAAAATCATCAGTTCTTCGGCGCTCAGCTTTCTTCACAGTCCAACTCTCACATCCATACATGACTACTGGAAAAACCATAGCCTTGACTAGATGGACCTTTTTTGGCAAAGTAATGTCTCTGCTTTTCAATATGCTATCTAGGTTGGTCATAACTTTTCTTCCAAGGAGTAAGCGTCTTTTAGTTTCATGGCTGCAGTCACCATCTGCAGTGATTTTGGAGCCCCCCAAAATAAAGTCTGACACTGTTTCCACTGTTTCCCCATCTATTTCCCATGAAGTGATGGGAATTTTGAGCTTTAAGCCAACTTTTTCACTCTCCACTTTCACTTTCATCATTAATATTACCTAATTGTTATAAACACGATACCCTAACACTGCACAATATAATTATTTTCAAGTGAATATGGCCCACCTACAAAGATGTGATGATAGATCCTATGTTAAGCCATGAAACAAATCTCAATAAATTTAAAAGGACTGAAATTAGAGTATGTTCTCTTATAACAATTACATTAAATTAGAAGTAAAAATAAAATGTATAGCAAATACCAAATCTATTTATATAGAAACACCTCTGAATAATCCACAGGTCAAAGAAGAAATCATGAGAAATTAGAAAACATTTCAAAATGAATTATTAATGTAATGAAAATGAAACATCAAAATTAATGAGATACTCCTAAGGCAGTGCTTAGACAAACATTTGTACCATTAAAGGTTTATATGGGAAAAAAGACAAATCTAAAAATGAACTTAGATTTTCGATAGGAAAAGAAGAGAAAGTGGAAAGAAAATGATAAACATATGAGAAAAATATCAGTAAAATTGAAAACAAACAACAGAAAAAAATAACAAAGCCAAAAGCTGATTCTTGGAAATGATATACAAAATTGATAGAGGGGTTCAGATCAAGGTCAGATCAAGAGCAGAGTAAGAGGATATGGAGCTCAGTTTCCTCCACCAACACATCAAAAATGCATCTACATATGGAACAACTCTCACTGAAAACTAACTGGAAACTGGCAGTCAGACTGTAAGAAAGGTACACATGTTATGAGGCAAGAAGGAAAGAAAAGCACTCAAATCGGAACCCATGCCCTTGGGATGGGACACAGAGGTAAAGGGAGTTCACACAGGTGGACACCTATCCAGGGGAGTAAATGGGTTTGAACCTCTGATGCCCCAGTCCAGGTGTCCTACACTGGGTAGGCATGCACCTTTGGCTGGTTGGAGGCCCACTGGGAGTAATAGAAGGGCAATGGGAAGACTGGAGTCCACTTGTGAGGAGCACAGTGCAGGCTCGTTCCCAAGGCAGGGCAGGAAGAAGTCTGCTCTAGTGGCTACAGGATTTTCCGGGCCCACCTGATATAGTATACTTTGACAGAAATTTGGGCTATACAGGTGAATGTACTTGTCAAAACTTAATGATCACATTCTTAAAACATGTGCTTTTTGCAAATACATTTTACATCAAAAGAAAAATTACTGTAAACACTGAATTCTTGTTAATGATTGCATATACTGTGCCCTGGTAAGTCGCTTCAGTTGTGTCCAACTCTTTGCGACCCTGTGGACTATAACCCACCAGACTCCTCTGTCCATGAAATTCTTCAGGAAAGAATACTTGAGTGAGTTGCCGTGCCTTCCTCCAAGAGATCTTCCTGACTCAGGGATTGAACCTGTGTTCCTTATGTCTCCTGCATTGGCAGGTGGCTTCTTTACCACTAGCTCCACCTGGGAAGCTACCAGTGTATATTATAGTGATGTCTTCAACTTACTCAGAGGTTAAAGCATCTGCCTGCAATGCGGGAGACCTGGGTTCGACCCCTAGGTCGGGAAGATCCCCTGGAGAAGGAAATGGCAACCCAGTCCAGTGTTCTTGCCTGGAGAATCCCATGGATGGAGGAGCCTGGTGGGCTACAGTCCACAGGGTCACAAAGAGTCAGACACGACTGAGCGACTTCACTTTCACTTTCACAACTTACTTTGAAACTCAACAAAAATAAATAGATTGATGGATGGATACAGGAATGAATAAATGGATCAGTTCAGTTCAGTTCAGTTCAGTCGCTCAGTCGTGTCTGACTCTTTGCGACCCCATGAATCACAGCACGCCAGGCCTCCTTGTCCATCACCAACTCCCGGAGTTCACTCAAACTCAAGTCCACCAAGTCAGTGATGCCATCCAGCCATCTCATCCTCTGTCGTCCCCTTCTCCTCCTGCCCCCAATCCCTCCCAGCATCAGGGTCTTTTCCAATGAGTCAACTCTTCACATGAGGTGGCCAAAATATTGGAGTTTCAGCTTCAGTATCAGTCCCTCCAATGAACACTCAGGACTGATCTCCTTTAGGATGGACTGGTTGGACCTCCTTGCAGTCCAAGGGACTCTCAAGAGTCTTCTCCAACACTACAGTTCAAAAGCATCAATTCTTCAGTGCTCAGCTTTCTTCACAGTCCAACTCTCACATCCATACATGAATAAATGGATAGATATGTTATAAATCAAGCATAGTAAAGTGTTAATGGTAGAATCTAGACAGTGGTTATCTGAATGTTCAGTATAAATTTTTTCAACTTTGCTGTATGAACATTTTCATTTAAATAAAACCTTAGAATAAAGGGCTAAGAAATCTTCAATGTTTCTCTCTAAGGGAGATGCCAACTTGTATAAGTGAATTTTCTCCCTAGAGAAGCTATCTATTTGGATAGTGCCAAAATTTGCTTTTTGTAAGAATATTTCTTCCTGTTAAGTTTATGGGTTGTACAATAGAATTAGTACAACTGGCCTCCAATGTATTGATAAGACAAAAATTAAGAGTCTTTTTCTACCCTTCATTCTTCAGACACCACTGAGACTTTGTTGTGATATTTGATACCATTAAGTACATACTACACTCAGGGAACATGGTTTTGCTTGGCATAACTACTATAGGACAGACTTTGAAAAAAATTGGCATGTCTGTGGTTGGCACTCTGCTAATCATGTGTCCTCTGAACACTTGGAATTATTTAAAAGTGAAGGCTCATGAAAGACTTGGAAATGAAGCGAGGATCTAAAGAAACTATGTTCCATTCCACTGAGGGGCCAGGTTGAAGATGCCAAAGGAATGTTAATAAGTCTACTCAGATATTGACATGCTCTCTGTCTGAGATTTAGAGGTTAAAAAAAAGAAAAAACTGGAGAAAATTTTGATTTGAACTTTTTGCAAGAGCATAATAATTTAATTTGCAGTATGTATTTTGGACCTTAATAGCTTTGGACACTTCCTTTCTAGGAAAATTAATTTTTAGACTTTTATTTTTCCTTCAGAATTTTATAATGGGACAACATATTCAAATGTGGGTGATCTTATGGTTGGTATTTTATTGGAGTATTTTACTAATGCCCTATATTCCCACTGCAGAGTCACTAAGAGGAAATGTTGATTATAGTGGCTGGAAATAGCTTTAGCTGGGAGATAAAATAAGGAATAATTTTGGCCTAGGCTTCTGATTTATTTCTGAGCTTTATGCACATAAAATCTCTACTGACCAACTGTGGTCCCAGAAGGATATCAAATGAATTAGTGGTTGGTATAGAAGAGTCAGCCTAATGAAGGTGGGTGCAGGATTGTCCTGAAAGATTGCTGACCTCTTGCATTGAGGTAAATAGACAAACGAGCAATTTAACATAGATTTAATGGCTAAAGTTAATGGGTTAAAATTTTAAGTCAGGATACTCATTCACTTTTATTTCCCAGCTAAAGTTATTTCCATGTAATGTATTTATCTTTTATGTACTTATGGTTTCCATGTCTTATTTTGAAATGCTTTTCTCCAACTCAGATCAAAGAAATCATTTTTGGAATCATATTTTTAGAACTGTTTTTTTTTCTGAATTATAATTTATCTCTGCTTAAGCTTTGAAAAAGAAATCCAAGTTTATTGATTTTACCCAAATGGCTAGTCATTCAATTGTCCCAACAAAATGTATTGAATAATCCATGTTTTCTTACTTATTTAGAATACACTGAATCTCCATGTATCTGTTTCTGGTTTCTCTATTCTTTTCTGTTGTTTGATCTATTCTTGGAATATAACCAAACTGATATATAATAGAATTAGTCTTGCCTCATTACTCCTCTTTTTTATCCTTATTATTCTCACATTTTTTTCAAGATAATTTTAGACTCATGTTGCCAAGACTAAAACACAATGAAAAATGAAAAACCTTACTAATATGTTAATAGGATCATATTAGATTTAAAAATTAAAGAGACTAAATATTTGGAATAGACCATCATCTTAGACAAGAACAAAGTAGCTTTTTCATATAATGTAGTAAGGTTTTACAGTTTTTCTTATCAGCCATGGACATTCTAAGTTAAATATATATATAAACTTTGTTGATGTTGTGCTACTGTGAGATGCTTCCTTCCATAATCTTTTCAAACTATTTTTTTTATTTATAGAAGAGATAATTTACTTTAGTGTGTTAATTTTATGGCCTGTCACCTTATTGGATTTTCTTGTTTCTAAGATGATGCTGTGAAAGTACTGCACTCAATATGCCAGCAAGTTTGGAAAACTCAGCAGTGGCCACGGGACTGGAAAAGGTCAGTTTTCATTCCAATTCCAAAGAAAGGCAATGCCAAAGAAAGCTCAAACTACCGCACAATTGCACTCATCTCACATGCTAGTAAAGTAATGCCCCAAATTCTCCAAGCCAGGCTTCAGCAATACGTGAACCATGAACTTCCTGATGTTCAAGCTGGTTTTAGAAAACGCAGAGGAACCAGAGATCAAATTCACAACATCCACTCGATCATTGAAAAAGCAAGAGAGTTCCAGAAAAACATCTGTTTATGCTTTATTGACTATGCCAAAGCCTTTGACTGTGTGGATCACAATAAACTGGAAAATTCTGAAAAAGATGGGAATACCAGACCACCTGACCTGCCTCTTGAGAAATCTGTATGCAGGTCAGGAAGCAACAGTTAGACCTGGACATGGAACAACAGACTGGTTCCAAATAGGAAAAGGAGTATGTCAAGGCTGTATATTGTCACCCTGCTTATTTAACTTATATGCAGAGTACATCATGAGAAACGCTGGACTGGAAGAAACACAAGCTGGAATCAAGATTGCCGGGAGAAATATCAATACCCTCAGATATGCAGATGACACCACCCTTATGGCAGAAAGTGAAGAGGAGCTAAAAAGCCTCTTGATGAATGTGAAAGAGGAGAGTGAAAAAGTTGGCTTAAAGCTCAACATTCCGAAAACAAAGATCATGGCATCTAGTCCCATCACTTCATGGGAAATAGATGGCGAAACAGTAGAAACAGTGTCAGACTTTATTTTTGGGGGGCTCCAAACTCACTGCAGATGGTGACTGTAGCCATGAAATTAAAAGACGCTTACTCCTTGGAAGAAAATTTATGACCAACCTAGATAGTATATTCAAAAGCAGAGATATTACTTTGCCGACTAAGGTCCGCCTAGTCAAGGCTATAGTTTTTCCTGTGGTCATGTATGGATGTGAGAGTTGGACTGTGAAGAAGGCTGAGCGCCAAAGAACTGATGCGTTTGAACTGTGGTGTTGGAGAAGACTCTTGAGGGTCCCTTGGACTGCAAGGAGATCCAACCAGTCCATTCTGAAGGAGATCAGCCCTGGGATTTCTTTGGAAGGAATGATGCTAAAGCGAAGCTCCAGTACTTTGGCCACCTCATGTGAAGAGTTGACTCATTGGAAAAGACTCTGATGCTGGGAGAGATTGGAGGCAGGAGGAGAAGGGGACAACCGAGGATGAGATGGCTGGATGGCATCACGGACTCAATGGACGTGAGTCTGAGTGAACTCTGGGAGATGGTGATGGACAGGGCGGCCTGGCGTGCTGCGATTCATGGGGTTGCAAAGAGTCGGACATGACTGAGCGACTGAACTGAACTGAAGAACTTTTCAGTTGATTCTCTTGTATTTTCAAAAGATTATCATTTATAAACAATGATAATTTTGTCTCCATTGTTCATTTGCCAATATGATTTATTTTAGTCTGATTACCTGGCTAGTATTTATAAAACCCATTCAATTGACACAGTGCTAGTAAGTAGATTTCTCCTGTTTCTTTTTTTAATGGAAAAGCTTATAATTTATCACTGATGATAAGTAAATAAATTTGGACATTGAACAATGTGTGTTTTAACTGCACAGGCTCATTTATACACTAATATTTTTCATTAGCAAATACTACAGTAGTACATGGTCCATAGTTGGTTGAATCCATGGATGTGAAGGAGTCACAGATACAGAGTCAACTATAAGTTATACGTGGATTAACTCTGGTGTTATTCAAGGAGGGTCAAGTGTATTTCTATAAGGTTTGCTTTTAAAATCATACTAGATATTAATCACATTAAATATACTTTGTAATTCATTGGGATAACTAAGTTTTTCCTCCTTTGGCTTCCTGATATGGTAAATTAAAACAGTGATTTCTTAATATGTAATTATCCTTATAGTTTTTATAAATACTCCATTGGACCAAGGTTTCAGTTCAGTTCAGTTCAGTTGCTCAGTCATGTCCAACTCTTTGCGACCCCATGAATCACAGCACACCAGGCCTCCCTGCCAGGACCAAGGTTTAGTTTATGTTTAATTAACTGTGTGATTCCATCTTCTCATGTTATCTTTAAGATATTTGAATCATAATTAGAAAGAGAATCATATTTAAAGACAGTTTCTATGTTTTGGTGGGTATCCTTTTTTAAAACTTTTTATTTTGTATTAGAGTATAGCTAATTAACAATGTTGTGATAGTTTCAAGTGAACAGTGAAGGGACTCAGCCATACATATACATGTATCCATTCTCCCCAAACTCCCCTCCCATCCAGGCTCCCATATAACTTTGAGCAGATTTCTCTGTGCTATTTAGTAGGTCCATGACAGTTTTAAATATAGTAGCGTGTACATGTCCATCCCAAACGCCTTACTATACCTTCCCCTACTTTTCCCTTTGGCGACCATAAGTTTGTACTCTAAGTCTGTGAGTTTCTTTCTGCTTATAAGTTCATTTATATCATTTCATTTTATATTCCACATATAAATGATGATGTATGATATTGTTCCTTCTCTGTCTGGCTTACTTCACTCAATATGACAATCTCTAGGTCCATCCATGCTGCTGCAAATGGCATTATTTCATTCTTTTTAATGTCTGAGTAACATTCCATATGTAAGGAGTACCTTTTGTAAGGGTTTGTAGTTAGTTTTAATTAGGCAGTTAATTAAACATAAATTAAACCTTGGTCCTGGCAGGGAGGCCTGGCGTGCTGCGATTCATGGGGTCGCAAATTTGTAAATTGTATTTTGAATTTTGCCCTGTTTCGATCTTGAAAACGTTTTATATATTAATAATATTCACATTATATGTTTCTTAGAGGTGCACAAGAATTCACCTCTTTGATCATTTTGACTGTATGCATTAAGGGAATGACATGAAAAGATGCTCAACATCACTAAACATCAGGGAAATGCAAATGAAAACCACAATGAGTTATCACTTCACACTTGTTAGCAAGGCTAGCATCAAGAAGATAAGAGATAACAAGTGTTGCTTAGGATGTAGAAAAAAAGGAACCTTTGTGTACTGCTGGTAGGAATGTATACTGGTACAGCCATGATGGAAAACAGAATTGAGGTTCTTCACAGAATTTTAAAAAGATCTACCATATGATCCAGTAATCACACATCAGAGTATATATTCAAAGAAAATGGAAACAGGGTATCAAAGAGATTTCTACACCATGTTTTTTGCAGCATTATTTATAATAACCAAGATATGGAAATAACCTATATGTCTCTCAATAGATAAATAGATAAAGAAGTTGTGATATATGTATAAATTCAGCCATGAGAAAGAAGGAAATTGTACCCTATGGGACAACATGAATGGTCATTGAGGACATTTTAAGTGAAATAAAATAGAAAGAAAAATATTGTGTAATATTCCTTTTAAGTGAAATCTATAAAAGCCATATTGATATATAGTTAAATGGTGGTTGCCAGGGGCTGAGGGTGAATGAAATGGGGAAGTGTTGGTCAAGGAGTATAAACTTTTAGTTCAGTTCAGTCGCTCAGTTGTGTCCAACTCTTTGCGACTCCATGAATCACAGCACGCCAGGCCTCTCTGTCCATCACCAACTCCCGGAGTATACTCAAACTAACGTCCATTGAGTCAGCGATGCCATCCAGCCATCTCATCCTCTGTCGTCCTGTTCTCCTCCTGCCCCCAATCCCTCCCAGCATCAGGGTCTTTTCCAATGAGTCAACTCTTCGCATGAGGTGGCCAAAGTACTGGAGTTTCAACTTTAGCATCATTCCTTCCAAAGAACACCCAGGACTGATCTCCTTTAGAATGGACTGATCGGATCTCCTTGCAGTTCAAGGGACTCTCAAGAGTCTTCTCCAACAAGATTAATAAGTCCAAGGGATCTAATGTACAACATTGTGATTAGAAATAATAATGCTGTATTATATACTTGAAAGTTGCTCAGAGAATATATCTTAAATCTTCTAGCTATGAAAAAGAAATGGTAATTATGTGATATGATAGAAATGTTAGCTAACACTATGGTGGTAATCATATTGTCATCTGTAAATTTATCAGATCAACTCATTGTACACCTTAGTTATATATCAATTATATCTCAATAAAGCTGAGGGGAGCAGGAAAAGGGGATGGCCTGGGAATGGACAGCAGTGAGCATCAGTGGCTATTTCTTTCTGTTTCAAATTTTTATTTATGTATTTTACTGCCAAATTATTTTGTTGCATAAAGACACATGCTAGAACTTTACTGTATAATGTACTGTGTACATCACTGAAATGCTATTCAATCATCTTAGCTAGTAATCTCATACTTAATGTACTTGTATATGCATAAGGTTTGTGTTTGATTTTTTCCCACTGATAATTTGAGAATTTAAATTTCTTGAATATTGAATGTTTCTTTAAATATTTTTGAAAATTTAAATAACACCTGTCAACCTCTATTTATTGATTTTCTAACTTTAAATGATATTTATTGACTGTCTGCTATTCATTCAATAAATATTTACTGAGTGCCTATTATGAAATGTATCTTTATAGGTACCATTTTAGGCATAGGTGAACAGAATAAACATCATCCTCATAAAACTGACCTCTAGCTATAAAAGGTAAGGGATATATGGGAAAAATGAAAACTTTAATTTGAAAAGATACATGCACCCCAATGTTCATAACAGTACTATTTCCAATTGCAAAGATATGGAAACAGTCCAAGTGCTCATCAACAGATAATTGGCTAAAGATATGCCACAAACATACACATACCCATACACAATGAAATATTACTCAGCCACAAGACAAAATGAAATATTGCTGTCTGCAGCTAAACCTAGAGAATGTTATACTTAGTGAAGTCAGACAAATACTATGATATCACATATGTCATATCTAAAAATAATACAAGTGAATCTATATACAAAACAAAAATAGACACAGAAAACAAATTATGATTAGCAAAGGGTGGAGGGAGGGAGAGACAAATTAGGAATATAAGATTAACAGATACAAACTACTATACACAGAATAGATTAAAAAACAAGCATCTGCTATATAGCACAGGAAATTATATTCAACATCTTGTAATAACCTTTAATGGAATATAATCTGAATAGTTTAACTGAATGACTTTGCAGGCTACAGTCAATGGGGTTGTAGAGTTGAACACCATGGAAGTGACTTAGCATGCATGCATCAGTTTCAAAGGCACTTAGATTTTGAATATGTGAAGCCAAGATCTATAGATAAAATGAAATTTGTGATTTCAATTGTGTTGTTTTATCTTCATGTGTGATATCACATAGCTATGGTCTTTATCATTTTTCTGGAAATACAATTCATGCTCAGGAGTCTCAAAATACATTTTTTATACAACCAAAATATAGGAAACCTCTTTTGGGGTATTGTAGCATTAAAATAATGATGCTTGGTATTTAAGCTCTGCTAGGAATGAGAGCAATGGCAACCCACTCCAGTACTCTTGCCTGGGAAAACCCATGGACGGAGGAGCCTGGTAGGCTGCAGTCCATGGGGTCGCTAAGAGTCTGGCACAACTGAGTGACTTCATTTTCACTTTTCACTTTATGCATTGGAGAAGGAAATGGCAACCCACTCCAGTATTCTTGCCTGGAGAATCCAAGGGCTGCCATCTATGGTGTCGCACAGAGTTGGACACGACTGAAGCGACTTAGTGGTAGGAATGAGAAGGCCTTCTGAATCCTCAAACAAATGTAGGATGGTATTAGGTCTATATTTACTGTTTCTCATATCTTCCATATTTCTCATCCTTAAAACTAATGAGTTATAGTGGTCGTTTAGTCTCTAAGTTGTGTCCGACTCTTGTGACCCTGTGGACTGTAGCCCTCCAGGCTCCTCTGTCCATGGGATTCTCCAAGCAAGAACACTGGAGTGGATTGCCATTTCCTTCTCCAGGGGATCTTCCAAACCCAGGAATTGCACCCAGGTCTCCTGCATTGCAGGCAGATTTTTTACCGACTGAGCTACAAGGGAAGCCAAATGAGTTATAGAGCAGATTTTAAAACTATTTCACAGACCGTTAGTGATTCTTCCTAGGTGCCTCATTCACTTAATCATTTACTCATTCAAAAATATTACTTAAATGTCTGCTATGTACCAGACACAATGTTAAATGATACGTGTCAAAGAGCATGAGGAGAGAAACATCGTGATGACAGAACGCTTTGTCTACAATTGCTTCAACCAGATCAGGTCTGCTTTAGCTCTTTGATATTTTGGATTTCTGAAAATATTTCCATGGCCAAAAATCCATGAAAATCACTAGTATGGATACCAATAAAATACTAGAATATCCATTCCCTTATCGTGTCAGTTCGCTAAAGTTTTACTGGATTGAGATACAACCTCAGTCTCTGGTGAACTTACATTGCTTTGGATTCTTCATGTCCTTCACATTGTAAAATTCTCAGTGTCTTCCAAAGTGCCCGAATTTCTATGGTTACCAAATTGAGGAATGATTTAAAATAAGCCAATGTGTTCTGTCTCTGCTATTCAGGAACGGTCACAGACCTGTGAACAGTTTTCTGTTCATTATTATGAACCGCATGTTTCTTTCTAAATATCATAAATGGTAAAAGAGAGAGAGAATAGCTCCCAACAGCCTGTGAGTAGGACTAATTCTAATTAAGTTTTCAGTAGAATTTTTGGTTTCCTATAAGGCTCTGCTTTTATATTTGAGCACATGACTGACTGCCCTGACTGGGTCTTAACAATACTGTTGCTGTTGCTATTATTATATCATTATAGCATTTCCTTTTATGGTAGGTTGACTAACAGTACTTAAAGTGAAAGTGAAGTTGTGTCTGACTCTTTGCAATCCCGTAGACTATAGTTTACCAGGCTCCTCCGTCCATGGGATTTTTCAGGCAAGAGTACTGGAGTGTGTTGCCATTTCCTTCTCCAGGGGATCTTCCCAACCCAGGAATCAAAACCGGGTTTCCCACATTGCAGACAGGTGGCTTACCATCTGAGCCACCAGGGAAACAGTACTTAAGTGGTACTTAAATATAAATATTATCTTTCTTGACTTTTCTAAATTTTCTAGTCATTGGTGTATACATTTGTGGGAACTTTGATAAAGAAGGATGCTTGAATTTATCTTTGCTATAAGGATAAGATTTTCATAGATAAGGAGAAAGAATTCTGAACTAACAAGGGAGACAAAAAGATATTCAAAATATCCAAATCCATCAATGACCTCCAAATGCTATAAATGGTGAAACACACAAACACACACACACAACCCTGTTGTATCCACCAGAGGCAAAATACTTAAAATGATGAGAATTCAGAAGTCTGTAGAACTGAGATAGAGTAATCCTTTTTTCACATCTAAATAAACCCAAGTGACCATGAACTTTTAGAAATATTTTTTGAAATGTACCTTTATGCAACCCATAGTCTGTGTCTTCAAGGTCATCAAAATTGAAAGAGACCTTGTCAGTGGGAGGGTTCAAAAATTATGGCATAGTCTTTCTGGAAAGACTGAAGTGGAGTTGGCTTTCTGAAAAGAATACATTCAGTGGCTTCATCAGCAGAAGTCTCACCAGTGTCTGAATCACCACCAAAAACAATTTAGCAACCCACTCCAGTATTCTTGTCTGGAGAATTCCATGGACAGAAGAGCCTGGTGGTCTATAGTCCATGGGGTCATGAAGAGTTGGCCATGTCTGAGCGACTAACACTTAACACACTTGCAGGCTATTTACTATGGTTAGACTGCTAAGTGACTTAAAAGGGCTTATGGCACACCACTGCTTCCCCACTCTCAGAGCATGAGAATTGCATGTTTCTTGTTTCTAGTCTGTAAACTCCCTAAAGTAGAGACTATGGGCCTGCTGCTGGAACTCAACCCCTATGACTGGAGAAATGAACTATTTTTTAATTTCCTTTTCTTGAATGAGAATTTTTTTTTCTTAAAGCACCAAATAGTAAATCTTTTAGGCTAAATATTTGATGTAATGGGCTCTAAGACCACTGTCAACTTTACCAATTTCAGTGGTAGCAATAAAACAGCCATAGACAATATGTAAACCATTGATTGTGGTTTATTTTAATAAAATATTATTTGCAAAAGCAGACATCTGGGTAGATTTGGGTCACAGGGTGTAGTTTGAAGATGTCTTGTCTATTCTATGCAGTCAGTGATCTTGGCATAATGCCTGCCCTTATTATTTTTTTTTCCTAATTGAATGCTCATGGTTTTCAGTCTGTCTATCCTTGTCTCCTGCACTCTTGATCTCTCCCTGCCCCCTCCCTCTTATCCTCTCTCTATGTCTTCCTCTCTCTGTCTCGCTTTGTTCCTCCTCCTCTCCTCATCTTCTGCCTGTCTTGCTCTCAGCTCATGCCCAATCTTTCTCCTGTTCTAAGACATGTTATTTATTCACTTGTACTAGCTCATTTTCTGTCAAAGGTTCTGTCTTCCACCATTTCCTCTTCTTTTTTGCCCTGCATTCTTCATCAAGCATAGTTCAGTACTTGTCATTGAATCAGGGAGCAGTCATTTCACCCCAACCATAGTTGAGTAGCTCACAATCAGAAATGTCATTCACTTTAAATTATGCAGAGACCCTGGCTCTTTGATTCCTCCTGAGACTGTGATTGGAAGAAGTAAGGAGCAGTATGAGGGTGGGCTGGGGGCAAGGATGCTTAATTTCTAGAGGGATGCATGTGTACCATCTATATATCTTGGTTTGAGGGTGTTATCATTTGTTCCAGGGTGAAAATGAGAATTGAAGTGTCCTATGTCGACCACTGCAAGGCCTGGTACAGAATATTGCTTTAGTTTGTTCATTTCTTATCACCAGCTTTAAAAAAGGGGCTGGACATATGCCTTCCTTAATCCTGAATCTTAAAAAATGTCTTCCTCCCACAAGTTAATTAAAATGTGCTTTTATAAGGACTTTGAGTCAGTAGCAACTTAGCAGAAAGCAAGGCTCTAAGGAATTAAAACCAAGGATAGGAAAAAAACATGATAGGGGAGGAAAATCCAGAGTACAAAGCAATGTCTAGGATGACCTGGTAAAATTGTGGGAGGCCTCACGTGGTCAAAGCTCAGAATGAGGACTCTGAGTGCCTAAAGGAATAGAATAAGTCAATAGATCATTCTCTATCACAAAATTGCCGGGGGTAGGTTATACAGTGATGTTTTAAATATGAGAAATAAGGGAAAAGAGTTGGTATGTATGATTTTAGTTTGAAAACTGATAATCAAGATTGGCTCATCTATAGCCAAGTTGTAGCTAGAATATCTGTTAAATGGTAGAAGGGCAGCTGCAAACCCTCCTATGAAAAATCTTATTATATGCAAGCCTCTATTTCAAGTCTCAAGGCACACAGATAAAAAAGACTTTCTCAAAAAATTAAATACATAAATAAAGAATTTTTCTCCATAAGGCTTTTGCTGTTTACCTATTTCTCTCCCAACAGATTATTAAATAATATAAGTGCTAAAATATGAATAAGTACACTATGTTCCATAAGCACACTAGAGGAGCCCCTAACTCTTATGTCTAGTCAAATAATGCTTCCTCCAATAAGTTACACTTGACATGAGATTTGAACAAAATGTGTTCAGATGGAGGAAGTAGCAAGGTGACAAGGCCTAAGGTTTTGGTCTACATTTACTGAGAGGGAGGGATAGCACCTTTGTGGGATTGGAAAGTTCAGTTCAGCTGGAGAAAGAGACAGCACTGACCACATTCAGCAGTTAGACATGAGTGTGTTGCAGTCACTGTGTGAGTGGGGAGACCATAAATGTCAGCAGTTGTGGAATAAACATTGGCTCTGACTGATATGCCAAAAAAGAGGAAAACAATTGAGTCCCACTGCCAGCCCAGAAACCTCAAGAAACCCTCCCTGAGATGGACCGCATAGCCAAGTAGTAGCAATGAGTCAGCCTAATTTGGGCATGGATGTCAGTGTGACTTCATTACACCCTTATAGTTATAAGGCCCGGGGACATTCAGTTTACATAAGATTGACTTCCAGCCTGGGCATTAGGACATTTGTGGGTTACAAAAAAAAAAAAAAGATCCCTCACTACTCCTTTTTCCCTATTTATGATTGAGGGTTAAAAATATAATTAACCACTGAGAAAGAGGAACACCAAGATTGTGTTTGGCTACCAGTTGGGGGAGGAGATCTATCAAGCCCTCCAGCAAGGACAGTCCAGTAGAGAATCTGTATTGATACAAAACATGTTCCAGCCTTTGTGATTCCTGGAGCTCATGGCTGATAGCTGATAGTAGCTTTCTCTTGTAGCTTAGGTCCATGTACATATGGAATAAACTGCCATCTATAATTTCAGACAGTCTTATTATTATAGAATTGGTCATCTCATTGCATTCTTCAGGTAATAAAGTATACTTAATATTAAAGCTGGATTGAATTTCTTGGTCTTTTTACCTAGTTGCGTTTTTTAATATTTAAATTTATTTATTTTAATTGGAGGCTAATTACTTTACTATATTGTATTGGTTTTGCCATACATCAACATGAATCCACCACAGGTGTATACATGTTCCCAATCCTGAACCCTCCTCCCACCTCCCTCCCCAGTTGCATTTTTTTTCATATAGTTGTCCCCGTGTGGACTCTTCAGACCACTTGTTTCATTTGAATTGGCTTGAGAAACACCCAGTTAAGCAACAGATTTTATCATTGTTGTTGCTGTTAGCTTTGTTTCTTATTGTAGAACTTCTCAGAGGCTTAAATAGGTCAATATGAATTCTGTATCAACACAAGACATCCGCATTATATATTATCTGTTCCCCCACGTGACCGTGGATCTTCTGTAAGAGTAGAGATTATGTCTGTTGTTCATTGCTACATCTCCATATCCAATGCTTTGCCTGGCACCTATTAGGCCCTTTAAATATTTGTAAAATGAACAACCATATTGAAGGGCTGATGTTCTATGGAACATATTTCTCAGCTATATTAAGCAAATATTTCTGTCAAATGCCAGCTAACTAGTTATCATGTTTATATTTTGTATTGACTCTGTAACTCAGAACTGCCATTTTGGTAAAATTTATATTGGTAGCATCTACAGAGATGCGAGAAATTGTTAAGATGCAACAGTAAGCATGGAGACAACAGCAAAATTGCAGAGACATGTTAGATAGAATCTTATGTAAATAGACTACTTCAGCTAAATACTGACTCTGTAATTCTTCTGCTTATGAAACATTTTTCAGCTGTCATGTGGACATAGCTATATAGTCAAAAATACTGTATGATGCTTAAAGAATGATTGTTCTGCAAAGTACCCTTGGGATATTGGTTGTTTTAGGTTTTAGGAGCTTCTCAAAAATAAGAAAGTATCTCCTAGAAATAAAGATGTTTTACAAATAAATTATATATGCTTTCTGGGAGACAGATGCTGAGTTCAGTAACCTTTTGTCACTTTTTATTGGGAGCACCATCTTGCAATTCACAGTATGCTAATATGTCCTCATATGATTAGAAGAATCACTGCCAGTTACTGATGTGAACAGACAGTAACTGCTAATCCCCAAACCGAGTTGTTTAGATGATGAAATGAAAATCCCTTAATTAAACCCCATAGCCAATTTATAATCACCCATGCACAGGGCATTCCTAATTTTTTTTTTTCTATAAGCATGCAGTAAGTCCTTGGCATCTGGCCTTCTGTGATTATTCAGTTTAGGAACTCTACCACCATGAGTGAAGTGAGTGAACCCTATTCCTTTTGGCAGATGTGGGTAGAAGAAGTGATCCAAATTTTTTTTTTCTCCATTAATCTTGAGCAGGCCTTAGCACCATATAAAATGTTCTGTATGTTCTGCTGGGAAATTAATGATATTTTTTTCTTTTCTGTAAGTATTCAGATCTTTAAATGTTTGTATTTGTTTGTTTCTTTAAGTGATGCAGGCTTTAAAAAAAAGAGTAAAATAACAGCAGTAAGAATTGAAAAGACAAGGTTGACATTTGTGCAGACCTAAGACATTATAGCTGCATGTGACCTGAATGGTTTCCTGGTCCACAAAGAATACATGGATTTCAGCTGGGCTGCCAATTTTGATTTTCTGTAGCTGCCCCCTCAAAAAACTGTGTTTAGCAAGATCCTGAGGCAGTCTTGAAGTAAATGAGAAAGGTTGCCTTGGTTGGTTAACGTGCCTTTGTGGAAAGATAGTGTTGTCTACTGATTCCAAATCTATGATCTTCTAGTCATTGCAAGTACTTCGTATGGGGTGAGGGTGTATACGCACTGAACCACATATAAATGTGAAACTCTTGTCAGAATTATGGAGCAGTTTATGTCTGCAAAACAACATCAGCCTACTGATTAAGTAAGTGTTATCTCTTTTCCACTGCTAGACTTACTGCAGGTAAATGTTCTGTGACAAGACTAATATGTTTATGTGCGTGTGGATAATAAATTATGAGTTATAACTGTGTCTTTAATACTTCCAGATATGTGGTGTTTGATGCCCAGCATCCACAGGCCTCCTTGAATAGTAGATTTCAAACATTCTTACCTATGTATTCGAGTAGTTCTGTGGAACCCTGGGATTCTATGAAGGGGTCTCAAGGGCTACCTCAGGGGCTGATAGGTATAGTTCCAGGCTCCCCACCAATGCCTGTGCATGTGCTTTGAAACTTAAAAGATAAAGAAGTGAAAAGTTGCCAAGCACATTGTTGTTGTTCTTTTAGCAACAGAAAAATATTTTTAAAAGTATTTAAGCCACTGATTTACACCCCAGTTTCTTTTCTTATGTTTTGTGAATTATAACTCAAAATAGACCTTGGGATTTCTTAAACCTTTTGTGGTATTAATATTCTACATGTTAATCTCTAAGAAAAGATTGAGCTACCAACTCCCAGATGGTGTGTCAAAACAGATTTCCTATTTGGATAGTCTAATTCATATTTTATATTTTCCTCTGAAGCTCTCTTTCCAAAATTGAGGATGAGCTACCCAATATTGAAAATTAAGGAAATGGTCTTGCTCAGGAAGTTTACCTATTCCCTCAAATATAATAACTGTGTTTTTAAGATTTCACTACCCCTGTTCCACTTACTGTAACCAGTACTTTGCTAAAGCTGTCTTGTATGGGTATGGCAGAGCCTATTATTAAATTTTCAATAATTGTACAAGCCAAGTATAAAACACAGTTATTAGTTTAAAATATAAATTATGTAAGTTTACAATTGAATAAATTATATTAAAAACAAAGAAAATGAATACTCAAAATTTATAACTTTACAATTATCCTGCAGTATCTTGAGGTCATGTATATCTCTTCCGTCTGTGTGGTGGAAATACTCTATAAGGGTATGCTGTCATGCATTTCTTCCCAACTCATTCAGTGACTTCATGTTGATAGCTTGAAAATGGAATCACTAATGCTGTACAATGCTGTTATTTCTTTCCTTGATTTGAAATGTTTCTACTTTCCTTTTATCCAGACTTATTTTCTTTCTCTCCCATTTCTACTGTGTATTTTTCCTCTTTGATCAGACAAATGTTTCTTTGCTAAGGAGTTAAGAGAAAAAAAAATCTTTATGTGTTATTTTTTCTTGGAGAGTTTTCTCATAGTAAAAACCATTGTTGAGGGTATGTCTCTCTCCTGACCTTATGGGTATTTTTCATGTGAGTCATTGGTTGCACTGACCCCTCTAGAGTTCTATAGTTCAGACTGTGAAATGAGTGACCTAAATAAGTGATTCATACCATAGTGCTAACGAACTAATCAAATTTCACCTTGGAGCTAAAATCTTGCAGTAGTTAACCAGCTCACTCCTGATATTTAACCCTGTTTATACATTAAGGCATTCATCCTAAGGTAATTCATTTCTCATTGGTAAAAAATTATCTTAAGTTATTGAGACAGCTTCTTGAGAATGTCTACTTATTCACAGAATAGGTTGGGGTAACCAGATTGTTTTTAAGAGGACCTAGATACCAAGGGAACATTTCATGCAAAGATGGGCTCAATAAAGGACAGAAACAGTATGGACCTAACAGAAGCAGAAGATATTAAGAAGAGGTGGAGAGAATACACAGAAGAATTGTACAAAAAAGATCTTCATGACCCAGATAATCACGATGGTGTGATCACTCACCTAGAGCCAGACATCCTGGAAGGTGAAGTCAAGTGGGCCTTAGAAAGCACCACTACGAACAAAGCTAGTGGAGGTGGTGGAATTCCAGTTGAGCTATTTCAAATCCTGAAAGATGATGTTGTGAAAGTGGTGCACTCAATATGCCAGCAAATTTGGAAAACTCAGCAGTGGCCACAGGACTGGAAAAGGTCAGTTTTCATTCCAATCTCAAAGAAAGACAATGCCAAAGAATGCTCAAACTACCATACAATTGCACTCATCTCACATGCTAGTAAAGTAATGCTCAAAATTCTCCAAGCCAGGCTTCAGCAATAGGTGAACCGTGAACTTCCTGATATTCAAGGTGGTTTTAGAAAAGGCAGAGGAACCAGAAATCAATTGCCATCATCTGCTGGATCATGGAAAAAGCAAGAGAGTTCCAGAAAAACATCTATTTCTGCTTTATTGACTATACCAAAGCCTTTGACTGTATGGATCACAATCAACTGTGGAAAATTCTGAAAGAGATGGGAAAACCAGACCACCTGACCTGCCTCTTGAGAAATCTGTATGCAGGTCAGGAAGCAACAGTTAGAACTGGACTTGGAACAACAGACTGGTTCCAAATAGGAAAAGGAGTACGTCAAGGCTGTATACTGTCACGCTGCTTATTTAACTTCTATGCAGAGTACATTATGAGAAATGCTGGGCTGGAAGAAGCACAAGCTGGAATCAAGATTGCCGGGAGAAATATCAATAACCTCAGATATGCAGATGACACCACCCTTATGGCAGAAAGTGAAGAGGAACTAAAAAGCCTCTTGATGAAAGTGAAAGTGGAGAGTGAAAAAGTTGGCTTAAAGCTCAACATTCAGAAAACGAAGATCATGGCATCTAGTCCCATCACTTCATGGGAAATAGATGGGGAAACAGTGGAAACAGTGTCAGACTTTATTTTTGGGGGTTCCAAATCACTGCAGATGGTGACTGCAGCCATGAAATTAAAAGACGCTTACTCCTTGGGAGAAAAGTTATGACCAATCTAGATAGTATATTGAAAAGCAGAGACATTATTTTGCCAACAAAGGTCCGTCTAGTCAAGGTTATGGTTTTTCCTGTGGTCATGTATGGATGTGAGAGTTGGACTGTGAAGAAGGCTGAGCGCCGAAGAATTGATGCTTTTGAACTGTGGTGTTGGAGAAGCCTCTTGAGCATCCCTTGGACTGCAAGGAGATCCAACCAGTCCATTCTGAAGGAGATCAGCCCTGGGATTTCTTTGGAAGGAATGATGCTAAAGCTGAAGCTCCAGTACTTTGGCCACCTCATGTGAAGAGTTGACTCATTGGAAAAGACTCTGATGCTGGGAGGGATTGGGGGCAGGAGGAGAAGGGGACAAGATGGCTGGTTGGCATGACCGACTCAATGGACATGAATTTGAGTGAACTCCGGGAGTTGGTGATGGACAGGGAGGCCTGGTGTGCTGCAGTTCATGGGGTTGCAAAGAGTCAGACACGACTGAGCGACTGAACTGAACTGAACTGAACTGAACTGATGCTAATGTGTGGTTTCCCTGGTGTCTCAGATGGTAAAGTATCTGCCTGCAATGCAGGAGACCCAGGTTCACTCCTTAGGTTGGGAAGATACCCTGGAGAAGGGAATGGCTACCCACTCCAGTATGCTTGCCTGGACAGGTCCATGGACAGAGGAGCCTGGCAGGCTACTGTCCATGGGGTCACAAAGGGTGAGAAACTACTGAGCAACTAACACTTTCACTTTCCATGGTAATATAGTAATCTTTAGTATTCCTCTAGTACTACACTAGATGTCAGTTGCTTCTAGAAGATAAGAAACCAGGGTGAATAGTGCTATTTAGGCATGTACACCATACAGTTCCTAGATTAAGGTTGAGACTAGTAGTCAGGTTTGTTGAAAGAAATAGTACTAAGAGAAAGTATAGGGCCATGATTTTTCCAATATCACCAAATTAATCATGGTTCACAAGGGCTGTCTAAGACCTCCTTCAGATCTGGATACATCAAAAATAATACAGCAAAATATGTTTTGCTTTAGTAGAATGTTATCAGTTTCTTTCTGATAGCTTTCTAGCTTGGTGAATACTTCTAAAACTATCATTTAAAAGGTGGCATTTCCATACATATTCAATGGAAATAACGTCATTGTACCTTTAGAAAATCATTTCTTTTTTTCTGTTTACAATCAACATTTTCTCCATCCTATGAGTCTTTGTTTAGAGGGAATATAGTGTTCATACTTGTTGCTATGATAACTTGCCAAGTAAGCTTTTATAATTTAGTAGAAACATTAATAAATTATGATGTGAGAAGAATAATACTGAAAGGTCTCCAGAACGATATGAAGTCATTACTTTGGTAAGTGGCTGATAACTCAGTTTTTAACTTTTTCTGTTTTATTGTTGTTGTTGTTGAGACGGCCATCAGTTGTTTTTCCATTGTTTTGGAGAATGAGTTTCCTAATGCCACACTAAATAGTGTAGATCTGCAAAGAGACCAATGAACAGCTGATTTCCTAACAAGTTTCATTTAAATTTGAATTGGAAATAATTGCTTCTGATTCTTCCTGTCATAAATATAGCCGCATCAGTCCTTAAAAGCTTATTCCATGTGTATCTAGGGTCCTCCTTCTCCTTGGGTTAGTCACAATTAGCATTCTGTGACTGCATTTTATGGAGTTGAACAAGATATGTACACAGCAAAGCAATTAATTAGCTAAATTAGTGAGTATCATACAAAACCAATACAAAGAGATGTGCAACTTCCCTAGCCCTTGAGAGTGGGAGAAATACACTATTAAAAAGCCTTACTGCATGCAGCTTATAACCTCACACAGAGTCCAGAGGAAAAAAATTGTCCTCGAGATTTTGATTGTACCATTCAACTCAATGAGTTTCTAGGTGTAGGAGAGTTCAAGGAGTGTTTTCTAAAGTCACTTCTATTTTGTCAAAGGCTTTCTCTGCATCTATTGAGATAATCATATGGCTTTTATTTTTCAATTTGTTAATGTGGTGTATTACATTGACTGATTTGCAGATATTGAAGAATCCTTGCATCCCTGGGATAAAGCCCACTTGGTCATGGTGTATGATCTTTTTAATGTGTTGTTGGATTCTGATTGCTAGAATTTTGTTAAGGATTTTTGCATCTATGTTCATCAGTGATATTGGCATGTAGTTTTCTTTTTGTGTGGCATCTTTGTCAGGTTTTGGTATTAGGGTGATGGTGGCCTCATAGAAAGAGACACATGTACCCCAGTGTTCATCGCAGCACTGTTTATAATAGCCAGGACTTGGAAGCAACCTAGATGTCCAACAGCAGATGAATGGATAAGAAAGCTGTGGTACATATACACAGTGGAGTATTACACAGCCATTAAAAAGAGTACATTTGAATCAGTTCTAATGAGGTGGATGAAATTGGAGCCTATTATACAGAGTGAAGTAAGCCAGAAAGAAAAACACCAATACAGGATACTAACGCATATATATGGAATTTAGAAAGATGGTAATGATAACCCTGTATGCAAGACAGCAAAAGAGACAAAGATGTATAGAACAGTCTTTTCGACTCTGTGGGAGAGGGAGAGGTGGGATGATTTGGGAGGATGGCATTGAAACATGTATAATATCACATATGAAACAAATCACCAGGCCAGGTTCGATGCATGATACTGGATGCTTGGGGCTGGTGCAATGAGATGACCCAGAGGGATGGTATGGGGAGGGAGGAGGGAGGGAGGTTCAGGATGGGGAACACGCGTATACCTGTGGTGGATTCATGTTGATGTATGGCAAAACCAATACAATATTGTAAAGTAATTAACTTCCAATTAAAATAAATAAATTTATATTAAATAAAAAATAAAATAAAGTCACTTCTAAACACTGATCAAATTTCCATGATATTCTCCATGAATGTATTAACTTAATTCAGGTGCCTCCCCCAAAACAATCCCTGTGACTGAAATAATCGCCTTTGGCCAATTAGGTCTCACCCATGCTGCTGCTGCTGCTAAGTCGCTTCAGTCGTGTCCAACTCTTCGTGACCCCATACACTGCAGCCTACCAGGCTCCTCCATCCATGGGATTTTCCAGGCAAGAGTACTGGAGTGGGGTGCCATCGCCTTCTCCACTCACCCATGAATCCCTCCTAAATTAAATGCTACCTAGAGCACCTGAATGCTATGCAATTGGGCAAGGAGTAAAAAGGGGTTGGAGAGGCAATGAAGTATATGCAATAAACTATACCACAACACAGCCTTAGCCTTAGCCCTCAATAAGTGTTAAATAGAAATCATAATGCCTGACAAGACAGGCATGCTCATTTTTCATGAGATTGATTACATTATTTATTATTTATTTTTAACATTCTTCATTCCCCCAAGTAATTCATATATGCCATATAGTATTATAAAAAAAGAAAACATGTACTTTTAAAAATGATCTGTGGTCAAAAAAGACACAGATGTGTATAGCGGACCTTTGGACTCAGAGGGAGAAGGAGAGGGTGAGATGATTTGGGAGAATGGCATTGAAACATGTAGAATATCATGTAAGAATCGAATCACCAGTCATGTCTGATGCAGGATATGGCATGCTTGGGGCTGGTACACGGGGATGACCCAGAGAGATGTTGTGGGGAGGGGACTGGGAGGGGGGTTCATGTCTGGGAACGCATGTACACCCGTGGTGGATTCATGTCAATGTATGGCAAAACCAATACAGAATTGTAAAGTAAAATAAAAAATAAATAAACAAAGAAAAAAAATGATCTGTGGTAAAGAATGTTCTGGGGGAAGCCTGCTTCCATGTTATAAGGAGTTTCAAAAAACCTATGGGAGAGCTACAAGGTGAGGAACTGAGGCCTTCCAACAACTTTGTTTATGAACTTGGAAACCAAGCCTCCTTCTTCGGATGACTGCATGCCCAGTTGCAGCTTAACTGCAGCCTCATGAGTAACTCTGATGAAAGAAATCAAAGAAGACACAAATGGAAAGGAATCCCATGTTTATGGGTTACAAGAATTAATATTGTTAAAATATCCATACTACCCAAAGCCATATATGAATCTGAAGCAATCTCTGTAAAATTCCAAAGGTATTACTTCACAGAGATAGAAAAAAACAATTCTATTATTATTTCTTTTTTTTTTTACTTTAAAATATTGTATTGTTTTTGCCAAAAAACAATTCTAAAATTTGTATGGAACCACACAAGACCCCAAACAGCCAAAGCAGTCCTGAAAAAAAACAATGCTGAAGATATCACTCTTCCTGATTTCAAACTAGACTATAAAAAAATAGTAATATAAACAGTATGAAAATGAAACTGTAAGTCTTAGTCACTCAATCATGTCTGGTTCTTTGTGACCCCATGGACTGTAATACACCAGGCCCCTTTGTCCATGGAATTCTCCAGGCAGGAATACTGGAGTGGGCTGCCATTTCCTTCTCCAGGGAATCTTCCCAACCCAGGGATTGAACCCAGATCTCCTGCATTACAGGCAGACTTTACCAACTGAGCCAGGGGAACAGTATGGTAGTGGCATAAAAATAGACATATAGACCACTAAAACAGAAGCAAGAACCAAAAAATAACCCTCCCACCCCACATATGTAATATCAACTAATATTTGACAGGGAAGCCAAGAGCACTCAATTGGGAAAGGATAGTTTCTTCAATAAATAGTGTTGGAAAAACTAGATAACCACATGCAGAAAAATGAAACTGGATCCCTATCTTACACCACTCACAAAACCTAACTCAAAAAGAATTAAACTTACAATAAGCCCTGAAATCATAAAAGCCCAGAAGAAAATATGGGGGAAAAGTTCCTTGACTTCGGTCTTGGTAATGCCTTTTTTCTTTCTTTCTTTTTTTTTTTTTTTGCAAGGGTGTTGGGGGTTGGGTTACCATTCCCTGGAGGCTCAGACAAAAAGAGCCTGCCTGCAATGTGGGAGACCCTTGGTTGATCCCTTGGTCGGGAAGATCCCCTGGAGAAGGAAATGGCAACTCACTCCAGTATTCTTGCCTGGAAAATCCCATGAATGGAGGAGTCTGGCAGGCTACAGTTCATGGGTTGCAAAGAGTCAGACACGATTGAGCGACTAACAACAACAAAGCTTTTTTAGATATGATTCCAAAAAGTGTAAGCAACAAAGGCAAAAGTAATTTAAGTGGAACTACATCAAACTTATAAACCTTCTGCATGGAAAAATGAAAAACAAAATGAGAAAGTATCCTACACAGTGGAAGAAAATAACTGCAAACCATTATATATCTGATAAGTTTGATATAAATGCGAACTATTTTATATCTGATAAGAACCCATACAACAAAACAGCACAAAAAAAAGAAAGAAAGAAATCCAATTAAAAATGGGCAGGAGAAGTAAATAAACATCTTTCCAAAGACAAACAAGTAGCCAAGGGTATGTGAAAAGATATTCAACATCACTAAGCATCAGGTAACTTCAAAACCATGATGAGATACCATTTCACACCTCTTAGAAAGGCTATCCTTACAGAGACATTTTTCTCTAGCTCACGTGGAACATTCACTAATATATAACACCATCTTGGCCAAAAACACACCCTAACAAGTTTAAAATAATAGATATTATACAGTGTATGCTCTGAAACCACGTGGAATTAAATTAGAAATCAACAGCATTAAAATAGTTGGAAGAGCCCAAACATTTGCAGGTTAAATAACAAGCATCTGAATAACAACACCTGGATCAAAGACAAGGTCTCAAAAGAAATTTTAAAATATTTTTAAGGAAATGAAAGCTAAGATACAACTTTTCAAATTCTGTAGGATCCAGCAAAAGAAATGCATAGTGGGAAATTACAGCATTAAATGTATATATTAGATAAAAAGAAAGATTAAAAAATAATAATCTAAGCTTATACCTTAGAAGCTAAAAGAGAAAATTAAATACAAGTTAAGTAGAGAAATATAAATGAGAAAATGTGAATATTCCTTTGGAAGACCATGGTATAGTTTTCAATATATACAGGTATCCATTGGTGAAGGAAAGTGAAAGTGAAATCGCTCAGTCGTGTCTGACTCTTTGCAACCCCATGGATTGTAGCCTACCAGGATCTTCCGTCCATGGGATTTTCCAGGCAAGAGTATTGGAGTGGGTTGCCATTTCCTTCTCCAGGGGATCTTCCAGACCCAGAGATTGAATTCAGGTCTCCCACATTGTAGGCAGACACTTTACCATCTGAACCACCAGGGAAGTTCCATTGGTACTGTTCACTAAATTTCTGTAGTTTTTAAATAAAGATTTGGCATTCTTCTGCTTAGATTTATTCTTGAGTATTTAACATTTCTGAAATACCATCACAATATATCTTTGTGTGGGTTTATTATTTATGTTTTTTGACAAGTCCTAAAGGATATTCAGCATTCATTCAAGCATTCAAATCTTTCTTCCTTTATGGAAAATTCTAATTATCTAGTTATTTTCCTAAAAATATTATTTTGCTCCACTCCCCTATTTGTTTCATCTGGAACTTTGATTTGAAAGATATTTAGAATTATATGTTTGTTTCATAAATCTTTCTTTGATATGGCATCTCTTTATCTGTTTATACTATCTTCTGGTAAAATTTCACAAGTTAGCTCTCCAATTCATTATTTCACTCTTCTGCTTCATTTATTTGTGCTATTTTTTGTATAATCCATTCAATTAATATTCAATAACTATGTACTGAATGCATATGATGTTATATAACAATATATAACAATATGTGCCTGGTACATATTAATGAGTGCTAGAAGAAAAACAAAAGGATACTTCGAGAATGGAAAGTGAGGGAGATACTACTCTAGAGGGGTCAGAAAAGCGTCTCTGAGAAAGTGACAATTGAGCAGAGGCTTGAATCAAGTGCAAGTGAGGATGCTGCCTTTACCTGAGGAATTAGATGCAAATGCACTGAGAAGGTAATGGCACCCCACTCCAGTACTCTTGCCTGGAAAATCCCATGGATGGAGGAGCCTGGTAGGCTACAATCCATGGGGTTGCAAAGAGTCGGACATGACTGAGCGACTTCACTTTCACTTTTCACTTTCATGCATTGGAGAAGGACATGGCGACCCACTCCGGTGTTCTTGCCTGGAAAATCCCAGGGATGGGGGAGCCTGGTGTGCTGCCGTCTATGGGGTCGCACAGAGTAAGACATGACTGAAGCGACTTAGCAGCAGAAGCAGCAGCACTGAGGGGAAATGTGTAACAAGGGAAATGAGACTGAAGCTTGCTGCTGCTGCTGCTACTAAGTCAGTTCAGTTCAGTCACTCAGTCATGTCCGACTCTTTGTGACCCCATGAACTGCAGCACACCAGGCCTCTCTGTCCATCACCAACTCCCGGAGTATACTCAGACTCACGTCCATCGAGTCGGTGATGCCATCCAGCCATCTCATCCTCTGTCGTCCCCTTCTCCTCCTGCCCCCAATCCCTCCCAGCATCAGAGTCTTTTCCAATGACTCAACTCTTCGAATGAGGTGGCCAAAGTACTGGAGTTTCAGCTTTAGCATCATTCCTCCCAAAGAACACCCAGGACTGATCTCCTTTAGAATGGACTGGTTGTATTTCCTTACAGTCCAAGGGACTCTCAAGAGTCTCCTCCAACACCACAGTTCAAACGCATCAATTCTTCATTGCTCAGCTTTCTTTACAGTCCAACTCTCACATCCATCTACGACTACTGGAAAAACCATAGCCTTGACTAGACGGACCTTTGTTGGCAAAATAATATCTCTGCTTTTGAATATGCTATCTATATTGGTAATAACTTTCCTTCCAAGGAGCAAGCGTCTTAATTTCATGGCTGCAATCACCATCTGCACTTCAGTCATGTCCAACTCTGTGCAACCCCATAGATGGCAGCCCACCAGGCTCCACCATCCCTGGGATTCTCCAGGCAAGAACACTGGAGTGGGTTGCCATTTCCTTCTCCAATGCATGAAAGTGAAAAGTGAAAGTGAAGTTGCTCAGTTGTGTCTGACTCTTAGCAATCCCATGGACTGCAGCATACCAGGCTCTTCTGTCCATGGGATTTTCCAGGCAAGAGTATTAGAGTGGGTTGCTATTGCCTTCTCCAGAGACTGAAGCCTACTCAGGAGGAAAAGAATGACAAGAATTAGGGTTAAATAAAGAGGTGAAACTGGGCAGATTAGTAAATGTCATGAGGAAGACAATTGATTTTATTCATGTTTGACAATCAGCCAGTGCAGTGCTTTGAATAGATGAGAGGCATGATCTGATTTATATTGTAAGAGAGGTTCTTGTGCTATTCTGTTGAGAATAGGTTTTAGGTACAAGGACAAGGATGAGAGCAAGGAGACAAATTAGAAGACTACAGTGTTAAGTCCAGCAAGAGATGATAGTGGTTTGGTATAATGGACTGAATGTTTGTGCCCCTCCAAAACTCATATGGTGAAACCCCACCTCCCAATATGATGGTAATAGGAAATGAGGCCTTTGGGAAGTTATTAGGATTGGATGAGGTCACAAGCAGAGAAGGCAATGGCACCCCAGTCCAGTACTCCTGCCTGGAAAATCCAATGAACAGAGGAGCCTGGAAGGCTGCAGTCCATGGGGTCGTTAAGGGTTGGACACAACTGAGCGACCTCACTTTCACTTTTCACTTTCATGCATTGGAGAAAGAAATGGCAACCCACTCCAGTATTCTTGCCTGGAGAATCTCAGGGATGGGATCACACAGAGTTGGACATGACTGAAGTGACTTAGCAGCAGCAGATGTCACGAGGGTGCCTCATGGAAGCCAAGAATGGGATAGTTCAGTTCAGTTTAGTCGCTCAGTCTTGTCTGACTCTTTGCCACCCCATGAACCGCAGCATGCCAGGCCTCCCTGTCCATCACCAATTCCTGGAGTCTACCGAAATCCATGTCCATTGAGTCAGTGATGCCATCCAACCATCTCACCTCTGTCATGCCTTTCTCTTCCTGCCCTCAATCTTTCCCAGCATCAGGGTCTTTTCAAATGAGTCAGCTCTTTGCATCAGGTGATCAAAGTATTGGAGTTTCAGCCTCAAAATCAGTCCTTCCAATGAACACCCAGGACTGAGCTCCTTTAGGATGGACTGGTTGGATCTTCTTACAGTCCAAGGGACTCTCAAGAGAATGGGATAAATGCCTTTTTTAAAATCATAAGAGACTACTATCAGCAACTATATGCCAATAAAATGGACAACTTGGAAGAAATGGAAAAATTCTTAGAAAAGTACAACTTCCCAAAACTGAACCAAGAAGAAATAGAAAATCTTAACAGACCCATCACAAGCATAGAAATTGAAACTGTAATCAGAAATCTTCCAACAAACAAAAGCCCAGGACCAGACAGCTTCACAGCTGAATTCTACCAAAAATTTAGAGAAGAGCTAACACCTATCTTACTCACTCTTCCAGAAAGTTGCAGAGGAAGATCAACTTCCAAACTCATTCTATGAGGCCTCCATCACCCTAATACCAAACCCTGACAAAGATGCCACACAAAAAAAGAAAACTACAGGCCAATATCACCGATGAACATATATGCAAAAATCCTTAATAAAATTCTAGCGAAGAGAATCCAACAACATATGAAAAAGATTATACATCATGACCAAGTGGGCTTTATCCCAGGGATGTAAGGATTCTTCAATACACACAAATCAATCAATGTAATACACCACATTAACAAATTAAAAAATAAAAAACATATGATTATCTCAATACATGCAGAGAAAGCCTTTGACAAAATACAACATCCATTTACGATATAAAAAAAACCTTTCAGAAAGCAGGAATAGAAGGAACATAATAAAAGCTATATATGACAAACCCTCAGCAAACATTATCCTCAATGGTGAAAAATTGAAAGCATTTCCCCTAAAGTCAGGAACAAGACAAGGGTGCCCACTCTCACCACTACTATTCAACATAGTTTTGGAAGTTTTAGCTACAGCCATCAGAGTAGAAAAAGAAATAAAAGGAATTCAGATTGGAAAAGAAGAAGTAAAACTCTCACTGTTTGCAGATGACATGATCCTCTACATAGAAAACCCTAAAGACTACACCAGAAAATTACTAGGGCTAATCAATGAATATAGTAAAGTTGCAGGATATAAAATTAACACACAAGAAATCCCTTGCATTCCTGTATACTAACAATGAGAAAACAGTAAGAGAAATTAAGGAAACAATTCCATTCACAATTGCAACAAAAAGAATAAAATACTTAGGAATATATCTACCTAAAGAAACAAAAGGCCTATATAAAACTATAAAAAACTGGTGAAAGAAATCAAAGAGGACACAAATAGATGGAAAAATGTACTGTGTTCATGGATTTGAAAAATCAATATAGTGAAAATGAGTATACTACCCAAAGCAATCTATAGATTCAATGCAATCCTTATCAAGCTAAAAACAGTATTTTTCAGAGAACTAGAACAATTTCACAATTTGTATGGAAATACAAAAAACCTCGAATAGCCAAAGCAATCTTGAGAAAGAAGAATGGAACTGGAGGAATCAACCTGCCTGACTTCAGGCTCTACTACAAAGCCACAGTCATCAAGACAGTTTGGTATTGGTACAAAGACAGAAATATAGATCAATGGAACAAAATAGAAAGCCCAGAGATAAATCCATGCTCCTGTAGACACCTTATCTTTGACAAAGGAGGCAAGAATATACAATGGAGAAAAGACAATCTCTTTAACAAGTGGTGCTGGGAAAACTGGTCAACCACTTGTAAAAGAATGAATCTAGAACACTTTCTGACACCATACACAAAAATAAACTCAAAATGGATTAAAGATCTGAAGGTAAGACCAGAAACTATAAAAGTCCTAGAGGAAAACAGGCAAAACACTCTCCAACATAAACCATAGCAGGATCCTTTATGACCCACCGCCCAGATATTGGAAATAAAAGCAAAAATAAACAAATGGGACCTAATTAAAATTAAAAGCTTTTCCACAACAAAGGAAACTATAAGCAAGGTGAAAAGACAGCCTTCAGAATGGGAGAAAATAATAGCAAATGAAACAACGGACAAAGAATTAGTCTCAAAAATATATAAGCAACTCTTGTAGCTCAATTCCAGAAAAATAAACGACCCAATCAAAAAGTGGGCCAAAGAATGAAACAGACATTTCTCCAAAGAAGACATACAGATGGCTAACAAATATATGAAAAGATGCTCAACATCACTCATTATCAGAGAAAAGCAAATCAAAACCACAGTGAGGTACCATTTCACACCAGTCAGAATGGCTGCTATCCAAGTCTAAAAGCAATAAATGCTGGAGAGGGTGTGGAGAAAAGGGAACCCTTTTACACTTTTGGTGGGAATGCAAATTAGTACAGCCACTATGGAGAACAGTGTGGAGATTCCTTTAAAAACTGGAAATAGAACTGCCATATGACCAGCAATCCCACTGCTGGGCATACACACCAAGGAAACCAGAATTGAAAGAGACACATATACCCCAATGTTCATCACAGCACTGTTTATAATAGCCAGGACATGGAAGCAACCTAGATGTCCATTAGCAGACGAATGGATAAGAAAGCTTTGGTACATATACATGATGGAATATTACTCAGCCATTAAAAAGAATACATTTGAATCAGTTCTAATGAGGTGGATGAAACTGGAGTCTATTATACAGAGTGAAGTAAGCCAGAAAGAAAAACACCAATACAGGATACTAATGCATATATATGGAATTTAGAAAGATGGTAACGATAACCTTGTATGCAAGACAGCAAAAGAGACACAGATGTATCGAACAGTCTTTTTGACTCTGTGGGAGAGGGTGAGGGCAGTATGATATGGGAAAATTGCATTGAAACATGTAAATTAGATGTATAGAACAGTCTTTTGGACTCTGTGGGAGAGGACGAGGGCAGGATGATATGGGAAAATCGCATTGAAACATGTAAATTATCACATGTGAAACAAATCGCCAGTGTAGGTTCGATGCATGCATGATACAGGGTGCTTGGGGCTGGTGCAAGGGGATGACCTAGAGGGATGGGATGGGGAGGGAGGTGCGAGGGGGTTTCAGCGTGGGGAACACATGTACACCCATGGAGGATTCATGTCATTGTATGGCAAAACCAATACAATATTGTAAAGTAAAATAAATAAATAAAACTGAGATTTTAAAAAAAGAAATAAAAATCTCAAGAGTGCTCACTCCCCTTCTCTCCTCTCAACCATATGAGGATACAATGAGAAGTCAGCTGACTGTAATGTAGCAGAAAGTCTTACCAGAATTTCAGAGTTTAAGCCTCTAGTACTGTCAGAAATTAATTTGTTATTTATATGAAGTGCATGCTAGAAGAAGCCAATATAGCCATGAAGGGAATTTAAAAGGTGATTCTGTGGGGAGTTCAGAAAGAAAAGGAGGAGAGCAATAGGGAAAGCTTCCATCTTCTTAGAGAATATGTAATTATGAACAGAATGTTGGTAGAAATATGGATGATAAAAGCTATTATGATGAGTTCTCAGATGGAAATGAGAAACATGTTATTGGAAACTAGAGAAAAGCTGATCCTTGTTATAAAGTGACAAAGAACTTGGCTGCATTGTCTTCATGTTTTAGGGTTTTATGGAAGGTAGAACTTGTGAGCAATGAAATTTGATATAAACTGATAAGACTTCTGAGCAAAGTGTTGAAGATATGGCTTTCTCCTTTTGAATGCTTATAGTAAAATGTGAAAAGAGAAAAATGACTTAAAGATGGGATTGTTAAGTAAAAAGCATCTAGAACATAAAGGTTTGGAAAATTATCTGTCTACCCCTGTTGCAAAAAATGGGGAAACATTTTTGTATGAGAACACTAAGGAGGGGACCAAATGACCCTTTGACAATATTAGTAGGGATGTCAGCCATGTTCTTATCATCCCAGTAAGAAAACTGCCAGTTTGAAGTGAAGTGGGAGAAGATGGGAAGAAGTGAAGTAGGAGAAGAAGGAAGAAAGTCTGTTGGACTTGTTGAATTTTCTTTGGATTGGCCAAAAAGTTCATTCAGGTTTTTCTTAAGATATTATAGAAAAACCAGAATGAACTTCTTGGTCAACCCAGTATAAGACAGGAGCATTTGGCTACAAAAGTAGGCTATTCTTTAAGACAAGGAAAGAATGAGCCCGAAGGTAATTTAGAGATCACCAGGGCTGCCATCTCAGTTTGAAAAGGTGGGACTATTGCCTTGCTTTTAACAGACTAGGGGATTCTGCCTAAAAACTTGAGAGTGAGGTAATCCCACAGAGCCCTGGAGCACAACCCTTGCCTGGCAAAGTTTGGGGGCAGAACTGCCATCCCTGTGGCCTGGGGGTCATCCCAGTGGTCATCCCAGTGGCCTGGAGGAGTCCACATAGGGGTACTACTGCTTCAGTGGCCTGGAAGGCAGAGTATGGAGCCAAAGAGGATTATCTTTGTACCTTAAGATCTCATGAATTTTGGCTAGTGAGGTTTTGAACTTCCTAGAGACTAGTCACTTTCTTCTTTCCTGTTACTCCCCTTGAAATGGGAATGTTTCAGTTCAGTTCAGTCACTCAGTCGTGTCCAACTCTTTGTGACTACATTGACAGAAGCACTCCAGGCTTCCCTGTCCATCCCCAACTCCCGGAGCCTACTCAAACTCATGTCCATCAAATTGGTGATGCCATACAACCATCTCATCCTCTGCCGTCCCCTTCTCCACCTGGCTTCAATCTTTCCTGGCATCAGGGTATTTTCCAATGTCAGTACTTCGCATCAGGTGGCCAAAGTATTAGAATTTCAGCTTCAGCATCAGTCCTTCAAATCAATATTCAGGACTGATTTCTTTTAGGATGGCCTGGTTGGATCTCCATGAAGTCCAAAGGACTCTCAAGAGGCTTCTACAACACCACAATTCAAAAGCATCAATTCTTCAGCACTTAGCTTTACTTATAGTCCAACTCTCACATCCATACATGACTACTGGAAAAACCATAGGCTTGACTAGATGGACATTTGTTGGCAAAGTAATGTCTCTGCTTTTGAATATGCTGTCTAGGTTGGTCATAGCTTTTCTTCCAAGGAGCCAGCATCTTTTAATTTCATGGCTGCAATCACCATCTGCAGTGATTTTGGAGCCCCCCCCCCAAAAAGAAAGTTTCACTATTTCCACTGTTTCCCCATCTATTTCCCATGAAGTGATGGGACCAGATGCTATGATCTTAGTTTTCTGAATGTTGGATTTTAAACCAACATTTTCATTCTCCTCTTTCACTTTCATCAAGAGGCTCTGTAATTCTTTGCTTTCTGCCAAAAGATTGGTATCATCTGTGTATGTGAGGTTATTGATATTTCTTCTGGCAATCTTGATTCCACCTTGTGCTTCTTCCAGCCCAGCCTTTAGCACGATGTACTCTGCATATAAATTAAATAAGCAGGGTGACAATATACAGCTTTGACATACTCTTTTTCCTATCTGGAACCAGTCTGTTGTTCCACGTCCAGTTCTAACTATTGCTTCCTGACCTGCATACAGATTTCTCAGGAAGCAGGTCAGATGGTCTGGTATTCCCATCTCTTTCAGAATTTTCCACAGTTTGTTGTTATCCACACAGTCAAAGGCTTTGGCATAGTCAATAAAGCAAAAGTAGATGTTTTTCTGGAACTCTCTTGCTTTTTCAATGATCCAGCAGATGTTCACAATTTGATCTCTGGTTCCTCTGCCTTTTCTGAATCCAGGTTGAACATCTGGAAGTTCACAGTTCATGTATTGTTGACCTGGCTTGTAGAATTTTGAGCATTGCTTTGCTAGTGTGTGAGATGAGTGCAATTGTGCGGTAGTTTGAACATTCTTTGTCATTGCCTTTCTTTGCAATTGGAATGAAAACGGACCTTTTCAAGTCTTGTGGTCACTGCTGAGTTTTCCAGATGAATGGGCATATTGAGTGCAGCACTTTCACAGCATCAGTTTTAGGATTTGAAATAACTCAACTGGAATTCCATCACCTCCACTAGCTTCGTTCATAGTGATGCCTCCTAAGGCCCACTGGACTTCACATTCCAGGATGTCTGGCTCTAGGTGAGTAATCGCACCATCATGGTTATCTGGGTCTTGAGGATCTCTTTTGTATAGTTCTTCTGTGTATTCTTGCCACTTGTTAATATCTTCTGCTTCTGTTAGGTCCATACAATTTCTGTCCTTTATTGCACTCATCTTTGCATGAAATGTTCCCTTTGTATGTCTAATTTTCTTGAAGAGATCTCTAGACTTCCCCATTCTATTGTTTTCCTCTATTTCTTTGCACTGATCACCGAGGAAGGCTTCCTTATCTCTCCTTGCTATTCTTTGGAACTCTGCATTCAAATGGTATATCTTTCCTTTTCTTCTTTGCCTTTAGTGTCTCTTCTTTTCACAGCTATTTGTAAGGCCTCATCAGACAACCATTTTTCCTTTTCTCATTTCTTTTTCTTGGGGATGGTCTT
Organism: Oryx dammah; assembly: GCF_014754425.2. Lineage (NCBI taxonomy): Eukaryota > Metazoa > Chordata > Mammalia > Artiodactyla > Bovidae > Oryx > Oryx dammah. The sequence continues at coordinate 33,314,574 of NW_024070207.1, read as the reverse complement.
GATCACTGCCTCCTATATAATGTTATGAACCTCCGTCCATAGTTCTTCAGGTACTCTGTCTATCAGATCTAATCCCTTGAATCTATTTGTCATTTCCACTGTATAACCATAAGAGATTTGATTTGGGTCATACCTGAATGGTCTAGTGGTTTTCCATACCTTCTTCAATTTAAGTTTGAATTGGGATTATGTAATTCATTATCTGAGCCACAGTCAGCTCGCGGTCTTGTTTTTTCTGACTGTATAGAGCTTCTCCATCTTTGGCTGCAAAGAATATAATCAATCTGATTTCACTATTGACCATCTGGTGACGTCCATGTGTAGAGTCTTCTCTTGTGTTGTTGGAAGAGAGTGTTCGCTGTGACCAGTACGTTCTCTTGGCAAAACTCTATTAGCCTTTGCCCTGCTTAATTCTGTAGTCCAAGTCCAAATTTGCCTGTTACTCCAGGTATCTCTTGACTTCCTACTTTTGCATTCCAGTCCCCTATAATGAAGAGTATATCTTATGGATTTTAGTTCTAGAGTGTCTTGTAGGTCTTCATAGAATTGTTCAGCTTCTTCAGCATTACTGCTTGGGGCATAGCCTTGGATTACTGTGATATTGAATGTGTATAGAGCTTTGGAAATAAACAGAGAGCATTCTGTCGTTTTTGAGATTTCATCCAAGTACTGCATTTTGGACTCTTTTGTTGACTATGATGGCTACTCCATTTCTTCTAAGAGATTCTTACACACAGTAGTAGATATAATTGTCATTTGAGGTAAATTCACCCATTCCAGTCCATTTTAGTTCACTGATTCCTGAAATGACACTGTTCACGCTTGCCATCTCCTTTTTGACCACTTCCAAGTTGCCTTGATTCCTGGACCTAACATTGCAGGTTCCTATGCCATATTGCTCTTTACAGCATTGGGCTTTACTTCCATCACCTGTCACGTCCACAACTGGGTGTTTTTTTGCTTTGACTCTGTCTCTTCATTATTTCTGGAGTTATTTCCCCACTCTTCTCTAGTAGCATATTGGGCACCTACTGAGCTAGGGAGTTCATCTTTCAGTATCATACCTTTTTGTCTTTTTATACTGTTCATTTTGGTTTGGCTTTGTATAATTTGTTGGTTTCACTTGTTCACATCTGGGGAATATTTTTGTCTCAGGATGGATTTTACCCAAGGCCCTTTTTTATCTGATTTATATGTTATTTTTAGATGAGACTTCAGACTTTAGAGTTGATGCTGGATCAAGTTAACTTTGAGGACTAAGGGATGGAATATTTTGTTTGTGAGAAAGACATGAATTTGAGGGGGCTTGTGGTAGAGTGTTGTGGACTGGGTATTTTGTATCCCACTCCCCAGAATTCATATAATGAAACTCTGTCCCCCAGTTTGATGGTCTTAGGTGGTGGCGCCTTTGGGAGGTAATTAGGATTAGATACAAACATAAGGTTGGAAGCCTCATGACTGAATCTGTGCCCTTGTGAAAGTCAGAAGAGGGCTTCCTCCCCCTTTCTCCTCTCTGCCATGTGAGGTTACAAGAAGTAGTCTGCAGTCTGCAGCTGGGAAGAGGGCCTTCATCAGAACTTAACCATGTTGGCACCCAGATTCAGATTTTTAGTCTCTAAAACTCGGAGAAGTAAATGTTGTTTATAAGCTGCCCAATCTTTAGTACCTTGTTAAAGTAGCCTGAATAGACTGACACTTAGTTTGAGGGTTTCTAATTTCAACAATTTTCCCATAATCTCTAAGTATTTCTGTCATTTGGCCTGAAAGAGGAAGCAGGTATCTATAGTATTGGGACTGAATGCACTGGGTAAGTGTGTAGAGAGAGCCATCTAATTACCTTTCTAGTTTTTCTTAAGTCCTTGCAAGCTCCTAGTTTCTTCTGTTTCCAGATGTGGAGCACTGTTAGTACTGATCCTCTCTTTCGGGTAGCACAATGTTCTCACCCTTAACCTTGACCAAAGCTTCCTTCCAAGACTCTGTCTTCCCTCAGAGGCTTAATGTCTGCTTTCCAGTTTTCAATGATCCTTCATAGTTTCTGGCCCACTGAGAATATCTCATTGATTTTCAACATCTGTCTGTCTTGCTCCACCTTTCCACATGTATGTGTGTTTATGTGTATGGTGTATATGTGTGTTTGTACCTGTTTACTATACTTCCACTTGTACCTCTAGTTTTGTGAATTTGGTGCCAGAAGGAAATGTATTTATCTCTTTATCTGGAAGGTAGATTTTAATATAAAATTTTAAAAGCTAGTTCCTTGGGCAAAATAAACTATGAATGAAATTCCAGGTTTCCTGTAGATTACACTGTGTATATATTATTGATGATAAGTGCACACTGTTTTATTCTTGACATTTGATGCTTCAGAAGAAATTTAGTAATCTGATGGTTGATTATTAAAGCCTGAGGCATTATCACTGTACTGTAGGCATTTAATAGAAAAATTTCAGAGTTTCTGTTTCAGATATTGATAAGATCCATTGTCCCCTACTTTGCCTGGTTATTTCTGTGGATAAGGGAATTAAATAAGTGAGATTCATATTCACTAAGCATTGTTGTTGCTGTTCAGCCACTAGTCATGTCTGACTCTTTGTAACCCCCATGGACTGCAGCCTGCCAGATTTCCCTGTCCTTCACCAGCTCTCAGACTTTGCTCAAACTCCTGCCCATTGAGTCAGTGATGCCATCCAACCATCTCATCCTCTGTTGCCACCTAAGCATAGTTTTGTGTTATAGGGCCCTAGGCTAAAGCTCTAGCTTTGATGAACCACCTTTAGGAAGGAGTTTTGGGTGACTAGATGCCAGTTATTTTCTGGCATATCATCTGATGGTGTATCCCCTCTAGAGCTGGAACACTGCAGAACACATAATTTCAGGATGGACCAGACTTGGATTTTCTCTCCTAGCTTAAAACTGCACAGAAGGTATTTTTAGAGTATGTGTGTGCTTAGTCACTCAATCATGTCCAACTCTTTGCAACCCCATGGATAGTAGCCTGCCTATGGAAATCTCCAGGCAAGAATACTGGAGTGGGTTGCCATTCCATTCTCTGGGGTATCTTCCCTACCCAGGGATTGACCTCCAGTCTCCTGCATTGGCAGGCAGGTTCTTTACCATCTGAGCCACTAGGGAAGCCCATTATTAAAGTAGAGAGATGCAAAGGCTGTATCTTTTTTATTGTTTCCTGTACCTTTGCATAATATTCTTCTTATTATAACTAAAATAATGACTGCTCACCTGAAGACCTCTCAGGAGTCCTTCTCCTTGGGAGATGGATCCAAAGGAAAGATCCCTAGAACCTTGCTGGGACACTTCACAGTTGTACGTAATGAATAAATGAAGGCATTTGTTTGAAGCTGAAGTCTGGGAGAAAAGAGACAATAATATAGAAATTTCTGTAATGAGGACTTTCCTTTGATAAAAACAGACACAGTAGCAGTGAACACTGTTCTTCATAGCTTCTCAATACTGAGATACTGTGGGGGCACAGAAAAGTGTAGAGAAATTGGGTCTGCTTATTTGGAAAACAGCATCTGGAGAAAAAAAGGAAAATGTTTAGTTCAGTAAACGTATGGTCTCCACCAACAATTTTCAAATATTTTAGACAGAAAGATACCTTCATTGTTTCATAGAAAGATCACTTAGGTACCAATCCTCCCTTACCATTTAAAAGTTCATGGTCATAATGAATGGGGAGAAACTGTTGTTTTCGCTAGCCACCCCCTCAATAAAGATGATCAATTTATTGCTAATTAAGACCTGAAACCCACCAGTATGATGTTACATCATTATTACCAGAAGCCTGTCTATACACCCCTCACATCATTTACAAAGTATTGCTTGACTAAATAAAACCATTATTTCAGGAGTGGGAAACACCAGGGTGACTCCTGAAAAAAACAGGGAGTAAATACTGAATGGATATGCCCAAGCATAATTCTTAGGACTGATGTAATAATAATAATGATGATGATGATTCCCTTTAATCTCCAAAACAGTGAAACACTGGTATGGCCACAACTGAGAAAGAATATACTATCCAGAAACACCTTTGTCCTTTGAATCCAACAAGAATGACTCATTTTTATACAGATCCAAATCCAACAATCACATGATGCTCCCTGAACATTAGTCTTCCCCCATCCTTTTTTTTTTTTTTTTTTGCTTCTTCCCTCCCTTCCTTCATCAAATACAATTTAACAGGCTTATGAATGACATATCCTAATGGGAGGACATTTCCACTTAAATGACACTTAAATGATCCTATCCCCTAAGAAATACCCTAACCCACTTTAAGTCTCACCATTCCTTCCTTAGGATTAGGCCTCTTACTCCGAATTTTAGGAAATAACTAGAAAATAGTTAAGAAGAGAAGAGAGTTTATTGGAATTTTCCCCATTGTTTGAATCTCACTTACAAGGATTAATGAGCAAGAGATGGAAGCTTTTGTTGCAGGAATAGAGTAAGACTTAGAGCCTTTATAACAACTATTTGTTGATTTAGTAGAAATTGTGTTTCACTAGCAGGGTCATTCATCAGCATGAGACACTAGCTGCAACGTGCCCAGGAAAACCAATTTTCTAGAAGACACAAAGCTTACCAGAAGTCTTATGGTCTGAAGGCAGAAGATTCAGTTTGGTTGCTGACAAATAGAAAGGAAAAATAAAAATGAGCATTTTAAACCACAGCACGCATCATCATTGTGCTGTGTCAAGTTTTATCAGTCAAAGCTGTTTAAGAAAATTTTATGGATTTTGTAAACTTTTCACAACGGAAATAAGTCATTTGGGTTTCAGCAAACCTGATACACCTAGTACTTGAGATCAGATGGACTTTCTTCCATCATAATTATCATCGTCATCATCATCATCTAACACTTTGGTTAATTATTGACCATAAAAGTGAGACTATTTTATTGTTCTTAAGACCATGATAAAGATGCATACTATTTTTTATTCATTAGCATCTTTATATCTATTTTCTACTCTCCCATGTAGGATTAGGGACAGGGCATATTGCAAGTAACTTTTGCATCCAGAGTAGAGTCCTCACTTCCACCAGCTAATTTATTCATCCTCACCTTTTGAGGAAATGGCAGTTTAAGTAATCTCTGAGTAGAGCTATGTAGCTCTGAAATGAGTGGGACAGTCCAGTGGCTACCTTGAAAGGCTTTGGATTTGAGGAAACTACACATATAGGGCCTAATCATGTCCAAAGTACACATATAGCCCTGATCAAAAAGTACACATGATACTTCCTAGGTGACATTAGTGGTAAAGAATGCACCTGCCAATGCAGAAGACATAAGAGATGTGGGTTCGATCCCTGGGTTGGAAAGGTATAATTAGGCTGCCAGTTATTTTGCAATGGCAGGCAATATCTTGCTTAGTAAGTCACACTCATACAATACCATTTTGTCTTCTAACTTCAGATGATAAAACAGCCTCAGAGAAGGAAGACATTAACCCAACATCTCTTTGTCAGGGAGTGGAGAGACAAGACTAGCATCCAGGTCCTAGGAATCCTATCCATGAGCATCTTCCTAACATCACTGATTCATTCTGCAACTGGCAGAATATAAGATCAAGTGTCAAAAGTCTAATACCATCCTTATAAGATGTGTTATTTTTTCCAGAGTACTAGGCCTTCCTATGGTGACTAGAAATTACATTTACCACTATTCATCCCTGAAATGCTCAGTCTTCAACATGCAGTAAACACTTCCTTCTAATGTTTGATACTGCTGATGGTAGTATTTGTTGGGTAACTGCTTTGGTTTCTTATTGATGATCTTTAAAAGCAATTATTTATTTTTGGCTGTGCTGGGTCTTCAGTGCTATGCATGGGCTCTGTCTAGCTGTGGTAAGAGGGGCTACTCTTCACTGTGGTTTGCTGGCTTCTCATTGTCATGATTTCTCTTGTTGTGGTAGTAGGAAATGACAGCCCACTCCAGTATTCTTGCCTGGAAAATTCCATGGACAGAGGAGCTTGGCGAGCTAGAGTCTATGGGGGCGCAAAGAGTTAGACACGACTGAGCACACACACAATTACTCTTGCTGTGGAGCACAGGCTCTAGGCACATGAGCTTCAGTAGTTGCAGTATGTAGGCTCAGTAGTTGCAGTTCCCGGGCTCTAGAGTGTGGGCTCAGTAGTTGTGGTGCACAAGCTTAGCTGCTTCACGGAATGTGGACTCTTCCTGGGCCAGGGATCTAACCCATGTCCCCTGCATTGGCAGGGGACTGTACCACCAAGGAAGTCTATCTTACTGATAATCTTAATGGATTCAAAGGACCCAGAGTACATCTTTGTCTCTGAGACATCCAGCTTAACTTTTTCTGGTAGTTTTATTATTGTTGTTGTTGTTATTCCTATTTCACAAATAGATACATAAAGCCCTAAAGGGTGATATCTTCTTCAAGGACATCTAACTATGAAATTGTGGAATAGAGAACAAACTACTCCTACTGCTGCACTGCTTTTTATTTGTCTACCCTTGACTGTGAGTAACTCTCTGAGATATACTGGTTGGACACTGAGATTAGCTCCTCTGAAAATAAAATGAATTAAAACCTCTATGAGTTATGTATGTGTTTTATAATTAGAGTATGTGTGGTAGACAGTGATAGGAGCTGAGCTATTAACTCAAAGAACCAGGGTGGGAAAGAAACTAACAAAAAGTTCTATGCTTAGAAACAGAATTATTTCCTGAGATAGGAAATGCTGGCTACAAAGGGGAAGCAGAAGGAAATGAAGGTCGATGGCTATTTTCCACAAATCCTTTTGAAAACTCAATCCACTAGGGAAGTAACTATTCATTTTATGGAATTATGAGGTATTTACACTTCATGATTTACTCAGAACCAAATACTGAGATACAATAAGCAATGTGCACACATTTATGAAAAGGGGTCTTCAGGGGACAACTGGATATTAAACTTAATTCTCCCTATATATGTGTATTCTATAATAGGACCACTTTGTTCACTAAAAGAAACTGACTTTTTTTTCAAACAGAATATGTATGAAATATTTATTATTCAGCATATTTTGGAGTGAGTTACATGTCTATCAATAAAATAAGTTCCTTTTAATGAGGTTCTAATTTTTATTATTTATGGTGGGTTTTCTTTTATTTGTGACCACACAAGGACTTGAGAACCATAACAACTTGAGTTTCTGAACTTGCTCCCAAAAAGCAGCTTTAGAGAAGAAAATTATTCACTGTGCAAATATACTAAGGCTTTTTCTGTTATTAAGGTAGAAAATAGCTGTGTGTAGGGTCCTGAGCATTTAGCTGTGTTCCCTGGGTTCTAGAAGATTGCTTGAATTTATACCCCAAATCTTATACATGGATGTGGTGACAACACAGAGAAATTTCCCTTATCTCACTCCATTCCCTCCAACCCATGGAGCAATCTTCATGGAACAATGCTTTCACCATGTTACCAGCAAAATCAAGGATCTATAATAGCTCTCAACAACTAGAAACTAATTATTCTCCAGAACAATGCCTCACATGGAAGAAAGAACATAGGATTTGGATTTAGAGCCGGGCTCTAATCTGTGTTTTGTTAATGTGTAATGTTTGCAAGTCATTCAAATTTTCTGAACTTCATTTTCTGCCTCCATGATTATTTTGAATACTGGAGAAAATGTTGATACAGATTGTTTAAAAAAGGGCTTCAATAATTCTTCCCACTTCCACATGCATACCATTTTTTTCAACCCAAATTTTCAGCCCCTTCCATCAAAAGTAGTCTAACTGTCTACTTCTTGGTCTGAAATTGCCCATGTGATAAACTCATCAATTAAACATTAGCAAACATGGTGCAGAGGGTCTTCCTTCTCAAGCAGAGGCTTTAAAACTGCTTGCACATTGCATATTTTCCTCTCCTCCTTTGCAACCTAGCCATAAAGTGTAAACAGCCTAAGCTAGCCTGCTGAATGATGAGAAACATGATAAAATTCACCCACATAACTGCAGTTGACAAGAAGCTAACTTCCAGAAGCTAGCTGCAGATACATGAATGAGCCCAGCCAAGATCATCAGCACTGTCCAGATGGGCCTAGTCCAAATTCCCAACTTGCAAAGTCATGAACTAAATACATCTTTTACATCACCAGGTTTTGAGATAGATTCTTATTATCAAAAGTGAAGTTATACAAATGTAAGTAAAAAGTCTGTTACAATCTATGGTGTATAATAGATGCCTAAAAAGGATATTTCTCCATCCTCCCTAATATAGCTTGACCTGAACATTTCAAATTTTTACTTATCTATGTAAACTCTACCAAAGCATTGATGTAGCTACCATGCTTCTCACTCTATCTATGAAAATCTGTTTTTCCACAACATGTCATGATTTAAACATTTATTTCAAATCCCAACATTTCTGCGAGGGCTTCTTTATTATAGCCTACCATTATCACTTTTATTTTTCTGATTCTCTGTTACTTACAGTCTAAAGTACATAATATACCACTTTAGGTATTAATTCACTGATCTTTAATAATTGATTCATGTGTGTTTATCTTCTCTCAGTGAATAAATATTTACTGAATTGTTACTAGATGCAAGGCCATGTGATAGATTCTGGAGACAGAGATAAATAGGCTATAATTCAACCCTCAAGTTATTCACAGTGGCAATAAATACAGACTAATGATAGTGATGAAGTGTGATTTGTACTAAAAGAGAGGTAAGCAGAATAGTGGAACAAAGGCAGTTTTGAGGGTTGGAAAAATCTTTACAGAGGAATTTGTAGTTTAGAAGTCCACCCTTGCGCCCCCACCTCCAGCCCCCATCAACCTGGTGAACTCAGTCTTCAAATATTCAGAGGGAATACTGTATACAAAGTTATTAAAAATACTGTTTAATCATTGGTGTATAACAACACTTTCAGTTTCTCTTGATTGCTTAAAGTGTAACATTTTTTATTATTACCCTTTATTTTTATGATATATCTTTATCTTATTTTTTCTCTTCTACAAATGAGTAAACGGAGGCTAAAAGTATTCAAACTAGACTGTATGCATCTTGAGGACAATAACCACATTGTTAATCTCTATTTTCAATAAAACATATGGGACCTAAACAATTTTCAGTGAACGCCTATAGAATGAAAGAGAGAAAGGAGCTGGATATCATCATTTTCTCTTATAGGTTAAGAAGGAATTCAGTGGCCTCCTCTTTGTCTTAGCATAAAATATGTAACTTAGCCTACAGATCTCTAAAGGAACTATCACAAATATATATTTACAAGTTCCACTCATTTTTGACTCAAACGTACTATTCTGTTCTAGCCATCCTAGGCTTTGCTCCATTCTTAGAAAGTTCCAAACCCTCCCCTGGCCCTTGAACATCTGCTGTTTCCTCTGTCTGAAATATTCCTGTTCTCTGTGAGTCCCTTTCATCCCTGACCAACTCTTACTCATCCTTCAGGTTTCAGCTCAAGCATGACTTCTTAAAGAAGAAAACCAGGAATCCCCAACTACATCAGGTCTTCCTGTTAGAGGCACCTACACAATTGTGTAATTTTAATTACATGAGTTAATTTTAATCTCAGTCATTTTAATCGCATGTTTACACTGTCTTTTCTTCTATACTGATAGCTGTCTAATTGCTATCTTTTGTTCACTACTTTGTCCTCAATGGTGAGAGTATATAGTAGGCATTCATAACATTCATCTATTAATTTAAGTAAATGTACTTTTGGGTAAGGAGTCTGTGCCTAGCCTGTGTAGAAATGGTTATTGTGTTGTGGTACAAAATATTTCACTTGGTGTTATAGTATGACTTTAAATGCCATCATGCTTAAAAGAGATCTATGCACATTGTAGCCACTTTGCCCGTGTGTCCATGTTGTACATTCAGTATCTTGATTGAGAATGAGAGATGTATGAGTCCCAAGCAGTCAGTGCTAATGCAGACATTTCACTTCTATCTACTTGATGTTGTCTAAAATTAAATGATATCAATAGATCATGGGAATTATAATTTTTTAAAACAATCTGGCAAACATTTGCTGCTGAGAAGCTTTCTTTAAGAAGGTCTGAGAAGCTATTTCCATCAACTTACAGTGATATTCTATTTTTTAAAAGATGCCCATTTGGCTGTGAAACGCTTGTTGAATAAATTTTGTTTGTGGTGGATGTTTCCCTTTAGATATGTTTTGTCCATAGAACTAATATCTAATATTTTCCAATTCTTAAAAAATAATAAAGTCACTGAATCATCATCAGTGGAAATGGTTGTCTGGAACCATTCACTATCTTTAATTAATCACATAATGAAAACAAAATTGTTCTGAGAATTCTGACTCCAGAAAGCATAATACAAGTGTTAAAACTTAGTTCGTATAGCAGGATAAAACTCAGTTTGAATTCAAGCTCTTCCGTTATGTAATATATAGTGCTGGGACTTTGAACAAGTTACTTAGTCTTTATAGTGGCAGGTTTCATATCTGTGAAAATAGGGATCCTAATAATATCTGCCTCATTGGGTTGTTGCAAGAATTGAAGGAAATAATCCATGATAAGTACATAACTAAAACCAATTGTGTGCTTACCATTTGCTCAATGCAATTATTCAATATCAAAATTCTTGATAATGTTTATTACAAGGAGAAAGGATTAGGGAGACCATTTTAAGCAAATTGAATGAACAAATATGTGGAACTCAGGCTATGAAAAGAATGTGAACTGTGTTTAGGTGTCAATGAGGAGAATCCTCTACTTTGAAAACAGTGTTTATGAAGTTGACTAATAAGAGATCAGACTGGGGATATGTGTATTGAGCAGAAGAAATTGGAACTCTATACTATAAACAACAGGGAGTCATTGAAGTAACTTCCTTTTAAACAGCACCAGGTTTATATCAATAGTATATGTTCTGCTACAATTTCAAAGTATCAAGGGACACTTTAGTTGTTACTAATTACTGTGGACTGAAGTTGTGCCCCTGCCTCCAATCCATATGCTGAAACCCTACCCCTTCCCCATGATGGTATTTGGAGAGTGTGGCTTTGGGAAGTAATCAGGTTTAGATGAGGCCATGAAAATAGGACCCTCATAATGGGATTACTTTGTTGGCAAAGTAATGTCTCTACTTTTTAATATGCTGTCTAGGTGGTCATAGCTTTTCTTCCAAGGAACAAGCATCTTTTAATTTCATGGCTATAGTCACCATCTACAGTGATTTTGGAGCCCAAGAAAATAAAGTCTCTCACTGTTTCCAGTGTTTGCCCATCTATTTGTCCTGAACTGGTGGGACTAGATGCCATGATCTTATTTTTTTATACTTATAAGACATATATAAGTTTATACTTATTTTATAAGTTTTTTTTATATTTAGTTCCCTAGTTCCCAATTCCTCCCACCCCCCTTGGTACCCATACCTTTGTTCTGTATGTCTGTCTCTTTCTGCTTTGCAAATAAGATCATCTATACCATTTTTCTAGATTCCATTAACACATATAACACATTAATATATGTGTTAATATACGATATCTGCTTTCCTCTTTCTGACTTACTTTACTCTGTATGACACTGTCTAGGTTCATCCACATCTCTACAAATGACCCAATTTCATTCTTTTTTATGGCCGAGTAATATTCCATTGTTTGTCTATACAATATCTTCTTTATCCATTCCTCTGCTGATGGACATTTAGGTTGCTTCCATATCCTGGCTATTGTCAATAGTGTAAAACTAGCTAAAAACTGGTTCTTTGAGAAGATAAACAAAATTGATAAACCTTTAGCCAGATTCATCAAGAAAAAAGAAAAAGGAGAAGACTTGATAAAGTTAGAAATGAAAAAGGAGAAGTTACAACTGATAGCTATAGGTAAATATTTATATTTGTAGGAGGAATACTCTGGAAACAACAGTTCATCATCAAGTCATTATGATAGAATACGGACAATTCTGGATAGAGAAGAACAATTTTATAACACTGTGTCATATGCTTCATGTAATCAGTAGGCAGAGTGTTTGGAACAGCAGCTCTAGGAGATTAAACAGGATTCCCCTTAGATTCTGGGTGTGCCAAATGATTGGCATGAGGATCTGGATCTGTACAGAGACTAAATGGAAACTGATAAAGATGAGCAGTCATGTAGATCAGCTTTGTCCAATAGAAATATAACATAAGCCATATATATAATTTTAAATTTGTGAATAAGCATACTTTAAAACTGACTGTAAACAACTAAAATGAATTAAGTAATATATTTTATTTAACCCAATATGTTTCAACATGCAATAATTTTAATATGGGGGCTTCCCAGGTGACTCAGTGGTAATCTTCCCACCAATGCAGGAGAGTCAAATTTGATCCCTGGGTCGGGAAGATCCCTGGGTAGGGAAGATCCCCTGGAGAAGGAAATGGCAACCCTCTCCAGTATTTTTGCCTGGGAAATCTCATAGACAGAGGAGCCTGGCAGGCTACAGTCCATGGGGTTGCAAAACAGCCAGATACATCTTAGTGACTAAACAACAATTTTAACACTCTAGAAGCATTTAAAATTATTTATGATATATTTTAAGTTTTTAATAGTAAATTTTTGAAATCTGGTGAATACTCTGCACTTATTACATTTTGGATCAACCATATTTCAACTGTTAAATAGCCACATTTGTTCAGTATCTGTTATATTGGACAGAATAGCTGGAACTTTTAATAAAGAGTGTTTTATATATGGTCATGGAAATACTGAACTGCTAGTATTACTTGGAAAAGGATGAAGGTACAATTTTGTGCTTTTGGATATGAATGTTCATATACATTGAGGACAAAAATAGACTAAAGTCAGGTTTCTCAACCTTAGCACTATTGACATTTTTGGCCAGATGGGTCTTTGTTGTGGAGGGTCTGTCCTGTCCCTGGCCTCTATCCACTAGATGTCAGTAGGATTCTGTCCAGAGATAATAATTACACATGCCTCCAGAATATGCCAAATGTCCCCTCGGAGATTGGGGGTATGTCAACCGTGATTAAGAACCAGTGTTCTAAATACTGCTTCTAACCAAAGACTTTTAGACTCAGATTGGATAATACACAAAGCAAAGATCCTCGAACTCTGAACCTTAAACATTAATCATCTATTTCATTCTCAATGTGTGCATCTTAGATGGTTGGATAAGAGAATCAACACGATCTGGTAATTTTTTCAGTATCTCCCGTTGTCCTGCATTAATGCTGTTTCTTCACGTAGTAGTATGTTCTCCCAATTTTCTTTTACTAATTGAATTTAATTTATCTTTAAGATCCTGTTCAAGCCTAGTACATTCTTGAAGCTATCTCTTACTTAACTGATTTAGACTGAGAAATCTCTCTCTTTTTTAATGCTGAGACTAACTCTTTAGAAGTGCTATTTTGTGTGGACTTGTCTTATAACCATAGTGAGAGTCTAAGTTCTTAGAAGGCAGGGGCTTTTCTTTTTTTGGTCCAAACACAAAAATACATAGTCCCTCCAGAGAGTACCTCGCAAGTTCATGTATGTTTCAGGTTAAATTCTCTGAAAAGCAGATGTTTAGTCGAAGTTTAATGGGGTGGATGTTTGCTAGGAAGTGGCCTTAGGATCTAAACCTGCAGAAGGGAGGAAAAAGAAGTAGAACTGATTAGAGGAAAAGATTGAGCTACATTGCAGATCTCAGAGCCTCAGCCAACCACACAGGGAACTCTAGAACTATAATGGCCCTCAATTAGCCAAATTATTATAATATTACACCCCTCACCATTATTTGGGCTTCCCCTAAAAGAGTATGACCTTGGACAGTCCTTGAAGGGGTTGAGTACACTTCTAGCAGCTTGGTCAACAAATAAGTCCTTCCTTGAAGGAGGGTTTGGACATGTTTTCATGTCTATCACAAAATGATAGATATGTAGAAGAAATTCAGTAGATGTTTATTGATAGCTAGAAGATTTTGCAGTGGTGCTAACTTGCAGGAGAATGGATCAGGGGAAGTTTTTGTCTGTCAGTTGGATTGGGTGGACCTATTTGATGGCCAGTCAGATGGCTTTTCTAAGGAACATTCCTTCCAAGAAAAGATGAGTGACTTGGTGTTTGTGATATTGGGAATATCTCCAATGAATGTTACATTATCACACTGAGGTAGCATAAATACTTTGTTGGACATGTTAAGTATCAACTTTCCTTGTGGCTCAGCTGGTAAAGAATCCGCCTGCAATGCAGGAGACTTGGGTTTGATTCCTGAGTTGGGAAGATCCCCTGGAGAAGGGAAAGGATACCCACTCCAGTATTCTAGCCCAGAGAATTCCACAGACTGTATAGTCCATGGGGTTGCAAAGAGTCAGACATGACTGAACAACTTTCACTTAACCTAGTATAAGTACTGAAAGACCATGTATATGCTTGTAGGCTCAGTGACATTAAAAGAAACACAAACAATCCAGGCTCTCAATTTCTGAATCTGCCATTCCCACTTTTCCATAGACAAAGGAAAGAATAACTGGGGTAAGGTGGTGGGAACACATTTATTTAGTTGATACTTTATACTAAATCCTTTATACCTTTATCTGTTAAGCCCTGCAGTAAGTCTGGGAAATAGGGAGTACTGTCTCAAATTTTCCAGATAAGAAAACTGTAGCTCTACATTGTAAATTATCCCTGGCTCCACCATAATCATCATAGTCATCATCATCATTGCCAAAACATCCACAGTATTTACTTTTTACTAGACATTCTTTTAAGTGTTTTACATACAGAAGCCCGTTTACTTCGAATAACTACCTTACAAAGTAGGAGCTGTTGTTATTCACACTTTACAGATATAGTGACTGAGTTACAAAGAGGTTTAGTAACTTGCTCAAGGTTTGCCGAGAGTGGCAAAGCTGAAATTTGAAATCAGGCTGCTTTGTCTCTAGTTTCTGTCCTCTTAATCACTATTTAAACTCACCTAAGTAGTAAGAAGCAGAAAAAAGTGAAAGTGTTAGTCGCTCAGTCATGTCCAACTCTTTTGTGACCCCCTGGACTGTCTGTCCATGGGATTCTCCAGGCAAGTATACTGGAGTGAGTTGCTATTTCTTCTCCAGGGGATCTGCCCAACCCAGGGACTGAATCTGCATCTCTTATGTCTCCTTCATTCGTGAGTGGGTTCTTTACCACTAGTGAATCCTGGTCTGAGCAGAAATGAGGCGCAAAAACAAGACAGTCTTACTCTAAAGGCAGACATTTTTTCCTGCACAAGGATAACTTCAGAGGTACTGTACTTATACATTTTGAGTAAAGATTCTCTTTTGATAGCAGACAGGGCCTACATGGAAAATTGATGAAATGATTATGAGATGACCTTTAGGAAAGATGTATGTTTTAGTAGGTCACTGAAGGTGGCTCTTTTTCAGAAATTACGGGGTTTTTGCAAAGGTGGCTGGTAGTCAGATTTCATATTTGATGACTTATAGAAAATAATATTTGTCTCATTCTAATTAGTGTAACCATTGAAAAATTCTGAGGCTTATTTGGCCTTGTCTAGAATCTAATGCCATGTTCAACTGCCTCAAGTGACAGGAGAAGGCCAAAAACAAGTCCCAGCAACAGGAGTTGTAGCAGGATTCCACTTCCCAAACCAATCATGACAGAAACTTAGCCAGCTTCCACGGAGCTACCCTTCAATTGTATTCTCTATGCTTGGCCTGTCTCTCCAAGTAAATTGCAAACCTATCCAGAGCAGAGTTTCTATATTATTTGTATTCTACTTTCTTCTACAACAGAGGGTAAGTGAGGTCTTGAAACCATATGGAAACTGAACAGTAACTGAATCACAGGGCTCATGTTTCCCTGGCCATGTTGAAAATACTTTACTGTAAAAAAAAAAAAAAAACAGTTTAACATATTAAAATGAAATGCTTGCGATCTCAGTGTTTATGCAGAGGCAGACAGGCTGAGAACAGTCCAATAGGTGCCAAGTATCTCCACATCCTAAAGCAAGGGGTTATATTAACAATCTGGACCACAATACCATGCATATGGTAGTTCCACCTATCCAAGTGTGATGCGTTCCAAGACCCTCAGTGGATGCCTAAAGCCAAGGATAATACCAAACCCTATTTAGACTATGCTTTTTCCTATACATGGGCTTCCCTGGTAGCTCAGAAGGTAAAGAATCTGCCTGCAGTGCAAGAAACCCGGCTTTAATCACTGGGTCGGGAAGATCCCTGGAGAAGGGAACGGCTACTCACTCCAGTATTCTTGCCTGGAGAATCCCAGGGACAGAGGAGACTGGTAGACTACAGTCCATAGAGTCACAAAGAGTCAGACATGACCAAATGACTAACACTTTCACTTTCCTTTTTCATATATATATATATATAGAGAGAGAGAGAGACACCTATGATAAAGTTTAATTTATAAATTAGGCACAAAGAATAACAGCTAATAATAAAATAGAGCAATTATAACAATATACTATAATAAAATTATGTAAATGTGGTCTCTCTTGCAAAATATTATCTCATTGTACTATAACTCACCTTTCTTCTTGTGATAATATGAGATGATAACATGCATATGTGATGGGATGAAGTGAGTTGAACAATGTAGGCATTATGCTATGACAGATAAGTCAAAAGAAGGATCATCTGCTTCACATGATCCTGGATCATCAAGGCTTTGATGATGTCAACTGTTGGATGTTTGGACCGTATAGTGTTGACAGTTGGGGATCCCATGGGAGGGAGTATTATAGTGAGTGCTTTTATTATGCCATTCAGAATGGCTCATAATTTAAAACCTATGCATTGCTTATTTTTGAAATTTTCTAGTTAATACTTTCAGACTGAGGTTGACCATAGGCAATGGAAAATATAGAAAGTGAAACTATGGATAAGGAAGGGGGCCAACTGTATATTGTGAAACAAGATTTGTTACCATTACCATGATTCCATGAAAGGTGATCCCTACTTCAATCTCTTTCCATTAAATTCTACCTCATTCCATAAACTCAATGACATGCAGTTTCCCAAGAGTACCAAGATGATCTCTCCTGTGAGTAGTTCAGCCCCTGAAGTCTATCATTCTCAAAATTTCATTTATCCAGGAGAATTACAGTTATCCTCTGCCTGATTCAGACTCTGATAGTAAATATTGTTTTCAATAAAAATTGATTCTTTGGGGGCAAATTGCAACTAGACAGCAGGCTTTATATCAACTCAACATACACAGAAACCAATACTATATTCAGATTTTGCAAGAAATCGAAATGTTGAGTCATCACGAACATGTGCTAGGACTGGTACTTAAAGATAGAGACTATGAATCTTCTATAAGCAGGATAAACACACTGAAATGGGGGCCAGTCTACAGTAAAGAATCAGAAAGCTCTAAGCCACCTATCTTCCTTTTTCTGAAAAAGCAACAACAAAATGTTAAAGTAGTTTGCAAACTAACAAGAAGAAAAGATGGGATTCAGACTAGCCTTAATTTCCAAAGTTCATATTCATTAGTCAATTCTAACCCCCCCCCAAAATTTATTTTACATATCAGATTAGGAAAATGTAAAGGAATGATAATACCTAGGGGATAGGAGGATGAAGAAGTAAGATACCTGATAGATTAGCTGTGAGATTTTATGTTGGTGCAGTATTTTTGGAGGTGAATTCAGCAATAATTATCAAATGTTTGTATTAATAAAAATGGGCATATCTTTTAAGATAGATAGTTGACACCTAGGGAATTTTTCTATTGGAATTATAAATATAGGTTTAAATATAGAAATTCAGTATATTACTTTCTATAATTTTGAAAAAAAAAAAACAAACAACCATATGCTCATCATTAGGGAGTTAGTTAAATTATAGCGCATCCATTTAATATCATGGATCATGAAAAACTATGATGCCTATTTTACACATTTATATAGACAGATGCCTGAAATACATGTGAAAAGTTGAGTTTATATAACAATGTATAGAGTATAATCCCATTGTTTTGGTTAAAAGTACCCCAAATATATAAATATGCATGAGTGTATATACACTAAATTGTATACATCGGAAAGTTTTTGAGAAAGATACTTTTACCACCCATGGTCTCCCTAGAGGTCCATGCACCTTAAATTAAGAACTCTGCCATCCCAACTTTCCCACTGTTTGGCAATGTACCTTATACGCAGGTTAAAACTATTTTCCTCTGTTTTCATTTCATGTACACCCTAGAATTTTCCGAAGTAAAAGTTCTATTCTTTTTTCTTTCCAAAATTGTAATAAATATGGGCACAAATATATATTTTCATCCATAAAATTTCTACTGCATGCTAAGGCAAATACAGTAATTATTGTTTTACTACCCAAATATATTATATAGTGACATGAAGTTTATATACATGTAAGTTATGTAATTCCTACTCTGAGGAAAATTGTAACATATTCTTAGATATCTATTGAGTCAGCCCATATTGAAAAAGATAATCGAAACTGACAAACAAATTTCTTTGACTATGCCTTGCTGGATATTTGGGTGTTTGTCAGTCACAAGTCCTGCCCAACTCTTTGCAACCAAGAACTGCAGCATGCCAGGCTTCTCTGTCCTTCACTATCTCCTGGAGTTTACTCAAATTCATGTTCATTGAGTCAGTGATGGCATCTAACCATCTCACACTCTGTCACTCCCTTTTCCTCTTGCCCTCAATCTTTCCTAGTATCAGGGTCTCTTCCAATGAGTCGGATTGTTGCATCAAGTAACCAAAGTATAGGTGCTTCAGCTTCAGCATCAGTTTTTCCAATGAATATTCCGGGTTGATTTGCTGTAGGATTGACTTGTTTTATCTCCTTGCTATCCAGGGGACTCTTGTGAGTCTTCTCTAGCACCACAATTTGAAAGCATCAATTCTAAAGTGCTCAGCTTTCTTTGTGGTCCAACTCTCACATCCGTACATGACTACTGGAAAAACAATACCTTTGACTATATGGAACTTTGTCAGCAAAATTATGTCTCTGCTATTTAATATGTGGTCTAAGTTTTTAACAGCTTTTCTTCAAAGAGCAAATATCTTTTAATTTCATGGCTGCAGTTACTGTCTACAGTGATTTTAGAGCACAAGAAAATAAAATCTGCCATTATTTCTACTTTTTCCCCATCTATTTGCCATGAAGTGATGGGACTGGATGCCATGACTGTAGGTTTTTTTAATGTTGAGTTTTAAGCCAGCTTTTTCACTCTCCTCTTTCACCTTCATCAAGAGGCTCTTTAGTTCCTCTGCTTTCTGCCATACGGGTGGTATCATCTACATATCTGAGGTTATTGATATTTCTCCTGGCAATCTTGATTCCAGCTTGTGAGTCATCCAGCCTGGTATTTTACATGATGTACTCTGCATATAAATTAAATAAGCAGGGTGACAATATACAGCCTTGACAAACTCAGAACATAAATGCTACCAGTATCATCTTAGCACAGATTATGTTTTATAACACATTTGCAACTCACAAAAAAATTCACTTTTAATTAAATGAGAATGTCAATACCTTCATTCTCAGACTTTACCTCATTGGCAGTTTAAATGATTTTTTTATGTGGAAATTGACCTTAGGGTTTAAGAAGGAGTAATTTTCACAAGCCTTTTGAGGTAGATCCAACATCATGGGTTTAACTAAAATATATGAGCTCAATAGAAATAGCCCTGGATTCTTTAGCACAGATATACTTCCAAATGTACACTTATAAAAATTTAACCTCATCAGTTCAGTTCAGTTGCTCAGTCATGTCCCATTCTTTGTGACCCCATGAACTGCAGCACTAAAGGCCTCCCTGTCCATCACCAACTCCCAGAGTTCACCCAAACCCATGTCCACTGAGTTGGTGATACCATCCAACCATCTCATCCTTTGTTGTCCCCTTCTCTTCCTGCCCTTAATCTTCCCCAGCATCAGAGTTTTCTCAAGTGAGTCAGCTCTTCGCATCAGGTGGCCAAAGTGTTGGAGTTTCAGCTTCAACATCAGTTCCACCAATGAACACCCAGGACTGATCTCCTTTAGGATAGACTGGTTGGATCTCCTTGCAGTCCAAGGGACTCTCAAGAGTCTTCTCCAACATCACAGTTCAAAAGCATCAATTCTTTGGTGCTCAGCATTCTTTACAGTCCAACTTTCACATCCATACACGACCACTGGAAAAACCATAGCCTTGACTAGACAGACCTTTGTTGGCAAAGTAATGTCTCTGCTTTTCAATATGCTAGGTTGGTCATAACTTTCTTTCCAAGGAGTAAGCGTCTTTTAATTTCATGGCTGCAGTCACCATCTGCAGTGATTTTGGAGCCCAGAAAAATAAAGTCAGCCACTGTTTCCACTGTTTCTCCATCTATTTGCCATGAAGTGATGGGACCGGATGCCATGATCTTAGTTTTCTGAATGTTGAGGTTTAAGCCAACTTTTTCACTCTCCTCTTTCACTTTCATCAAGAGGCTTTTTAGTTCCTCTTCACTTTCTGCCATAAGGGTGATGTCATCTGGATATCTGAGGTTATTGATACTTCTTCCGGCAATCTTGATTACAGCTTGTGCTTCTTCCAGCCCAGCATTTCTCATGATGTACTCTGCATATCACAGCACTGTTTATAATAGCCAGGACATGGAAACAACCTAGGTGTCCATCAGCAGATGAATGGATAAGAAAGGAGGTACATATACACACTGTGGTACATATACACAATGGAGTATTACCCAGCCATTAAAAAGAATACATTTGAATCAGTTCTAATGAGGTGGATGAAACTGGAGCCGATTATACAGAGTGAAGTAAGCCAGAAAGAAAAACACCAATACAGTATACTAACACATATATATGGAATTTAGAAAGATGGTAATGATAACCCTCTATGCGAGACAGCAAAAGAGACACAGATGTATAGAATGGACTTTTCAACTCTGTGGGAGAGGGAGAGGGTGGGATGATTTGGGAGAATGGCATTGAAACATGTATACTATCAGGTAAGAAATGAATCGCCAGTCTATGTTTGATACAGGATACAGGATGCTTGGGGCTGGTGCACGGGGATGATCCAGAGAGATGATATACGGTGGGAGTAGGGGGTTCAGGATTGGGAACTCATGTACACCCATGGCTGATTCATGTCAATGTATGGCAAAACCAATACAGTATTGTAAAGCAAAATAAAGTAAAAATAAACATTAAAAAAAACAATGTAAGTGAAAAAAAAAATAAAAGTTAAATAAACAGGGTGACAATATACAGCCTTGATGTACTCCTTTTCCTATATGGAACCAGTCTGTTGTTCCATGTCCAGTTCTAACTGTTGCTTCCTGACCAGCATACAGATTTCTCAAGAGGCAGGTCAGGTGATCTAGTATTCCCATCTCTTTCAGAATTTTCCACAATTTATTGTGATCCACACAGTCAAAGGCTTTCATAAATCTCAGTAATTCCTTTGCAGTGTGGGCAGATCCACATTTAATCAATGATATTTTCAATTAGGTTTATTTTTAAGGTACTCTGAATGGTACTATTAAATACTTTATATGCTCAGTCTATTATTCACTTATACATTGTTAAACATTCTGGATTCATTTTGTTTATAGTTATAATCACAAACAGCCTGTTCTAATGTTTTTTTTTTTTGTAGGGTGTTGAGACAGATCTTTTCTCTGGAGTAAAACAATATCCTTAATATGTTATAAGATGTAGCTTAGAACATCCATATCGCAAAGCTCATTTCAAGGGGAAAGTCAAATTTTTCATTCAAATTGAGTAGATTTTAGTTCAACTTGGGAAAACAAACAGATCTTAGAAGGTTTTCACATGCATTTCGAGTACATTTCCCAAAGACAGTTTTAAGATATTTTTTTGAAAGAAGTGTATTTCATGCCTGAAGTTCACTTTTCAATAAAGATTATTGCTAGCTTGGAATTTCATTATCTCTTTGTGGTAAGAACATATTTTAGTAAGCTCAAGAATGGTTTATTAATTCATATTAATTGCTAGGAATTCGTGATGTAAGAAAACAAGCAAGGTAGCCAAGAAAGTGGCCCAGTCTCCCTTATTGTTGACAAAAAGGCACCAGCAGAATTCCTGTTGCAAAAGTGAAAGTAGAAATTACCTGTCATTCAGTTCAGTTCAGTTCAGTTCATTTCAGTCGCTCAGTCGTGTCCGACTCTTTGTGACCCCATGAATCGCAGCATGCCGGGCCTCCCTGTCCATCACCATCACCCGGAGTTCACTCAGACTCACGTCAATCGAGTCCGTGATGCCATCCAGCCATCTCATCCTCTGTCGGCCCCTTCTCCTCCTGCCCCCAGGCTCTCCCAGCATCAGAGTCTTTTCCAATGAGTCAACTCTTCGCATGAGGTGGCCAAAGTACTGGAGCTTCAACTTTAGCATCATTCCTTCCAAAGAAATCCCAGGACTGATCTCATTCAGAATGGACTGGTTAGATCTCCTTGCAGTCCACGGGACTCTCAAGAGTCTTCTCCAACACCACAGTTCAAACACATCAATTCTTTGGCACTCAGCCTTCTTCACAGTCCAACTCTCAGATCCATACATGACCACAGGAAAAACCATAGCCTTGACTAGATGGACCTTAGCCGGCAAAGTAATGTCTCTGCTTTTGAATATACTATCTAGGTTGGTCATAACTTTTCTTCCAAGGAGTAAGTGTCTTTTAATTTCATGGCTGCAGTCACCATCTGCAGCGATTTTGGAGCCCCAAAAAATAAAGTCTGACACTGTTTCTACTGTTTCGCCATCTATTTCCCATGAAGTGATGGGACCGATGCCATGATCTTCGTTTTCTGAATGTTGAGCTTTAAGCCAACTTTTTCACTCTGCTCTTTCACTTTCATCAAAAGGCTTTTTAGTTCCTCTTCACTTTCTGCCATAAGGGTGGTGTCATCTGCATATCTGAGGTTATTGATATTTCTCCCAGCAATCTTGATTCCAGCTTGTGTTTCTTCCAGTCCAGCATTTCTCATGATATACTCTGCATATAAGTTAAATAAGCAGGGTGACAATATGCAGCCTTGATGTATTCCTTTTCCTATTTGAAACCAATCTGTTGTTCCATGTCCAGTTCTAACTGTTGCTTCCTGACCTGCATACAGATTTCTCAAGAGGCAGGTTAGGTTGTCTGGTATTCCCATCTTTTTCAGAATTTTCCACAGTTTATTGTGATCCACACAGTCAAAGGCTTTGGCATAGTCAATAAAGCAGAAATAGATGTTTTTCTGGAACTCTCTTGCTTTTTCCATGATCCAGTGGACGTTGGCAATTTGATCTCTGGTTCCTCTGCCTTTTCTAAAACCAGCTTGAACATCAGGGAGTTCACGGTTCATGTATTGCTAAGGTCTGGCTTGGAGAATTTTGAGCATTGCTTTACTAGCATGTGAGATGAGTGCAATTGTGCAGTAGTTTGAGCATTCTTTGGCATTGTCTTTCTTTGAGATTGGAATGAAAACTGACCTTTTCCAGTCCTGTGGCCACTGCTGTTTTCCAAACTTGCTGGCATATTGAGTGCAGCACTTTTACAGCATCATCTTTCAGGATTTGAAACCCCATAAACAGTAGGAAAAGGCAAAATGATAGGATACCAAAAGAGGAACTCCCCAGGTCATTAGGTGCCCAGTATGCTACTGGAGGTCAGTGGAGAAATAACTCCAGAAAGAATGAAGGGATGGACCCAAAGCAAAAACAATACCCAGCTGTGGATGTGACTGGTGATAGAAGCAAGGTCCAATGCTGTAAAGAGCAATACTGCATAGGAACCTGGAATGTCAGGTCCATGAATCAAGGCAAATTGGAAGTGGTCAAACAAAAGATGGCAAGGGTGAACGTCGACATTCTAGGAATCAGTGAACTAAAATGGACTGGAATGGGTGAATTTAACTCAGATGACCATTACATCTACTACTGTGGGCAGGAATCCCTCAGAAGAAATGGAGTAGCCATCATGGTCAACAAAAGAGTCTGAAATGCAGTACTTGGATGCAATCTCAAAAACGACAGAATGATCTCTCTTCGTCTCTAAGGCAAACCATTCAATATCACAGTTATCTAAGTCTATGCCCCAACCGGTAACGCTGAAGAAACTGAAGTTGAACAGTTCT
Source organism: Oryx dammah (assembly GCF_014754425.2). Taxonomy (NCBI): domain Eukaryota; kingdom Metazoa; phylum Chordata; class Mammalia; order Artiodactyla; family Bovidae; genus Oryx; species Oryx dammah. Next base: position 33,290,496 of record NW_024070207.1, on the reverse strand, counting down.
ATGAAGACCTACATGACCTTTTAGAACTAACATCCAAAAAAGATGTCCTTTTCATTATAGGGGACTGGAATGCAAAAGTAGGAAGTCAAGAAACACCTAGAGTAACAGGCAAATTTGGCCTTGGAATGCAGAATGAAGCACGGCAAAGACTAATAGAGTTTTGCCAAGAAAATGCACCGGTCACAGAAAACACCCTCTTCCAATAACACAAGAGAAGACTCTACACATGGACATCACCAGATGGTCAACACCGAAATCAGATTGATTATATTCTTTGCAGCCAAAGATGGAGAAGCTCTATACAGTAAACAAAAACAAGACAAGGAGCTGACTGTGGCTCAGATCATGAACTCCTTATTTCCAAATTCAGACTTAAATTGAAGAAAGTAGGGAAAACAGCTAGACCATTCAGGTATGACCTAAATCAAATCCCTTATGATTATACAGTGGAAGTGAGAAATAGATTTAAGGGTCTAGATCTGATAGATAGAGTGCCTGATGAACTATGAAATGAGGTTCATGATATTGTACAGGAGACAGGGATCAAAACCATCCCCATGGAAAAGAAATGCAAAAAAGCAAAATGGCTGTCTGGGGAGGCCTTACAAATAGCTGTGAAAAGAAGAGAGGCGAAAAGCAAAGGAGAAAAGGAAAGATATAAGCATCTGAATGCAGAGTTCCAAGGAATAGCAAAAGAGATAAGAAAGCCTTCTTCAGTGATCAATGCAAAGAAATAGAGGAAAACAACAGAATGGGAAAGACTAGAGATCTCTTCAAGAAAATTAGAGATACCAAGGGAACATTTAATGCAAAGATGGGCTCGATAAAGGACAGAAATGGTCTGGACCTAACAGAAGCAGAAGATATTAAGAAGAGGTGGCAAGAATACACAGAAGAACTGTACAAAAAAGATCTTCACAACCCAGATGATCATGATGATGTGATCACTAATCTAGAGCCAGACATCTTGGAATGTGAAGTCAAGTGAGCCTTAGAAAGCATCACTACCTGTCATTACCTGCCATTAAATCTGTGTATAGCAAAGCACTAGCATTGCCTTACAAAAAACTTAAAGATGACTTAGAGGTTACAAACTCGCCAATAGAACTAAGCCATTGTCTGTAGCTTTATTATGCTTTTTGTTAAAATATAGCAACTCTACATGAAAATGGCTTATCTACCTGTTCTATCATTGCTAAGTCTCCAGGACACATTTTTTTAAAAAAGCATTTCAATTTTTTAACAGCCTGATTAAGATATAATTAACCTATAATAAACTGCATATATTTAAGATGTAAATTTTGCTAAGTTTGACATATGGATATACTATAAAACTATCACTACCACGCAGTGAACATACCTATTACCCTCAAAGTTTCTTCATGATCTTCACATTCTCTCACTCTTCCTCCCTTGTCCTCACTCCACCATCCCCAGGCAGACACTGGTCTGCTTTCTGTTACCATCAATTAATTAACATTTTCTAGAAACTTCAGTAAATGAAATCATACAAAATATCCTACTTGTTGTCTGGATTCTGTTTCTCAGAATAGTTATTATGAGATTTGTCCATGTTTTAGTTTGTATCTCTAGTTCTTCCCCCCACCCCCATTTTTTTTTTTGCCTTGCATAAAGTTCCAAATTTTTGTTTGTTTGTTTGTTTAATTCAGGGAACATACAGAGGTAGAGGTATAAAATCCAATTTTTTATTGTAGAGTTATAATTAACAAACAATATTAGTTTCAGATATACAATATCTTTTATGGCAGTGGTCCCCAACCTTTTTGGCACTAGGGACCAGTTTCGTGGAAGACAATTTTTCTACAGATGGGAGTGAGGGGTAATGTGAATGATGGTTCAGGTGGTAATGCAAGTGATGTGGAGCAATGGGGAGTGGCAGGTGAAGCTTTGCTGGCTCACCTGCCCACTGCTCACCTCCTGCTGTGCAGCCCAGTTGGGCACCCTTGTTTTATGGTATGAAATGATCAACACATTAAGATCAGTTACCACCTGTCACCATGCAAATTTGTTACTGTTACAAATTTGTAATGACTATATTCCCTGTGCTATACATTACATCCCCATGGTCTATATATTTTATGGCTAGAAGTTAATATCTGTGCTTTTGTTGTCTAGCTTTAATTGTCATCACAAGTATGTACGTCTTGCATCTCCACCTGTATATCATTGCTTGAATATTCCAATGTCATTCACTGGATCTAAAAGAAAGTGCCTATCCTTTGGAAGGCTAGGATATAAGGGCAAGGGCAAGGATAGGGGTCATGCAGTTTCTAGCTTTAGCCACAAAAATAACAGGTTTGGTTCAGTTCAGTAGCTCTGTCATGTCAACCCTTTGCGACCCCATGGACTACAGCACACAAGGCCTCCCTGTCCATCACCAACTCCCAGAGCTTGCTCAAATTCATATCCATCGAGTTGGTGATGCCATCCAACCATCTCATCCTCTGTCATTCCCTCCTCCTGCTGCCTTCAATCTTTCCCAGCAAGAGGGTCTTTTCGAATGAGTCAGTTCTTCACATCAGGTGGCCAAAGTATTGAAGTTTCAGTTTCAGCATCAGTCCTTCAAATCAATATTTGGGACTGATTTCCTCTAGGATTGACTGGTTTAATTTGCTTGCAGTACAGAGGACTCTCAAGAGTCTTTTCCAACACCACAGTTCAAAAAGCATCAATTCTTCGATGCTTAGCTTTCTTTATGGTCCAACTCTCACATCCATACATAACTACTGGAAAAAACATAAGTTTGGCTAGACAGGCCTTTGTCGCAAAGTAGTGTTTCTGCTTTTTAATATGCTGTCTAGGTTTGTCATAGCTTTTCTTCCAAAGAGCAAGCATCTTTTAATTTCATGGCTGTAGTCACCATCTGCAGTGATTTTGAAGCCCAAGAAAATAAAGTCTGTCACTGTTTCCCCGTCTATTTGACATGAATTGATGGGACTGAATGCCATGATCTTAGTTTTTTGAACATTGAGTTTTAAGCCAGCTTTTTCACTCTCCTCTTTCACTTTCATCAAGAGGCTCTTTAGTTCTTCTTTGCTTTCTGCCATAAGTGTGGTGTCATCTGCGTATCTGAGGATATTTCTCCCAGCAATCTTGATTCCAGCTTGTGCTTCATCCAGCTTGGCATTTCACATGATGTACTCCTCATATAAGTTAAATAAGCAAGGTGACAATATACAGCTTTGACATACTCCTTTCCCGATTTGGAACCAGTCTGTTGTTCCATGTCTTGTCCTAACTGTTGTTTCTTAACCTGCATACAGATTTCTCAGGAGGCAGGTAAGGTGTCATCTGTACTTTGCTATTGATGATATACTTACTACACTGAAAATGATACTCTTAGAAATGTATATCAAATTGCAAACCATCTAAAGCTTGACAGTTATATAGGGTATAACATTTGAGTCTGTTTATCCAAGATACTGTCAATAAAAAGAGATAATGACTGCCTGAAAAAAAAAAGTCTTCATTTGGAATACCTCTTCCTCCAGATAATCATGGGTCTTGGCATAATCAGCTTTTTAGGGGCACTTTACAAAACTGTCCTTATCATTACTGACTCATTTTAAAAACTAAAGAGTAAAAGCAAACTTAAAATATCTTAATTTAGCATGGCCTTTCAATTCAATAAATCTTTATGACACTAGAACTTTATCTGTGATATTCAGCCTATAAGGTTAAAACAATTTTCCTATTCTCCAATTCAGAAATTTTAAAATAAGATTTTAATTCTAGTATATGAACCAATCAAAATTTTTTAAATATCAACAACCTAAGGTTCTTCTCTTACTGTTTGTGCTTGGCATGATTTGGATGCTCATTTGTGTCTGACTCTTTGTGACCCTTTGGACTGTAGCCCACCAGGCTCCTCTATTCATGGGATTTCCCAGGCAAGAATACTGGAGTAGGTTACCATTTCCTTCTCCAGGGAGTCTTCCGAACCCAGGGATCTGAACCCACGTCTCCTGCATTGGCAGGTGAATTGATTCTTTACCACTGAGCCACCTGGGAAGCCCGTGTTTGTGGTCAGAAGATAGTTTATGAATTTCTAGAAAAAATACAAGTAATTTTGCTTTAGGTTAATAGTTTATTTGGCTTTTAGCCTACAGTGAGTCTGTGTGACAGCAAAGAATTATTTTGTTTGAATGCCTTGGCCAGACTAGTTTTGGTGCTTTTAGTTAGGGAGAAAGCTGTGTTATTCACATTCTGACCAAACATTTGTTTCATAGCTTTAGTTTGAGTTTATTTCCATGCTAGTGGAATTTATTATTTTTTAAATTGCAGGATAATTGCTTTACAATGTTGTGCTGGTTTCTGCTTTACAACAACAAACAACCATAAGTATATGCATGTCCCCTCTCTCCTCCCACCCCACCCTTCCATCCCACCCCTCCAGGTCATCACAGAGCACTGAGCTGAACTCCCTGTGCTATACAGCAGTTTCTTACTAGCTGTCTATTTTAAACATGGTAGTGTATATATTTCAATGCTACTTTCTCAATTCATCTTACCTTCTCATTCCCACTCTGTGTCCACAAGTCCATTCTCTACGTCTGTGTCTCTATTCATCAGTACCAATAGGTTCATCAGTACCATTTTTCTAGATGTGTGTTAATATACAATATTTGTTTTTCTCTTTCTGACTTATTTCAGTTTGTATAATAGGCTCTAGGTTTGTCCACTTCAGTTCAAGTGGCTCAAATTTGTTCCTTTTTATGACTAATATTCCATTGTATATATTTACCACAATTTCTCTATTAATTTGTTGATGGACATCTAGATTGTTTCCATGTCCTGGCCATAGAAAATAGTGCTGCAATGAATGTCTTTTTGAATTATGGTTTTCTCAGGATATACGCCTAGTAGTGGGATTGCTGGGTCCTGTGGATGGAGCTGGAGGAATTTATTATTGTAAGACATTTTGATTGGATGAAAGTTAATGTCTTAGCTATAATGCCCTCTATGACTCATTTGCATGGGGAAGAGAGTACAAAGTAGAAAGTACCTTTCAGTCTATCCTGCTGCTGCTGCTGCTAAGTCGCTTCAGTCGTGTCCAACTCTGTGCAACCCCATAGACGGCAGCCCATCAGGCTCCTCTGTCCCTGGGATTCTCCAGGCAAGAACACTGGAGTGGGTTGCCATTTCCTTCTCCAATGCATGAAAGTGAAAAGTGAAAGTGAAGTTTCTCAGTCGTGTCCATCTTGTAGCCTACCAGGCTCCTCCGTCCATGAGATTTTCCAGGCAAGAGTACTGGAGTGGGGTGCCATTGCCTTCTCCATTCAGTTTGTCCAGTGGTTCTCAAAAGAACTGATACTGACCCCTAGATATCATTTTGGTAATTTGTGGGGGACAGTCTTGAGTCATGAAAACTGTGGAGAGTGGGCTCAACTGGTATTTCATTGACAGAATGCAATGATCAGGAACCACAGAAAATGGTTCTATGTCCTGAACAAATTTTGAATGTCCTATTAGACATTCAAACATGTGATATTTTCTGTGCTAAATGAATATCTGAGCCTGGAAAACTATGTGACTCTAGAACCTAACTCCAGGAGACATACAAAGTCATTTAGATTGATTTTAATAAACATTTTTAATAATGCAGGTAGCGTGTAAATTGAGGGAATAATTGAGGGGAAAAATGTACATTGTACACTTGTTTGTTTAAAACTCATAACGACAGGCCCATGATTCAGAAAATTACACATATTTAAATTGGCAATTCAAAATTCCTGAATTGGTTTGCATTTTTAGCTGTTACATTTGCAGTGATGTTGTATTATAGGTACAACTACTTAACTATGTCATTGTGTCATATTTTGTAGTTGAGTCCAAATATCTACATATTGAAACACTTACCATTTTATTATAGTATACTTTTTAAATTAACCTTTAAGTTATATATGAGGCATCAAATTGAGTTTTTAATTATGATTACACATAGGTTTGATGAACTATAAAGTTGATCAGCATATTACAGATGTCATGACACACTTGTTTTTAAAAATAAATTCATTAGATCTAAAAGCTCATTGCAATTGTTTTATAATAAATATTAAAGTATGAGAATACTGTTTTCTATATGAATAATTTTAGTTATCTGCAAAATTGAAGTAATAATAGTATCTACTCCATTTTGATGTTGTTGTAAGGATACATGCATGTAGATTATGCATGTAAAATTAATTATTGCATTTGTTACATAGAAAGTACTCAGTGAAAATAGATTGTTATTATTATGATTAGTAGAATAGTACCATGAGTTTATTATCTATGGTAATTTATGCCATGCTTCTTAGAATATAAATAACATATATGGTATAGAATGTATATTCCATTGGACAAGATTGAACACTTATCCTCCCTAAATATTTTCATTTTGTCTGCAGATCTGAAAAATTCTCTCTTGAATTTTCTCTCATCTCATGATCTGATCATTTTCAGTCTCTTTTATTCATTTTTCTCATCCTCATAACCTCTTAACTTTGGAGCGTCTCAGGGTCCAGGGCTGGGACATCTTGTCTTCCTTGTGTACAATCACTCTGTTGACGGACTCATCCTGCATCAATGGCTTTAGACAATATTACATACTGACAAATCCTGAATCTATATGTCCAGCTAGGAACACTTTTCTGAACTCTAGCCTCATATATACAATTGCCAAGTTTCTATCTGGGATTGTTTATCTACCATGTATCTAAAATTAGGATGTCTAAAACCAAATTGCTAATATTTCCTCATCTAAAAACAATAATTTTCTGTCTACTAGTACCTTTCCTGTCTGTTATTGAAACTATACCTTTTAAGTACTTAGGAAAATAAATCCTGGAAACATGCTTAACTCTACTTTCACTCACATCCTCTAAGCTAGTCTATCAGTAAATCCTCCTGTTGGCCCTATTCTCAAAAAATATCTAGATTGTGATCATTTTTACCACCTTCACTGCTGCTACTCTCATCTAAATCACTGTCCATCTCAGACCTTCAATGATTATATCCTCCTAACTGTTCTCCTTTCTTTCACCCTGGCCTTAATTTCCATTCTATTCACAAAACATAATAGCCAGATTGATCCTTTTAAAACAAAGACTCCAGTGACAGCCCATGTTGCTCAGAGTAAATACCAAACCTGTACAATATGGCTTTCTGTTATCTTTCCAACCTCATTGTTAGTTATTTTCCCATTTGGTGGCTCAAATGGTAAGGAATCTGCCTACAATGCAGGAGACCCAGATTTGATCCCTGGGTTGGGAAGATCCCCTGAAGGAGGGAATGGCTACCCACTCCAATATTCTTGCCTGGAGAATTCCATGGACAGAGGAGCCTAGTGGTCTACAGTCTATGGGGTCACAAAGAGATGGACATGACTGAGTGACTAACACTTTACTCTTACTCAAATTGCCCTGATCTTGGTGCTGATCCTGGGAAATCCTCCTACCCAAAGGTCTTTGTATATTCTGCTTCCTCTACCTAGAACTGTATTTCCCCAGTTATCTGCATGGCTTACTTCTTCATTTTCTTAAGGTATTTGCTCCAACATCAAATTCTTTCAGTGAGATCTTTCTGGACCATCCTAACAACCACCTCAGCACTTACCTGTTTAATTTTCTCTGTATAATACTTATAGAATTTGTGTGTTTATTTTGATTATTGCCTGTCCTTCTCTAATGGAATGTAAGGACAACAGGATGTGAATTTGTCTTTCTAATTCATTTCTGTATTTCCTGCACTTAGATAAATGCCTGGCACATAGTAGGTGCACATGAAACATTTACCAATGTATGAATATTCTGCCTTTGGTTAACAAATGACTAAAGAGAGCAAGACCGAAATATCACCTCCTTTCCAACATTTAGGAAAGGATTTCATTTAAAATTATTGGTGTATATATAAATCTATTTGTGTGTGTGTGTGTGTGTGTATATATATATATATATATATATATATGTAAAGAGCAATATTGCACAGGAACGTGGAATGTTAGGTCCATGAATCAGGGCAAATTGGAAGTGGCCAAACAGGAGATTGCAAGAGTGAATGTCAACATTCTAGGAATCAGCGAACTAAAATGGACTGGAATGGGTGAATTTAACTCAGATGACCATTATATGTACTACTGTGGGCAGGAATCCCTTAGAAGAAATGGAGTAGCCATCATAGTCAACAAAAGAGTCTGAAATTCAGTACTTGGATGCAATCTCAAAAATGACAAAATGATCTATGTTCATTTCCAAGGCAAACCATTCAATATCATGATAATCCAAGTCTATGCCCCGATCAGTAATGCTGAAGAAGCTGAAGTTGACCGGTTCTACAAAGACCTACAAGACCTTTTAGAACTAACACCCAAAAAAGATGTCCTTTTTATTATAGGGGAATAGAATGCAAAAGTAGGAAGTCAAGAAACACCTGGAGTAACAGGCAATTTTGGCCTTGGAGTACAGAATGAAGCAGAGCAAAGGCTGAGTTTTGCCAAGAGAACGCACTGGTCATAGCAAACACCCTCTTCCAATAACACAGGAGAAGACTCTACACATGGATATCACCAGATAGCCAACATTGAAATCAGACTGATTATGTTATTTGCAGCCAAAGATGGAGAAGCTCAATACAGTCAGCAAAAACAAGACTGGGAGCTGACTGTGGCTCAGATCATGAACTCCTTATTGCCAAATTCAGACTTAAATTGAAGAAAGTGGGGAAAACCACTAGCCATTCAGATATAACCTAAATCAAATCCCTTATGATTATACAGTAGACATGAGAAATAGATTTATGGGACTAGATCTGATAGAGTGCCTGATGAACTATGGATGGAGGTTTGTGACATTGTATAGGAGGCAGTGATCAAGACCATCCCCATGGAAAAGAAATGAGAAAAGGCAAAATGGTAGTCTTATGAGGCCTTACAAATAGCTGTAAAAAGAAGAGAAGCTAAAGGCAAAGGAGAAAAGGAAAGATAGAAGCATCTGAATGCAGAGTTCCAAAGAAAAGCAAAGAGAGATAAGAAAGCCTTCCTCAGCGATCAATGCAAAGAAATAGAGGAAAACAATAGAAAGGGAAAGTCTAGAGATCTCTTCAAGAAAATTAGAGATACCAAAGGAAAATTTCATGCAAAGATGGGCTCAGTAAAGGACAGAAATGGTTTGGAACTAACAGAAGCAGAAGATATTCATAAGAGGTGGCAAGAATACACAGAAGAACTGTACAAAAAAGATCTTCACGACCCAGATAATTATCATGGTGTGATCACTGACCTAGAGCCAGACATCCTGGAATGTGAAGACAAGTGGGCCTTAGGAAGCATCACTACAAACAAAGCTAGTGAAGATGATGGAATTCCACTTGAACTATTTCAAATCCTGAAAGATGATGCTGTGAAAGTGCTGCACTCAATATGCCAGCAAATTTGGAAAACCAGCAGTGGCCACAGGACTGGAAAAGGTCAGTTTTCATTCCGATCATAAAAAATGACAATGCCAAAGAATGCCAAAACTACCACACAATTGTACTAATTTCACACGCTAGTAAAGTAATGCTCAAAATTCTCCAAGCCAGACTTCAGCAATACATGAACAATGAACTTGCAGATGTTCAAGTTGGTTTTAGAAAAGGCAGAGGAACCAGAGACCAAATTGCCAACATCCACTGAATCATCGAAAAAGCAAGAGAGTTCCAGATAAACATCTATTTCTGCTTTATTGACTATGCCAAATTCTTTGTGTGGATCACAAAAGACTGTGGAAAATTCTTACTGAGATGGGAATACTAGACCACCTGACCTGCCTCTTGAGAAATCTGTATGCAGGCCAGGAAGCAACAGTTAGAACTGGACATGGAACAACAGACTGGTTCCAAATAGGAAAAGGAGTACGTCAAGGCTGTATATTGTCACCCTGCTTATTTAACTTCTATGCAGAATACATCATGAAAAATGCTGGGCTGGGCACAAGGTGGAATCAAGATTGCCAGGAGAAATATCAATAACCTCAGATATGCAGTTGACACCACCCTTATGGCAGAAAGTGAAGAAGTACTAAAAAGCCTCTTGATGAAAGTGAAAGAGGAGAGTGAAAAAATTGGCCTGAGCCCCAAAACTAAAGTCAGCCACTGTTTCCACTGTTTCCCCATTTATGTCCCATGAAGTGATGGGACCAGATGCCATGATCTTAGTTTTTTGAATGTTGAGTTTTAAGCCAGCTTTTTCACTCTCCTTTTTCACTTTCAAGAGGCTCTTTAGTTCTTCGCTTTCTGCTATTAGAGTGGTATCATCTGCATATCTGGGATCATTTGTTATTTCTCTTGGCAATCTTGATTCCAGCTTGTGAGTCTTCCAGCCCAGAAATCTTCATGATGTACTCTGCATATAAGTTAAATAAACAAGGTGACAATATGTATCCTTGTCATACACCTTTCTCAATTTTGAACCAGTCTGTCATTCCATATCCAGTTCTAACTATTGTTTCTCGACCCACATACAGGTTTTGCAGGAGACAGGAAAGATAGTCAGGTATTCTCATCTCTTTAGAGTTTTCCACAGTTTGTTGTGATCCACATAGTAAAAGACTTTAGTGTAGTCAGTAAAGCAGAAGTTTTTCTGGAGTTCCCTTGCTTTCTCCATGATCCAGCATATGTTGGCAATTTGATGTCTGCTTCATCTGTCTTTTTTAAAGACAGATTGTACATCTGGCAGTTCTCAGTTCACGTACTGCTGAAGCCTAGCTTGAAGGATTTTGATCATAACCTTACTAGCACACAAAATGAGCACAATTGTACAGTAGTTTGAACATTCTTTGGCATTGCCCTTCTTTGAGATTAAATGAAAACTGATGTTTTGCAGTCTTGTGGGCACTTCTAAGTTTTCAAAATTTGCTAACATTGAGTGCAGCACTTGAACAGCATCATCTTTTAGGATTTTAAATAGCTCAGCTGGAATTCCATCTACTCTGCTAGCTTTGTTTGTATTAATGCTTCCTAAGGCCCATGTGCCAAAGAAATGATGCTTTTGAACTGTGGTGTTGGAGAAGACTCTTGAGAGTCCCTTGGACTGCAAGGAGATCCAGCCAGTCCATTCTGAAGGAGATAAGCCCTGGGATTTCTTTGGAAGGAATGATGCTAAAGCTGAAACTCCAGAACTTTGGACACGTCATGCGAAGAGTTGACTCATTGGAAGAGATTCTGATGCTGGGAGGGATTGGGGGCAGGAGGAGAAGGGGACGACTGAGGATGAGATAGCTGGCTGGCATCACCGACTCGATGGACAGGAGTTTGCGTGAACTCCGGGAGTTGGTGACGGCCAGGGAGGCCTGGCGTGCTGCAATTCATGGGGTCGCAAAGAGTCGGACACGACTGAGTGACTGAATTGACTGATTGAAGGCCCACATGACTTCACACTCTAGGATGTTAGGCTCTTGATGAGTGACCAAAGTATCGTGATCATCTGGTCATTAAGACCTTTATTGTATACTTCTTCTGTGTATTCTTGCCACCTCTTCTTAATCTCTTCTGCTTCTGTTAGGTCCTTAACATGTCTGTCATTTATTGTGCCCATTCTCGCATGAAATGTTCCTTTAGTATCTCCAATTTTCTTGAAGAGAGTCTAGTATTTCCCATTCTATTCCTTTCCTCTACTTCTTTGCACTGTTCCTTGATGAAGGCCTTATTTCTCTTTGCTATTCTCTGGAACTCTGCAGTTTGCTGGGTATATCTTTCCCTTTATTCCTTGCCTTTTGCTTTTCTTCTTTCTCAGCTATTTGTAAAGCTTTATCAGACAACCACTTTGCCTTCTTTCATTTGTTTTTCTTCAGGATGGTTTTGGTCACCACCTCCTATACAATATTATGAACCTCTGTCCATAGTTCTTAGGAACTCTGTCTACCAGATCTAATCCTTTGAGTCTATTCCTCACCTCCATTGTATAATCCTAAGGGATTTGATTTAGGACATACCTGAATGACCTAGTGGTTTGTCCCTGCTTTCTTCTTCAGCCTGAATTTTGCTATAAGGAACTGATGATTTGAGCCATAGTCAGCTCTGGTTTGAGCAACAGTCAGCTCCTGGTCTTGTTTTTGCTGACTGTATAAAGCTTCTCCATCTTTGGCTATAAAGAATATAATCAATCTGATTTCTGTGTTGACCATTTGGTGAGGTCTGTGTGTACAGTTGTCTCTTGGTTTGTTGTAAAAGGGTGTTTGTTATGACTAGTGCATTCTTTTAAAAAATTCTGTTGGCCTTTGTCCTCCATTGTTCTGTAGTACAGTACCAAACTTGCCTGTTACTCGAGATATCTCTTGACTTCCTGCTTTTGCATTCTAATCCCCTGTGATGAAAAGAACTTTTTTTTTTTTTTGGTGTTAGTTCTAGAAAGTCCCTGAAGAAGGAAATGGCCACCCACTCCAGTATTCTTGCCTGCAGAATCCGATGGACAGAGGAGCCTGACAGGCTACCACCACCACCTAGGTCTCTTAGGTCTTCACAGAACCCATCAACTTCAGCTTCTTTGGCATCAGTGGCTGGGGCATAGACTTGGATTACTGTGAGGTTGAGTGTTTGCCTTGGAAACAAAGAGAGATCATTCTGTCATTTTTGAGATTGCACCCAATTACTCCGTTTTGGACTGCTTTGTTGACTATGAGGGCTACTCCATTTCTTATAAGGGATTCTTGCCCACAGTAGTACCAGTCATCTGAATTTAATTCACCCATTCTCATCCATTTTAGTTCACTGATTCCTAAATGTTGACGTTCACCCTTGCCATCTCCTGCTTGACCACGTCCAATTAACTTTGATTCATGGACCTAACATTCTAGGTTCCTATGCAATATTATTCTTTACAGCATTGGACTTGACTTTCACCACCAGACACAGCCACAGCTGAGCATTATTTGACTTTGCACAGCCTCTTTATTTTTTTCTGGAGCTATTAGTAATTGGTCTCCACTTTTCAGTAGCACCGTCCAGCCTGGGGGGGCTCATCTGTGGACTAAAAGAATATGTTTTCAGGATGAGCCAAAAAAAATCCTGAAGTTAGTAGTTATAAGGTCAACTAATATTTAATAATGGAACTGCAAACATCAGTGGGGAAAAGATAGTCTCTAAAGGATAAACTAAGAATTAATAAACATCATTTGGACAGAACCTTTATTCAGACAGATAATATAGACCCAGAAAAGACCAATTATTATTGTTTCATCCCTGATTTTTTGTGAGGATAAGGGTAGAGTCAATAATATTTTCTGTTGTTAAGCCGCTTATGTGCAATTTATCTAATATGGGAAAAGATAACTATTTTACTATATGGTGAATTCTTGAACCACATGTTTATTAATGAGGGAAGAGAAACAATGAAAGGTTGCTTTGTAGATGCTAGTAAATTCCGGGGGCTTATTGGGGAATGGGCTTTTTCTGATAAGACATATTGATTTATAAAAGATAAGATGCAAGACAGAGTTAGAATTTAAAACCATTAACCTAAAAGTAAATGAACCTATACTTTGATTATATAACCAGAGATTAATTCTAAATGTAAATGTTAAAATGGTCATTACTAACATTTGACATGCTGATTTCACATTTGAGAAGTCATCATAGACCCATGTTCTATAGTTATACATTAATAATGATTTAATGATTCTAGAGAATTTCTGTTTTGTAGAGAGGCATTGAGTATTCTCTTTAGAGGTGATGTGATTTGATTTCTTGTAATTGTTCATTTACTAAGTAGTGAGACAACTTTTTTTAATAGGGGCTGGTAACTGAGTTGGTAAAGAATCTACCTGCAATGAAGGAGACCCAGGTTTGATCTCAGGGTCAGGAAGATCCCCTGGAGGAAGAAATTGCAAACCACTCCAATATTCTCGCCTGGAGAATTCCATGGACAGAAGCCTGGCAGACTATAGGCCATGGGGTCACAAAGAGTCGAATACAACTGAGCGACTAACATGCTACAGTATTAACAGCTAGAGCAGGAAACAGTTCATGTAGCTATTTTCAGCATATATATATATATATATATTCTTATAGGAATAATTCTACTTGTTTATAATGTATATTCCTTTTAATATGATATTGAATTTGGTTTACTTGTATTTTGTTGAAAATTTTTGCATAAGTATTCATAAGGGATGTTGATTTGTAGTTTTCTTGTAGTGTTTATTTCTGGCTTTCTTATAAGGTTGATGCTGGCCTCATAGATTAAATTTAGAAGTGCTCCCTCCTCAATTTTTTAGAAGAGTTTGAAGACTGATATTATATATTCTTTAAATACTTGGTAGGATTCATCAACAAATCCAAATAGTCTAATAATTATCTTTGTTGGGAGGTTCTTTTATTATTGTTAAACTTCTTACTACTTATAGATCCATTCAGAGTATTATTTCTTTATTATTCATGGTAAGTTATATATTTCTAGGAATTTGTATATTTTATCTAGATTTTCCAATTTGTTGGCACACAAGTGTATATACTATTCTATTAAAGTTCTTTTGATTTCTTTAAAAGGGGTCATAATGTTCCCAATTTCATTTCTGATTTTAGTTAAGTTGAATTTTCTCTTTTTTCTTAAAGTAGTTAATGGTTAGATAATTTAGTTGATCTTTACAAAGAAATAACTTTTGGTTTCATTGATTTTCCACTATTGCTTTTCTATTCTCTGTGTGTGCCAAGTTGCTTCAGTTGTGTCAGACTATTTGCAACCCTCTGGACTGTAGCCCACCAGGCTCTCTATCCATGGGATTCTTCAGCAAGAATACTTGAGTGGGTTGCCAAGCCCTCCACCAGGGGATCTTCCAGGGATTGAAATGTCTCTTATGTCTCCTGCACTGGTAGGTAGGTTCTTTACCACTAGGACCTCCTAGGAAGCCCTAGTCTCTATTTCACTCAAATAATTATTTACTTCTTATCATATTCTTCTTTTCTAACTTTGGGTTTGCTGTTTGCCACTTCTTTTTTCTAGTTCCTTAAGGTGCAAAGTTACATTACTTTTTGTTATCACTCTATTTTTTTTAATATAAGCATTTACAGCTGTAAGTTTTATATTATATGCATTTTACATTTTTGTTTTTATTTGTCTGAAAATATTTTCTAATTTCCCTTGAGATATCTTCTTTGACCCATTGGTTACTTAAGTGTGGTTGTTTAGTGTCTTTAATTTCCACATATTTGTGAATTTTTCAGTTTTGCCTGATATTGATTTCTGATTTCATTCCATTGTGATTGGAAAAGATATTTGTATGATATTAATCTTTGCAAATTTGTTGACTTGTTTTACAGCCTACATATAGTCTATTCTAGAGAATGCTCCACGTGTTGAGAAAAATGTCTATCCTGTTGTTATTTTTGTGGAGTTTTCTGTATACATCTGTTTGGTACATTTAATTCATGGCATTCTCTATTTCTTTATTGATCATCTATTTGGATATTTTATATTTTAATGAAAGTGAGGTATTAAAGTCTGAAACTATTATTGTAGAAATCCCTTTATGTGTCAGTGTATGTGTCATATATGTTGTAGCACTGATGTTTGTTGTATCACTCAGTCAATCAGTGTTAGTCAGACTGTCAGTCATGTCTGACTCTGAAACCCCATGGACTGCAGCACTGTCTGGTATTCTCATCTCTAAGAGTTTTCCACAATTTGTTATGATCCCCAGTCAAAGGCTTTATAGTGTAGTCAAATGAAACAGAGGTAGATGTTTTTCTGGAATTCTCTTGCTTTCTTTGTGTTCCAGTGAATATTGGCAATTTGATCTCTGGTTCCTCTGCCTTTTCTAAACCCAGCTTGAACATCTGGAAATTCTCAGTTTACATAATGCTGAAGCTAGCTTGAAGGATTTTAAGTATAATCTTACTAGCATGGAAGATGAGTGCAATTGTCTGGTGGTTTGAACATTCTTTAGTATTGCCCTTCTTGGGAACTGGGATGAGTTGAACTAGGATTGACCTTTTCCAGTCCTGTGGCCACTATTGAGTCTTCCAAATTTGATGACATATTGAGTGCAGCACTTTAAAAGCATC
Organism: Oryx dammah; assembly: GCF_014754425.2. NCBI lineage: Eukaryota > Metazoa > Chordata > Mammalia > Artiodactyla > Bovidae > Oryx > Oryx dammah. The sequence goes on along the minus strand of NW_024070207.1, from coordinate 33,274,461 downwards.
CTCTTTTAGGATTTTAAATAGCTGAGCTGGAATTCCTTCTACCTCCACTAGCTTTATTAGCAACAGTGTTTTCTGAGGTCCACTCCACAGTTCAGAATGTCTGGCTCTGGATGAGTGACCACACTATTGGTTTATCCAAGTCATTAACATCTGTTTTGGACAGTTCTGTGTAATCTTGTCATCCTTTTACTTTCCATCTCTATGTGTCTTTATATTTAAAGTGATTACTTTGTAGACCCCATTGATTGGATCATGGTTTTTATTTTTTATCCATTTTGCAATCTATAACTTTTGATTGAGGAGTTGGTAATCACCTTATATTTAAAGTAAATGCTGATAAAAAAGGACTTACTTTTACCACTCTGTTTTCTACATGTCTTATAGATTTTGTGTTATGTTGTTCATTTCCTCTATTATCCTGTTTTTGTGTTTATTGATTCTGTAATGAGATATTTAGATTCCCTTATAATTTCCTTTGTGTGCATTTTATAGATATGTTCTTTATGGTTACCATGGGGAATTACATATAACAACTTAAAGTTATAAGAACATAATTTGAGTTGATACCAACTTAACTTCAGTTGCATATAAAATTCTACAGCTTTCTCATCACTTTACACAAATGATGCCACAAATTGCATCTTTAAACATTGTGTATTCATTATCAAAGGTAATAATTATTTTTATACCTCTGTCTCTTAAATCCTTTAGAAAATAAAAAGTTAAGTTACTAACTAAAAAGTACAATAATACTTTTTTGTTTTTATATTTGTCAAACCTAATGGTAATGGATTTCCTTTACTTTTGTTTATCTGGGAATGTGTTGATTTCTCATTTTTGTACAATATTTTTTGAGAGATATAGAATTCTTTGTTTAGTTTTTTCTTCTTCCATAACTTTAAATATATTCCACTGCCTTCTGGTTTCTGCTGATAAATCAGCTGACAATCTTATTGAGAATTCTTTGTATGTGACAAATCATTAATCTCTTCTGCTTTCAAGATTCTCTCTTCATCTTTGGCTTTTGACAGCTTCATTATAATATGTCTTGGTGTGGTTAATTTTGTATTTATCCTACTTATACTTTATCAAGCTTCTTGGATTTGTAAATTCATATCTTTCCCTAAATTTGGAAACTTCTTTGGCCAGTATTTTAAAAAATAATCCCTCTGTTCCTTTCTCTTTCTCTTCTGGGATGTCCTTAGTGTATACAGTGATTTTCTTGGTGGTATCCCAGATGTCCTTTAGGATCTGTCATTTTTCTTTACTTTTTATCGTTATGTTCCTCAGACATGATAATTTAGATTATCTTGTGTTCACAGTCAATGATTTTGTTTTCTGTTTGCCAAAATCTACTGTTAAATCCCTCTATTAAATTTTTCAATTCAGATGTTGAATCTTTTCATCTCTAATTTCTGTTTGGCTCCTTTTCATGATTTCTATCACTTCATAGTTATTCTCATTTTTCAGATGTCATTTTCCCAATTTCTTTTCCTTCTCCTATTTTGAACTCTTTGAGTATATTTAAAACAGATATTTAAAAGTCTTTGTCTATTAAATCTGATGTCTTTTCCTCCTCATGTACATTTTTTGCCAATTTACTCTTTCTTTTGAATGGACCATGGTTTCTTATTTCTTTGTATGCCTTGTGATTTTGTTGTTGAAAATTGGGCATTTGAAGGAAAAAAACAGCCAACAATTACACTTACAACTTACACTTAGCTTATAGGTTTTGTGGATGATCAGCATTTGAGTCTTGTCTTTGGTGGTGAATAAATGGAAGTTTTTAGAGAAAAAAAAATGCCCATTCTTCACCAAAGTTCATAGTAATTTTCAATGTTTTCAGGCAAGTTTTCAAAACTGGCTGGCTTGAGAAAGTGGCACACAGAGAAATAATATCAACATAAATCTGGATATAGAGAAAAGCAGAAATAATATGCATACACACATATTCATTTTAAAGATAACCCATATCTTTGGTGGGTTCTGTCCATTGCTTCTTATTATAGAGCATAATAAGCTACTTACATCACTAGAGAATATATATCTGTACACATAAGCCATGAGAATTCTAGGACCTATAACAGAATAAAGTGCTTCCATTTTTTTGTACAATAATAATATGGTACATGCTAAAGGTTATATACCCTGATCATGAGATGATAAGCATGAAGGGCAAGTCTGTCAGATGTCCATTAATCTACATCAAATATTTGAAATAAAGACTGCAAATAACAGACATAAAGGATTGATGCAACAGGGAAGGGCTCTCTGGAGTTTGCTGGAGAAGTCTATGCTATAGTTACTCTGATAGTTGTCGGAGGGTTGCTGTAGACATTGAAATCAAAGAAACAGCCTTCTTTCCTCATTTCTATGGTTCCAAGTGTAATTAATTTTAATGAATTGATTAACCACTGGGTTGCTATGGGCTATATTTTACTTTTTTTATGAACATGGTTGGAAACTTCAAAATCACATGAAACTGACTCAAGGGAAATAACCTAGACCAATCATTTCTAACCCATTCCCATGGTATTTACCACAAAGGGAGCATATTATTGCTGAAGTTATTTAATATAGTAGATACAGTTCATGTGCACTTTTTGTAACATCTCATATTATTAGAAGTGCATGCTATTTACTAAATTGGACAGAAATATCACTTATGAAATAAGACAGCTGAGTCAGTCCTAAAAGAGTCTCCTCAGTTGGATTTGGAATATGAACATTTTCCTGAAATTAAAACATTAAATTTTTTAAATGACGTAGAAAGATCACTTCATGTTTAATCTAGAAATTCTGTTCAGAAATTCCGCTGAATGACAAGTTGATTGGTCACTGGGGATTTCCAATAAAATATTAATAGCTCAGATTTTCCCCTCCAGGGAATCTGCTCCAAATATGTGTTTCCTCTGATAAGTGTGTTTCTCATCACATGCAAACCCCATCCTATGGTTATCTGTTAGCATAAGATTCACTGTGGTGGTTCTTACAGGATACAGCAGGTAAAATGAGTGGATTTAATCTGACTTTGCAATTTAATTTTTTAAGCTATCTTTAGCATTGATACATCTCCTTCTATATTATTTCAATTGTTTAACTTACCCATAGAAAATCTTTCAAATTTACCTTTCAAATAGAATGTATATAGTTCTTGGTTGTCCTATGTATGAGATGACAGAATCTAGATAATGTCAGAGACATCCATATGGACTTCCCAAATCTGTCATATTACATAGCATAGCACATGGTTCTTGAACACATCTCAGTACCTTAGAAGATGCCTCTGGTCATGAGATATGGTGTTTTTCTGTCAGCATAGCTAAACTCAAGTCCTATATAGTTCTAGATTCAAGTTCACTACAGAGTACTTTGGACAACATTTGTTAAGGTAGGAGTAGGTCATCAACTAATTGGCATGGGGCTACAGCTGGGCCCACAGCTTTCCACTGTCCACCAGATCTCCATCTTGAATGTCTCCAAGTCCTGATTCAAGCCTGTATGTAGTTCCATGGTGAAGACATCAACTCATTCTTCAAATCACCTGTATTGTTGAGGACAGAGGTGATAGGGATAAACATGGATTTCTGTTGACCTTATAAACTCTAATTTATCCTCATGGACTCCATTTTGTGATCATGGATTCCATCTTGTTGATACTCTCCTCTTTTGGACATTCACCATTTTGCCCCCCACTATCATCCCTGCCAATTACAGCAACATTAGACATAGCATCAGATACAGAGGGAATGTAATTTTCTAAGTTTACAATTGCATAAGAACTAATTCCTATGGTAAGTCTCTTATTTTATAACATTCATAATGATTCTGTATCTCTGATTGAAACGTAACTGACACACTGTGTTACACATAAGATACATTGTCCCTTAATGTAAGAAGATGCTACCACAATCCATATTACCACTGCCTTTGTAGACAATTTTTGAATAATATTGTAACATGTTTAGTACAGAAATTTATGTATAGGAGGTATTTGCAAATACTAATTTTATAAGAAATATAAGCTACTGCTTTTCCATTTATTGGCTAGGATATTTGGCATTCTTTTAAATGAAGATCTTACCATTTCGTAGCCCAGGGCAATGCTTTGACCTTTTCAATATTCCATAATTAGATTGGCTGCAATTCTACTTTCCCTCCTGTTTACAGCCTAAGCAGCCTCTGGGAAAGGGGCAGAGTAGCCAGCTGTTCACAGTTGAAAATATTTTAAAGGTCAAATAAATAGAGCATTTCAACTGTCAACTCTACTGAAAAGTATTCAATTTTTTCAGGTGAATCTAAAGAAACAGGAAATATACTCTCCATAGAACAAAGCTGAAATCATAAAATTTTGCTACTGTATTTAAGAAATTTATCAACTGACCTGGGTGGATGTCTGTACCCTTAGACAAAGGGAAGTATGCTTCTCAAACTATTTTGGCTTGTGTCTTTCTTGGGTCACTCCTCCTCTCACTCACAGCACACCTCTATTACTGCAAAAATAAGGTACGTCAACAGAATTTTTTAAAAAGTCTTATGCTTCCTTCTAGTAAGACAAATGAAGTTATGTCTGATTTTTTAAGAGAGAGTTATATTTCAAGAAATGCAAATGTTAACAACTGGATTGTTCTGGTTAACAGAATTTGTGGGTTTAACCATAATTTTTATGCTTCATTATTTGTTTCTGAATTATCTAAACATATTTTCCTCATAGTAGTAGATTCTAATGAATATCATTTAATGCTGCCTTAATAATTGTGGCAATCATATTAATATCAAGAGTAAGTTTCTAGTATTAGATTTGGAGAATTCACTTTTGGAGTGAATTTCTGAAAGAAGTACTGACCTGACTATAATCAGAAAGTTGTGTTGTTGTTTCTTTGTTTTCCTTGTTTTTAACTCAGCCAAATAATAAGAAAACTAATTTATAACAGGGATATTTCTCTCTCTCTCTCTAGTGAGTATCCAAAAGCTCATCACAGATAAATAAATATTCTGATTGTCTTAGAAAGAGAGTAGAAAGTATTAGTTGCTCAGTCATGTCTGACTGTAACACCTCAAGGCTCTTCTGTCCATGGAATTTTGCAGGCAAGAATACTGGAGTGGGTTGCTATTTCCTACTCCAGGGGATCTTCCTGGCTCAGGGGTCTCCCACATTGCAGGCAGATTCTTTACCACCTGAGCCACCCTGATAATTGAAGTTTAACATGTTAGAGGTAAATATAGTTAGTTGCTTACACTTGGAAACTAAAAGTATACTTTGGTAAACATGAAAAACTCAAGAGATCAGGAAAGAAAAGGGGCTGTTTAATCAGCAGTGCCATTGCTTATTTTACTGAATGGAGCTTTAAATTAAAAGTATTTGTAAGATTAATATCTTTTCCAGGATTAAATTCTGCCTTTACGTTAATATAATACTATGGCAAATGGGGTTATTTCTCTAAAAAATTAGGTACCTTGCTAAGCTACTTGGACAAAAGAACTTCAAGGAGAGAGTTGTTATCTGATCTACCTCAGGAGACAATCCTTAGAGAGGCTTGATAGCTGTACCTTGAGAAAAGATATGGGAAGGGAGCAGGGGAAGGTTCACATTCTCTCCAAGGCCCAGAGTAGTTTAGAGAAGCTAATGGCATGATGCTGCAGTATTACACAATCATGCTTCCTTAGGGGAGTATGATTGATGTTATGGCAGAACTACAAGGTAATAACTTCCACCAGGGTTACCAGTTTTTCTGGGAGAGTAGAACAGAACAACTTGGAGAAGCACTACACAAAGCCTATTATATGGTCTAGAAGCTCCAGGGAAACATGGGCATATAAAATTAGTGCTGGAAAAACATCATCAGAACTCCTAGCAGTCATGCACACAAAGGAGAACTACTGTGACTTTGTATAGAAGAGGGCCTGCTCAGAGACTAACAAGCATATAAATCTTAGTGATATTGTCCAGAAGTCATCTGACCTGGGCTTTTGGGACCATTCACCAATGGTAAAGATTGTCACTGAGATAGTACAACTCTAAGACCAACATGGTCAAAGGAAGATTTGACATGTTTTTCCTAGTACGAAAATAGTAGTAATTTATGACTATTATGTTTCTAGACATAAGAAAGAGCAGATATTCCAAAAAAGAGTCCTTATAAAGTTCTCACCCATGGATAAGTAGCATCCTTTTGCCTCCTGGCAATACTAGATACCTTTACTATCCCTTTAGGACATACCAGTGTTAGGCAAGGATTTGCTAGGCATAATCTTTTATTGGGAAGTTTACTAGTAATCTTAATAAGAACACAAATTTCCTTTCAAAAGTGCTAGAAACAGTTGAGATAAAGTTATTCTAGACTATAGCTTAATTCCCACAATGAGGTATTGGGAAGATTTAATGCAACCCTAAAGGGAATAATTAAGAAACATGGATAATCATGCTAATAATTTAGATGAGAAGTTTTATCACTTCCATCATTTGCATATAGAGAGATTTCCTAGGAATTATGTTTAATAATTCAGACTTATTCATGGGAAGAAAGGGGAGTCCTTTTAACTCAATAACTAGACAATCCATACTAGGATATAATAATAAATTATAGTATATATAAGTATTGATGTATAATGTAAGATAAATGATTTTAAGTATCAACTTGATAATAATGCAGAGCTTATTATAGTCATGATTCACATAACCTCTTAGAGATATCAGTCATGGTTTATTATTCAATCTATCCTTTGATTTACATACCATGATTTAAAATTTTAAGATTAATATGTATTAACTGGAAATGACACTATTTATCTATAAATAGATACACAGTTATATATATATGGTTTATATATACTGTATTATCCTATTAATATTGATACCAAATGTAAACTTGTTTCCAGATACTACAATTTAGCTAGGTAGATTCCTCACTATTGGACAAATGAAAACAAAATCAAAGGTTCACAAACAGTTAAAACATTTTGGTATATTGAAAATGGCTATTAAATGGGTAAGTTGAGAAACATGCAAAAATACTACAATTTACTAGAAGGAAAAGAAACTTAAAATACTACAATTTACTAGAAGGAAAAGAAACTTACATTAAAGACAAATGGAAAAAATAGTGCCTTTTGGAGGAAAACAAAAGTATGGAAATTCACTAGCAAACTAAAAGCCATAAATTTACAAAGCAGTAATTAAAATTTTTGAAAGGGGAAAGGATGATATTCCTGCCCCTATAAAAAGGTAGAGCTTCCCAGGTGGCGCTAGTGGTACAGAATCTGCGTACCAATGTAGGAGACCCTGGTTCAATGCCTTGGTAGGGGAAGATCCCCTGGAGAAGGAAATAGTAACTTACTCCAGTATTCTTGCCTGGGAGACCCCGTGGTCAGAGGAGCCTGGCAGGCTACAGTGCATGGGGTTGTAAAGAGTCAGACACAACTGAGCACACATATAAATATAAATGTAGGTTGAAGATTACTAGAGAGGTCTATGATTTCAAAGTTAATTAGATAAAAAGTCTAATGCAGTTTTTCTTGAATAAGTCACCAGAGAAATCTGAAATAGCATATACAAATTAAGTTAAATTCATTCTACTTAAATAGTAGGAAATAACAGAATTACCTAGGGATCTAAAAAAAAGTAATTATTGAACTCTACCTTTATAGATGCTAATTTAGTGGGTCTGTTATAGAATCCAGGTTTATACTTTTTAAACAAAATTCCTGGTTATCATAATGGAAGGGTTCCAACTAGAAAATTTCAGACATATTAGAAGCATCAGAAAGTGTTGTCTGGATTTACCAGATCATATAACTGGAGAAACCCCAAATCAAAGGGTAAATCATTGGCATTCTTATTATCTCCTAGGGGGATAACTCATGAAATAATGAAGGTAGTCTGAGTCCAGTAGTATTGTTTACAACAAATATTTTTCATTTTAATGTAGTTCAATTTACATTTTGTAACATGCAAGAATAATGTCTGTGCTAAGAAAGATCACAGATGTACTTCACTAAAAGCTACGTAGAACCTATTTGGCTGTGTATATAGCGGGGATGAACTATGGATGGAGGTTCATGACATTGTACAGGAGACAGGAATCAAGACCATCCCCAAGAAAAAGAAAAGCAAAAAAAGCAAAATGGCCATCTGAGGAGGCCTTACAAATAGCTGTGAAAAGAAGAGTGAAAAGGAAAGATATAAGCATCTGAATGCTTATATCTGTTCCAAAGAAAAGCAAGGGGAGAAAAGAAAGCCTTCTTCAGCAATCAATGCAAAGAAAAAGAGGAAAATAGTAGAAAGGGAAAGTCTAGAGATCTCTTCAAGAAAACTGGAGATACCAAGGTGAAATTTCATGCAAAGATGGGCTTGATAAAGGACAGAAATGGTTTGGAAATAACGGAAGCAGAAGATATTAAGAAGAGGTGGCAAGGATACACAGAAGAACTGTACAAAAAAGATCTTAATGACCCAGATAATCACCATGGTGTGATCACTCATCTAGAGACAGACATCCTAGAATGTGAAGTCAAGTGGGTCTTAAGAAGCATCACTTCGAACAAAGCTAATGGAGGTGATGAAATTCCAGTTGAGCTATTTCAAATTCTGAAAGATGATGCTGTGAAAGTGCTGCACTCATTATGCCAGCAAATTTGTAAAACTCAGCAGTGGCCACAGGACTGGAAAAGGTCAGTTTTCATTCCAATCCCAAAGAAAGGCAATGCCAAAGAATGCTCAAACTACCACACAATTGCACTCGTCTCACATGCTAGTAAAGAAATGCTTAAAATTCTCCAAGCCAGGCTTCAGCAATACGTGAACCGTGAATTTGCAGATGTTCAAGCTGGTTTTAGAAAAGGCAGAGGAACCAGACATCAAATTGCCACCATCTGCTGGATCATGGAAAAAGCAGGAGAGTCCAGAAAAACATCTATTTCTGCTTTATTGACTATGCCAGTGCCATTGATTGTGTGGCTCACAATAAACTGTGGAAAATTCTTACTGAGATGAGAATACCAGATCAGCTGACCTGCCTCTTGAGAAACCTATATGCAGGTCACCTAGCAACAGTTAGAACTGGACATGGAACAACAGACTGGTTTCAAATAGGAAAAGGAATATGTCAAGGCTGTATATTGTCACCCTGCTTATTTAACTTCTATGCAGAGTACATCATGAGAAACGCTTGGCTGAAAGAAGCACAAGCTGGAATCAAGATTGCTGGGAGAAATATCAATAACCTCAGATATGCAGATGACACCAGCCTTATGGCAGAGAGTGAAGCGGAACTAAAAAGCCTCTTGATGAAAGTGAAAGAGGAGAGTGAAAAAGTTGGCTTAAAGCTCAACATTCAGAAAACAAAGATCATGGCATCCAGTCCCATCACTTCATGGGAAATAGATGGGGAAACAGTGGAAACAGTGTCAGACTTTATTTTGGAGGGCTCCAAAATCACTGCAGATAGTGATTGCAGCCATAAATTTAAAAGACACTTAGTCCTTGGAAGGAAAGTTATGACCAACCTAGACAGCATATTAAAAAGCAGAGGCATTACTTTGCTAATAAAAGCCCATCTAGTTAAGGCTCTTGTTTTTCCAGTGGTCATGTATGGATGTAAGAATTGGAGTATAAAGAAAGCTGAGCATCAAATAATTGATGCTTTTGAACTGTGGTGTTGGAGAAGACTCTTGAGAGTCCCTTGGACTTCAAGGAGATCCAGCCAATCCATCCTAAAGGAGATTAGTCCTGAATATTTATTGGAAGGACTGATGTTGAAGCTGAAACTCCAATACTTTGGCCAGCTGATGCAAAGAGCTGACTCATTTGAAAGACCCTGATGCTGGGAAAGATAGAGGGCAGGAGAAGAAGGGGATGACAGAGGATGAGATGGTTGGATGGTATCACCAACTCGATGGACATGGGTTTGGGTGGACTACGCAAGTTGGTGATGGAAGGGAGGCCTTTAGTGCTGCGGTTCATGGGGTTGCAAAGAGTCAGACACGACTGAGTGACTGAACTGAACTTAACTGAACTGATTGCGGGGATGATAACACAATTATACACTAAATTTTAGCATGAAAGGAAATGTTTTAGATTAAATCACAATAGTGCTAAGAAAGTAAAACAAAAAAATTTTTAGAATTTTATATCCTTGATCTTTTTTTAAAAAATAGAATACATATTAAATCCTGTATGTATCATAAATAGTTAAATTTCCTATCAAAGCTTGATTTGCATCTTATGACCAAAATTAGTGCACTATTTGATCAGTTGTGAACTACTAAAATTATTTCAACTATAGATTGTAGTAATGGCTATTTTAAATAGCAGCTGTATTAATTTATAATCCATAAGCCATAAAATGCACTAATTTAAATTGTACAATTCAATAGCTTTAAATATATATACAGAGTTTTAAAATGCTCATCATATCTAACTTTAGAACTTTCTCATTACCCCCAAAAGAAACTCCATGCAGGTTAGCAGATATTCCCCATTCTACCCCCAGTCCTCTCAGCTTGAGGCAAACAGTAATCTACTCAATATCTCTATAGAATTATTCATTCATTCTACTTTATATAAATGGAATCATACACCATCGGTCTTTTGTGACTCACTTCTTTCACATAGCAAATTGTTTTCAAGGTTGAGCCACATTGTAACATATATCAGCTCTTCATTTGTATTGCCAAATAATCGGCTATATCATAGTTTAGTTGTCTTTCACATTTTGGATATTATGAATAATAATAATACTGTAAATATTTGCATGCAAGGTTTCACATATACATGTTTGCATATACCAAGGAGTTAAATTGCTAGATTATACAGCTACACCATTTACAGAGAGTGAGTAATGCATGCTCAGTCACGTCAGGCACTTTGCAATCTCATGGACTATAGCCTGCCAGGCCCCTCTGTCCATGGAATTTTCCAGACAAGAATACTGGAATGGGTTGCCATTACTTTGTCCAGGGGCTTTTCCCAACCTAGGAATCAAACCTGCATCTCATGCAAATTCTTTACCACTGGCCACTGGGGAAAGCACCATTTTATAGTCCCACTAACAATTAGTGTGTATTCTAATTTCTTCACATTCCAACTAATATTTATTAGTGTCTATTTTACTACAGCCATCCTGCATACATGCTAAGTCACTTCAGTCATGTCCAAATCTTTGTGACCCTTTGGATTGTAGCCCACCAGGCTCCTCTGTCCATGGGACTCTCCAGGCAAGAATACTGGAGTGGGTTGCCATGCGCTCCTCCAGAGGATCTTCCCAACTCAGGGATCAAACCCATGTCTCCTGCGGCTCGTACATTGCAGGCAGATTCTTTACTGCTGAGCCACCAGGGAAGCCCTACCACCATACTAGTGAATGTGAATTGATATCTCATTGTGGTTTTGATTTGCATTTCTATAATAATTAGTGATATTCAGTATCTTTTCATTTTCTTATTGGCCGTTTATTTGTCTTTGGAGAAATGTTTATCAGGTAATTTGCCCTTAAAAAGTAGGCCATTTATCATTTCATTATTGAGTTCTAAGCATTTTGTATATATTCTGGGTAGAAATCCTTATTGAGATATAGTATTTGAAAATATATTTTTTCCTATTCTGTGACTTGTGTTTTCATGTTCTTGATAATATCATTTACAGCAGACATGTTTTTCACTTCTTATAGTCTAATTTATTTGTTTGTGGCCTGTTCTTTTGTGTCATATCTTATAAATTATTGAAGTGAAGTGAAATGAACGTCGCTCAGTTGTGTCCAACTCTTTGCAATTCCATGGCCTATATAGTCCATGAAATTCTCTAGGCCAGAATACTGGAATGGGTAGCCTATCCCTTCTCCAGTGGATCTTCCCAACGCAGGAATCAAACTGGGTGGGTCTCCTGCATTGCAGCCAGATTCTTTACCAACTGAGCTATGAGGGAAACCCATAGCTTCCTATCGTTGCCGGGGTCCAGCCCCGGTGGATCCAGGGTAATTCAAAGGTGGGGACGGAATTGGCGTCCTAGGAAAACACTTATTTAATTAAAGACAGAGAGAGATTAGAAAATTAGCGGAGAAAAAGAGGCTGAATAACTTGGTTTACGTGGAATACCAATCACCACCTATGTAGGCCACAGGCGTCTTTCCATTCTACCGAAGGAGAGGAGGCACTGAGGCCTCCCCGGTCCGATCTTAGAAGCCCAGGCAAAATTAGCAGACTTGGTGAGTACCCACGTACCAGATGGGAATTCAGCCAGAAAAACGGGGAGCAAGAAAGAAACGACATGGGGGAACCAGTCTTTCCAGAAACTGATCCCATTTCTTTATTTTTTAGGTTTGCTTATATACCTTTTGTTACACATGGAGACAAATGGAAATTTTAAAGTCACTCAGGGGTCAGCAGTCCTGACCTTTATCAAAATCAGGTGCTTCACATAAATGTATAAAAAAAGGTCTTAGGGGTTTTACATAATCTTCTGGCCATGAGGCCTGCTGACATTTTATGATCCTTTCTTTCTGATAACAAAAAACTTATTTTTTCCAAGGGTGTTTTTCTTAAACCAGGCACCACCCTCGAAATAAAGTTGCATTCCTATAGGGTGAGGGTGTAGTGGGTTACAATCAAAAAAGGAATTTATTTAACCTAAGGTTAACATGATTAATCTTAAAGGTTAATAATTATTTCTCCTATATGCTAGTTGTATTCATTATAAGGGCAGAGAATATGGAGATTTAGCAGCAAACATCAGCCCAACAAATGAAAACCCTTCAGCAATGTTCCCCTTAAGATCTTTAGTCTTAAGATAGTGATAGTTACATTTTTACATAGCAAGGACACAGTTATTTATAACAAAGTACAGTGATCTATAACAAAAGAGAAAATTCGTTATCTCAAAAGTTCTAGTATTGCTAACATCAAAAACTACTATATTTCCTTTTCTATATTCCAAATACATTGATTAATATATTCCCAGGTGCCTAAGGATATAGAGGCCTGGCGGCAATCATTGACTCAACAATGAGAAAAGCCCTATGCTAATTAAGACTTTCAAAAATACTCCAAACTCTCTGTGCTGTTTATGGTTGAGAGGTTGTCACACAAGCTAGTCTGTCAGCAGAGAGGTTTGACCTGAAACACCCTTGTCACACCCATGGCAGGGAATTAGCAGCAATTATTGGCACAAGTGAAAAACCCTTCACCAATATAATTCCTAACCAACCCACTATACTAACAATTTCCAACTTCCCAAAAGAATCTGCCTTTAGTAAGTCTAAAACATCTCGTGCTCTCATGATTGGGAGGCTGTAAACAATCACATGTGGCCAGACGAACCTGTACAGGCAGGCTAGATAATGTTCAGAGGAGTTTGTAAGTTGAAACACTCTTGTCACGCCCAGGAATTTTTATTGACTTGGAGCTGTAAGTTAACTCCTTCTCTGAGAGAGGTAATGGGGGTCAGCCCCCCGTAAAGTCAGAGGTATAGGTGAGAGCATAAAACAGTAAAGTAGGTAGACTCTGGTTTTGGGGGTAGATGCTTGGGAACAGGGGGTTTCCTGAGGCTCGATCCTGCCTTTGCATATGCCGAAGCCTCCTTCCTCATGACCTTTGCCATGGGTGGAGTTCCTCATGCTGGCTCCCGGCATATTGCCTAACCCCAAATTGTTACAATTGACTCCCATATTTTCTTTTACAAGTTTTATTGTTTTAGCAATCATGTCTAATTCTAAAATCCACTTTGAGTTAATTTTTTTGCAGTGTGAGGAAAGCATCTGAGGCTGAGAATGCAGGGCAGTGTTACTGTCTTTGCAGGTCACTCTCTGTTTTGCCTACCAGAAACACTGATGCACGCTCCTCTGAGGCTCCAAAGCTCCCTCTCTGTTCAGGCTGATCTACCCACTGGTGAGGGGACTTCCCTGGGTTCAAGAACTCTTTTAACATTCCCTCCTTGTGGCAAATGTCCCATGCCCATTCTGCTCTTTTTCTTTTGTCCTATCCAGTGATATAGAGGTTCTCTTGCTATTTTGGAAGCCTGACGTCATATGCTAACAATCAGTAAGATGTTCTGTGCAAACTGTTCCACTTTTTGATGTATTTGTGGAAGGTGGTGAGCTCCACCTCCTACTCCTCCTCCATCTTCTTGACCCTCTCTCAAAAAGACTTAGTCTTGAAGACTTCCCTGATGGTCCAGTGGTTAAGATTCTGCACTAGCAATGCAGGGGGTATAGGTTCAATCTCTAGTCTGAGAACTAAGATCCCACATGCCATGTCAAAAGGATGGCCAAAAAGACTCAGAGTCTGAATATGCTAAGCAACTGTGAATCTCCAAGAGGATGATATAGTATGCATCCTGTCTCAATTTTGTTTGTTCAGTTAACCATTATTTTCATTTTTATGGTTTGTGTTTCATTTTCTTTTTTCACTGAACATTTCTCAAGACTTATGTTGCTGAGAATACCCTTTGGAAAACACTAATTTCATGTATTTCTTTTTAAGCAAGAAATTTACCTGGCTCTGTGCAATGCCTGATTTGACAGTTTAATCTGGGAACTATGACATTTTCAGATTACATGATTGCCTAATTCTATATATCCAGAGTATATATAAACATCTGGGGAAGCTCAGGATGTTGATAAAATACTAGCTGCCAAACAGGGTTTATGGAGAAACTTCAAAGCCCCAATTTGGATTTCCAAATGTCAGATATAAGGAAACACCATGATAATGAGCCCCAGACCCTGTTGTTGAGTAAAGGGACCTATAGAAATTTTCAGCTAATGTACAGGCCAGGTCATTCTGAAGACTAACATATTACAGAAGAGTTTATCTCCATACGGACACCACAGTAGTATCCTTCCCTAGACTTATTTTAAGAACCCAAGAAACTACATAGATTCAAATCCTTACTCTGGCCTTTCCAGATGTTGTGACCACTGGCCAATGCTTTAACTTTCTTACTTGAACCTCAATTTCCTCATCTATAAAATGGGGATAATAATAGTTATTAAGATTTCTTAGATGTTCAAAGATAGTCTAGAAAATTTCAAATACTTGGCACATGGCATAGGTACCACATGTTACCCCAGCATTTCAGCCCCTTTAAATGTAGTTAATGATGTTTTATACCAAACATTTTTCTTGGAAATATACATGTAACAAATTCTTAGCAACTAATAAGGTTTAGAACTTATAAAGGATTAATAAGTGTTCATTTAATTGAAGGGAAAGATACAAATGGAAAGAAATTATTGTTTAATATCAACAGTATGCCAGAAGTTCTAAGTAAATTATTTTTCTGGAGTTAAGTCATCACAACATTTCTGTTAGCACTATTATCCCTATTTAATAAATGATAAATAAAAGGTTCAGAAAATTGACTTCCTAATACTTGTTACTCAGCTACTAGGAAATAAATGCAAGATATAAGTCTGTCTGATACAGTATCTTAACATTCCTTCTCATATTCCAAACTGTTATTTAACAACTTTGGAGACTTTCCCTAAACCCAGATTATACTTTTTTTTGGATAGGGTATTATTCATGTTATGCTGTTATTAAAAATGCAAAACTCTAATAGCATGTTGCACATATTGCTGTGGAATCCTTGGATATTCTTCATAAACAATCAAAAAATATTTCTAAATATGTTAATACCATGGCAAATAAGATTTCTAAAAATAGAATGGAATAATGTAAATACATGGAATCTTGTGGATATACTAAAGGAATTATACTTTAATACAAATTTAGAATATGAAATACCACAGTAAATGGAAAAGTATGAAAAGATACACCCTGGATTTGCATTCTTCTAGGTAAAAAGATATTTGAAAACTTTCAATTGGGAAAAAGATTAAGATGACATAGTAAAGGGCATGGGGCTCACCTCTCCTAACAAACACATCAAAATGCATCTAAATGTGGAAAAATTCTCACTGAAAACTAACTGGAAACTGGCAGAAGGACTCCTGTGTATGCAAGAAAATAAGAAAGATACACATGTACTCAGGGAGTGAGGTAAGAAAAGTGATGAGGATGGGATGTATGTCCCTGGGAGGGAACTCACAAAAAGGGAAAATACGTGGGTGGATACCTGTCCTGGGAAGTGAGTGGTAATAGCCATGGATTTGATGCCCCAGTGCTGGGCTCCAAGATGGGAGGGGCCAGCCACCCCACTCTCGCTGGTAACAGGAGGGTGCCAGGAGGCCTGCATTTGGCTCCAGATGGGGGCACACACATCAGATTGCCCATGAGGAAAGGAGGTGAGAGGTCTACACCAGCAGCCACCAGGTTTTCCTTGACTACTTCGGTGTGTACCCCAGACTGATCTGAGCAATCCTCATAGCCTTGCTCATGCCTTATTATAGTGGATCACTGGATCAGCTGTGACCATGAGTTAAAAGAAGACTTAGCCTAGGAAGAAGAGGCAGCCTGGTCACAGGGCTGTACTTGGCTGGGATGACAACTGCCATCACTGGCACTCACTCAGGCAGTGCATTAGAAGTAGCCCCGATCCCTGATAGCCAATGCTCCATCACAGCTCACCTCCCAATACATGCCAAGCGTCCACACAGGCCTCATCATTTCTACAATATGGCAACACAGTAGGGTGGCAGAGTCTGGAGGTCGAGATTGGCTATGAGGGACAAAGGGGACTTGTACCCATGACTGCTTCTGAGTGGAGATAACAATAATAGTGGCACCTACCTATCAGGAGTGCATGTGTGCTCAGTTGCTGCAGTAATGGCCAACTCTTTGTGAGCCCATGGACCGTAGCCTGCCAGGGTCCCCTGTCCATTGCATTCTCCAGGCAAGAATAGGGGAGTGGGTTGCCATGTCCTCTTCCAGGGGACCTCCCCAACCCGGGGATCGAACCCACATCTCTTATGTCTCCTGCATTGGCAGGTGGGTTCTTTACCACAAGTGCCACCTGGGAAACCCTGTTTCTGAGTGGAGCAAGGGAAAAAACATTCTGGTGTCTGCATAGGCAGCACGTAAGAGGCAGCTTGGACCTCTGTTGCTGACATAAGCTGAGAGCCCACATGGGCCCCACTTGTTCAGTACTCCATGCACTGGGGAAGCCTCCTGGTTCAGGGAAACAGGAAAACACACTTAAAGGGAACAGAGCCTGCTTGCCCCTGACTCTCGGGGTTTCTGGTCTAGCAACTTAAGATCAGGCCCCACCCCTCCTAGGGTTGTGACAGCCACTGGGAAGGGCAGTTCATCTTCGCAGAAGGCTCTAGTTCCAGCACCCTTCATCTCTACCCTACCCGCTACCAAGGTAATAGCTGCCAGCACACCATGGGGAAAGACATGATTTGCACTTCCATCAAATCCAGCTCACCCACCAAAGGCATGAGACACACAGTCTGTATAGGGACACTCGTTCATAAGAATACCTCTTCAAGACCACAGTAGGTAACAGTTCACCTAAACTCATAGGGGCAGAGAAAGTTAAGCAACACAAAAAGACAGGAAATACTTTCAATTGAAAGAGCAAGAGAAAACTACTGAAAAAAATAACAAAACAGAAATAAATGATTGACCAGATAAAGAATTCAGAGCATTTGTTTTAAGAATGTTAAGTGAATTAGGGAAAAGATTATATGAACACAGTGAAAATTTTTACAAGGAATTGAAAAAGATTCAATCAGAAATGAGCAGTAGCTGAAAATTAAAACAAAACTCATGTTAGAATTTATGAATAGCATACTAAGTTACACAGAAGAATACAAAAGTGGTATGGAAGATAGAATTATGGAAATCACACATTTAGAATAGCAAAAAGAAAAGCACATTTTAAAAAATGAAAGTAGTATAAGATCTCTGGAATAACAGTGAGCATACAAACATTTGCATTATAGGGGGCCTAGAAGGAGAAGAGAGAGAATGGAGGATCAAAAAAAATATTTGAATGAATTATGACTGAAAATTTCCCAAATCTGAAGAAGAAAACATGTATCTAGCCACAAGAAGTACATGGAGTCCCAAACAAGATGAACCCAAATATACCCACACTAAGACTTACATACTGTAATTAAAATGGCAAAAGTTAAAGAGAGATTCTAAAGGCAGTAAGAGTCATAATCAAGGGAATCATAAGGCTATCAGCTGTTTTCTCTGTAGTAACTTTGCAGGCCAGAAGGGAGCAGAATGACATATCCGAAGTCCCAAAAGGGAAAAGGATAGCCTAACACCATGATTACCATTTAGAATAGGAGAAGTAAAGAATTTCTCAGATAAGCCAAAACTGAAAGAATTCATCAGTACTAAACTGATTCTTAAGGAAGTGTTAAATACGGTCTTCTCTAAGTGTAAAAGAAGTAAGAAGCTATATTGTTGTTCAGTTGCTGAGTTGTGTCCAACTCTTTGTGACCCCAGGGACTGCAGCACACCAGGCTTCACTATCTCCTGGAGTTTGCTCAAATTCATGTCCACTGAGTTGGTGATGCCACCCAACCATCTCATCCTTTGCCACCCCCTTCTCCTTTTGCCTTAAACAACCTCAGCTATGCAGATGATACACTCTAATGGAAGAAAATGAAAAGGAACTAAAGAGCCTTTTGAAGAGGGTGAAAGAGAAGGGTGAAAGCTGGCTTAAAACTCAACATTCAAAAACAAGATCATGGCATCTGGTCTTATCACTTCATGACAAATAGAAGGGGAAAGAGTGGAAGCAGTAGCAGATTTTCTTTTTTCTGGACTCCAAAATCACTGCAGATGGTAACTGCAGCCTTGAAATTAAAAGATGCTTGCTCCTTGGAAGGAAACCTATGACAGACCTAGACAGCATTTTAAAAAGCAGAGACATCACTTTGCTAACAAAGCTCCATATACTCAAAGCTACGGTTTTTCCAATAGTCATGTATGGATGTGAGAGTTGGACCACAAAGAAGGCTGAGCACCAAAGAAGTGATGCTTTTGAACTGTGGTGCTGGAGAAGACTCTTGAGAATCCCTTGGACTGCAAGGAGATCCAACCAGTCAGTCCTGAAGGAGGGCAACCCTAAATATTCATTGGAAAGACTGATGCTGAAGCTGAAACCCCAATACTTTGGCCACCTGATGCAAAGAGCCAACTCATTGAAAAAGACCCTGATGGTGGGAAAGACTGAGGGCAGGAGAAGAAGGGGATGACAGAGGATGAGATGATTAGATAACATCACCAACTCAATGGACATGAATTTGAGCAATCTCTAGAAGATTGTGGAGGACAGAGGAGGCTGGCATGCTGCAGTCCATGGGGTTGCAAAGAGTTGGACATGACTTAGTGACAGAACAACAAAGGTATAAACTTTCTGAATGAAAGGCCTATACTGTGAAAATTTTAAAACATTGATGAAGGATATTGAAGATGATGTAAAAAATAAAAGATATTCTGTGGTCTTGGATTATAAGAATTAATATTTTTTAAAAAGCCATACTACTGAAAGCAATCTACAGATTTAATGCAATATCTATCAAAAATACCCATGACATTTTTCACAGGAGTTGAAAAATTAGCGTAAAATTCATATGTAACCATGAAAGACCCCAAATCTCCAAAGTAATCTTCAGAAAAAAGCACAAAACTGGAGGTATCACTCCCCCCAGATTTCAGACTATATATACTACAAAGCTACAGTAATCAAAACAACATGATACTGGTTGGTGAGCACATGGAAGTTTGGGGAGAGTGCATAATTGCAAAGAGCATGAAAGCTTCATGTCCCATCCCATATACTTTTTTCTCTGCATCTCTTCCATCTGACTGTTTCTGAGTTATCCTTGGGCAATAAACCTGTAATCTACTTTGGGAGGTGAGGAAGATGGTAGAGTAGAAGAACTTGGGTTCACCTCCTCTCATGAAAGCACCAAAATCACAACTAACTACTCAACAACCGTTGAAAGAAAAGACTAGATCCTACCAAAAAAGATACCCTACAACCAAGGACAAAGAAGCCCCAGTGATATGATAGGAAGGGCACATTCATGATACAGTCAAATTTGTCGACCTATGAACCGGAAAATAATTATATTGCAGAGGTTTTCCCAGAATAGTGGAAGTTCTGAGCCCCACATCAGGCTCCCCAGTCTGGGGTTTGGCATCAAGAGGAGCCACCAGAGCATATGGTTGTGAAGGCCAGCAGGGCTTGATCACAAATGGGGACACAGAAACTCCACTTGTAGAGTGCTCATACAAGGTCTTGTGTGTACCAGGACCCAGGTGAAAAAGCAATGAATTCATAAGGAGCCTGGGCCAGACCTATCCAATAGTCTTGGTGAGTCTCCTGAGAAGGGAGGCAGCATTACTGGTGAGCACTCATTGACATGAACTCTCCTCATGGCCATTTTGACAGCAAGTCCTGGCCCCTACCAACAGCCTATAAGCTCCAGTGTAGGGACACCTCAGGCCAATTAACCAACAGGGTAGGAATATAGCCTCACCCATCAGCACATAGGCTTTCAACACAAACAAACCAGTTCTTCTCCACAACAATGCCCAACTGCATGTTGCACAATCAATGCTTCAAAATAAATTGGCCTTTGAAGTTTTGCCTCATATGCTATATTCACCTGACCTCTTGCCAGCTCACAACCGCTTCTTCAAGCATCTCGATTTTTTGCAGGGAAAATGCTTCCACAACCAGCAGGAGGCAGAAAATATTTTCCAAGAGTTCACTGAATCCCCAGAGCATGGATTTTTAAGCTACAGGAATAAACAAACTTATTTCTTGTTGGCAAAAATATGTTGATTGTAATGATTCCTATTTTGATTGATAAAAATGTGTATGAGCCTAGTTATAATGATTTAAAATTCACAGTCTGAAACCACAACTACATATTGCCCCTAGAATAAAGACTTTCTAACAACATTCTCAAGAAATGACAGTCATTCCAGTTATTTCAAGATACGTGAACTAAACGATAAATATAAAATGCATCAAATCAGCACTAAACCAGTGTTGTGTGCAGTAAACTTGTTCACAATTAAAATGCATAGCAGCCAATCTTTTGAAAATACTTGCTTTCAGAACATTAATTAATCAGTCACTAAACTTCATGATATTTCCCATGAAAACATTCAATTTAAAAAATAAAATATTCACATTTCTTTCCTATAGATGAAAAGCATGGGTTTCAGTTATGAATTAATTAGCCTAGCAGCTAATTTCTTACAACAAAGAATGTCTGTGATGTGGTAACTTTTCTTCCTACAATCTTGGCAGGCACCATGTTATGTATTTTCTCTAAAATATGAAATACAATGAGAAGATATTTTATGGACAATCCCTAATCTCTGCATGCTACAGCTTGGTTCCTTTTTCTGATTATGATAAATCATTGCTTTTTAAAATCATGGGAAAGATATACCAAGTCTCTTTCCAAATTAGTACTTGGAGTATCTCTGCATTCAGTTTTGCAATATTTCAAGAATACTCCTTGCTATTTTAAAAAGTAAAATCAGCAGATTTGAGGTAACAGATGTCAGAAATTATCAAGGCCATTACAGGCTAATTATTTACCAAAACATCATCTTAAAGGAAAAGTATTCAGAAATAATTATGGCTTTCTATATTACTCATTGCAGCCATTAGAAATTTCTTTGGAGCCCAAGGACTAAAGTTTTTTTTTTTCCCTAATCCCTCCTCCTGCCCTACTTAGCATTGAGTCAGACAGTGAGACACCCTGCTTCCAGCAGCATAGATGAACACTTAGAAAATTCTGTTCACTTATTATTCTAATATCCTTTGGAAATATTTTACTGATAACTGTTGAACAATCTACACAAGTATTGTGATAAAAACCAATATACACCAAAATTTCATTAGTTTCTCCCTAAAAATTTAGAAAACTTCTGTATTTCACCTTTTCCCTAAACACATATGTAATCCTGTTAGGTGTGCATGATCATTATTACAATTTAAATTTACTGACTTTGAGATTCTAATGGTTAAAAATTAACAGTCTCTATTTTTTAGGTACCATGGCCTAGAGGCAAAAGGTCAGATCTATATGGAAGAAACAGTGAGCTCTTACCTTATGGCCAAAAAGGTATCTCAACTCCAAGAGTTATGGTCTATTTTATGCCATCATACATATATTCCATCTCCAGTGCAGATTCATTTGATTGACCACCTGATGTTCCATGCTGAAAAATAATATTTAGCTGTGTCACTGTTCATTAGGAAAGGCTATCATGATTAATTTGTGTCTGATATGGATACAGGAGGGGGTAGCAAACTTTCTTGTGCAGGTAATTTACCATCCCTGCAATAGTAAACATGTTCCCACTTGACAGATCCCTTGTCACAGAATGAAGGGAGCCATTACTGTAAACAAGGGAATAGTCAAGAGGAGAGGGCAAAAAGAAGAAAAAAATTTCATTAGGAAAAACAAAAATTATGTTTTGTCATTCAGAGAAAAAAAATGCTTAGGTGTTGAATGCATATTGTATGCTTTTCAACCAGTTGATTTTCAGCTAGGGTAATTGTGTGTGTGTGTGTATAAATTACACCTATATGTGTGTGTATGTATATGTATACATATACATACACACACACATATATACACACATATATAAAAGTAACCAATCAGTAACTTCTTTATAATATTTCATATTACTTATATGCAGTGTCATGGTCTTCATAGACTGGGACCTGGGGACTGGAGTCAACCAGAAGAGAGATGCAGGGGACCCAAGTCTCGAGTGAAACAAGGGTACTTTATTTGCAGAAATGCATGCTTATATATCTTCAATAAAATCATTACTCAGCCATTAAAAAGAATGAAATTCCACCAGTTGCAACAAAATGGATAGTCCTTTAAGTAAAAGGTCAATGAAGAAAGTCACTGAAGGGACTCCAAGCGGGTGCTCTTTGCCATGATCTCAGTCCTGAGAACTGCATGCAGCTCTGCTTGTTCCTGTTTTCCAGGAACTGATAAGGAACAGAGAGTCGATGAGAAATGGCACACAAAGGAAGAAAACATATTGGATCCCTTAAAGTTGAATGTCCCCTGACAATGCAGTATTGCCCATATTAAAAAACATATCTGGTGCTGTTTTAAAAATTAGAAATATATATTAGACTGTTGTGAGCTCTGAGCATACTGGTTTATTTCTACAGAAAGCAGAGCTTGGTTTGCGGTGAACAACTTGTCTCCCTAAGGTAAAAATTCACACTAGAGATTATCCAAATTGATTGGCCACAGTTTAGTGAACATATGTCCTCCTGAAAAGCTGCTTTTTCTCTTTCCCTAACATATCCAAAGGAGCACAAAAATAGATGGCAGGAGAAGGGATATACAACAGATTTTATTATCACTGGTCAGACAGTAACAGCTGTCACATGAAGCTAGGTTTGCCAAACAGAAATATATATATATATATATATATATGTGTGTGTGTGTGTGTGTGTGTGTGTATTTCCCCCCGTGACTACAGATGATACATGATTTCTCTATGAAAAACATACCTTTCTTTATTTTAGATATAGTTCTATAAAGTCCACATAGTCACCTTTTCTTTCTATTCTGCCTCTTATTGCTAGTCCTTAGCCAGCAGAATAAGGCAAGAAATATAAAATAGTAAGGATTCATAAAAGAAATAAGTAAAACTATCATTATTTGCTATTGATAATTTCTTATATAGAAACTATAAAAGAATCTAGAGATAAAATACTAGAATTAATGTTTATCAACATTGCTTGATTTAAAATCAATATCTAAAATCAATTGTTTTCTATATCCTAGCAAATCTCACTGGAAAAAGAAATTTTTAAGAGATATATACTTTGATGCTGTAGTAAATTTCAATACCTATAAGTAAACCTCCTAAAAGCTATATAAAGCTTTTATGGATAAAATTAGATAAAAAAATTATTGAGAAATATTAAGATATGACTAAATAGATCACTATGCTATATTTATTAAATATATAGCAAAGTTAAATAATAGCAAAATTAATCTCTAGATACAGTGTTGATGCCAATCTCAATCAAAATCCCAAGAGAATATTTTGTGGGCTTCACAAATATTTTTGCAAATTCATGTGGATATTCAGTGTGTTTTTAAAAATATGTATTAGTTGAAGAGAAACAACTAGCTTGATAGATTTTTTTCAAATTATAAAATTAGAGTAATTAGCTTGGTTTGGTTGTAATAGACTAAGGTGTCCACCACCATCTCCCCATTCGTATACTGAAATCTAGTGCCCAATATGATTGTAAAAGACAGTGGGACCTTTGGGAGTTGACTAGATCATGAGAATAGAGCCCTCATAAAAGGAATTATTGCCTTTGTAAGAGACTCCAGAGAGCTCCCTTCCCCTTTCTGTTATATGAGGACACAGAGAGAAGATGGCTGGCTATCTGTGAACAAAGAAGCAAGCTCTCATCAGAGAAATTTTCTGGCACCATGTTTCTAGAACTGTGAGTAATAAACATTGGTTGTTTATAAGCCATCCAGTCTATGGTATTTTGTTATAGCAGCCCATTGGATTAAGACAGTGTCATTAGCATAAGCAGTAAGTGAAAGAAAAATGAAAGTCACTCAACCGTGTCAGACTCTTTGGGACCCCATGGACTCTAGCCTGCCAGGCTCCTCTGTCCATGGAATTCTCCAGTCAAGAATACTGGAATGGGAACCTTTCCCTTCTCCAGGGGATCTTCCCAACACAGGTATTGAACCCAGGTCTCCCACATTGGAGTCAGGTTCTTTACCATCTGAACCACCAGGGCAGCCCAAGAATACTGGAGTAGGTAGCCTATCCCTTCTCCAGGGGATCTTCCTGACCCAGGAATCAAACCAGGGTCTCCTGCATTGCAGGCAGATTCTTCACCAGCTCAGCTACCAGGGAAGCCAACATAAGTGGTAAAGGCATTGCAAGTCAAGAGGGAAAGAATTGGGTGAAATGAGCAAGATGGTAGAAGAGGAGATCCTCTGTCTACATCCTCTCACAGAAGAAAATACTTGACAGTCACCCATGGACAAAAGTGCCTATGTGGGAGTTTTGTGATCCAGGTAGAGGTTACAGAACCAGTAGAATCCAAGACTGAGGAAGGCTGCTTTGAGGAAGCAGACTTGTGCAACAACGGTATGTTCATCAATCATGTTTCCAGCTGCAGATCAAAAGCAACCCCATCCCTTCTGTAGACTCAGATCCAGTATGACTTGTCCAGTGTCCTGCCACCAGCCCCTTCCACCAAGGGATGTGAGAGGAACCAGGCCCTGGTAACAAGCCTGACAACCTTGGATTCAAATGTGATCCCTGAAACATTCCCATAGCCTGGCTCCAGCTCTACTCTACTGCTGTCCCTGAGGCAGTCTTTCCCACCAGACTTAGGGACTTGACAGAAGCCACAGCCATAGGCACCCCCAGTAACATCACTGCAAAACTCAAACTGACTGTGGCCCCTACTCCATCCCATGACCTGGTGCCAGCCTTGTTCTACCATGGTTCAGAGGCAGTAATGCCTCTCACCCAAGGACCAAGCAGAAGCCATGCTGAAAACCTAGCTGATAGTTGTCTCTGGTAACAGACCATTTACAACAGGAACAAAAACAACAAAATAGGTATAAATTTAACTTAAGCAGTGAAATATATATGTACTGAAAAGGGTAAAACATAGATGAAAGAAAGAAGATACAAATGGGTGGAAAAAATATTCCTGTTCATGAATTAGAATTAATATTGTTAAGATTCCATACCACTCAAAGAAATGTACATATTCATATGCAATCCCCATCAAAATCACAACAGCATTTTTTATACAAATAGAAAAAAACAATCCTAAAATTCAAAAGACCCCAAACAGTCAAAGCAATCTTGATCAAGTAGAGCAAGACAGGAGGCATCATACTTCCTGATTTTAAAGTTTAATGCTGCAGTAACCAAAAATTTTATATATATATATATATATATATATATAATCTTCAAAGTCACTCAGTCATGTCTGACTCTTTGAAACCCCATGGACTATAAAGTCCATGGAATTCTCCAGGCCAGAATACTGGAGTGAGTAGCCTATCCCTTCTCTAGTGGATCTTCCTGACCAGGAATCGAACCAGGGTCTCCCGCATTGCAGGCAGATTCTTTACCAACTGAGCTATCAGGGAAGCCAATTTGGACACACACACACACACACACAAACACACACAAAGGAACATTAGAGCCCAGAAATAAACTCACTCATTTGTGGTCAACTGATCTTGACTAGATGATGAGGCAAGAATACACAATTGTATTCTTAGGAAAAGAATAGTCTTTTCAATAAATAGTGCTGGGAAAACAGGATAACCACTTATAGAATTGTGAAAATGGACAACTATCTCACATCACACACAAAAATCAACTCATATAGATTAAAGATTTACACTTAAGTCCTGCAAACATAAAATTAATAAAAGAAAACATAGGAAAAGCTTCTTGAAATTGGTCTGGGCAAAAATTCTCTTGAACATGACACAGACAACAAAAGCAAAAATAGACAAGTGGGATTTCATAAAGCTAAAAAGCTTCTATACACTAAAGGAAACAATCAACAGAGTGAAAAAAATCTTCTAAAGCAAGCAAAAAAAAGTACAAATGACATATTAAGAAATGGGAAATGGATTAATATAAAATGCTCAATTAAAACCACACACAAAAAAAGAAACAGAAAAAGTGTAAGACGAAAATATGGACAAAGCACAAGGTCAACAAATATACAATAAAATTCTGGTAGATATTAACCCCAATACAGAAATAATCACTTTTAACATCAATTAGAGGTTAAACCACTTTAATCAAAGAGACCATTAAAGTGGATAAAAAATAAGACACAATTATATGATGTCTACAAGAAACCAACATTAAATATGAAGACATATACAGAGTAAAATTAAATAAGTATTTACCCTGATGTCCCTTCATGGATCACTGCCTTGTTGTGGTGAAGGGACTTGTGTAACTCAATGAAGCTATGAGCCATGCTGTGCAGGGCCACCCAAGATGTACAGGCCATAGTGGAGAGTTCTGAAAAAAACGTAATCCACTGGAGGAGGGAATGGCAAACCATCTCAGTATATTTGCCATGAGAATCATATGAACTGTATAAAAAGGCAAAAAGATGACACTGAAAGATGAGTCCCCAAGGTTGGAAGGTGTCCAAAATGCCACTGGGGAAGAGCAGAGGGCAGTTGCTAATAGCTTCCAAAATAATGAAGTGACTGGACCAAAGTGGAAACAATGATCATCTGTGGACATGTCTGGTGATGGAAGTAAAATCCAAAGCTGTAAAGAACAGTATTGCATAGGAACCTGGAATGTTAGGTCCATGAATCAACATAAATTGGAGGTGGTCAAGCAGGAGATAGTAAGAGTAAACATCATCTTAGGAATCAGCAAGCTAAAATAGATGGGAATGGGTGAATTTAATTCAGATGACCATTATATCTACTACTGTGGGCAAGAATCCCTTAGAAGAAATGGAGTAACCCTCATAATCAACAAGAGTCTGAAATGCAGTACTTGGGTGCAACCTCAGAAAGGATAGAATGATCTCAATTCATTTCCAAGGCAAACCATTCAATGTCACAGTAATTCAAGTCTGTACCCCAACTACTGATGGCAAAGAAGCTGAGGTTGATCAGTTCCATGAAGACCTAGAAGACCTCCTAGGACTAACACCAAAAAAGATGTCCTGTTCATCATAGGGGGTTGGAATGCAAATGTAGGAGGTCAAGTAGCAGGCAAGTTTGGCCTTGGAGTACAAAATGAAGCAAGGCAAAGGCTAACAGAATTCTCCCAAGAGAACACACTGATTATAGCAAACACCCTTTTTCAAAACCACAGGATACAACTTTATGCATGGATATCACCAAATAGTCAAAACCAAAATCAGATTGATTACATTATTTATAGCCAAAGATGGAGAAGCTCTATATAGTCAGCAAAAATAAGACCTGGAGCTGATTGTGGCTCATATCACCACCTTCTCAGAACAAAATTCAGGCTTGAACTAAAGAAAGTGGGAAAAACGAGTAGGCCAGCCAGGTATGACTTAAATCAAATCCCCTACAAATATACCATGGAGGTGATGAATAGATTCAAGGAATTAGATCTAGCAAACAAAGTGACTGAAGAACTATGGACAGAGGTCCGTAATATTGTGTAGGAGACAGCAAACAATCCCATCCCAAGAAAAGCAAAGCAAAAAGGCAAAGTGGTTGTCTGAGGAGGCTTTACAAATAGCTGAAGAAAGAAGAGAAGGAAAAAGCAAGGGAGAAAGGGAAAGGTACACCCAAATACATGCAGAGTTCTAGAGAATAGCAAGGAGAAACAAGAAGGCCTTCTTCAATGAACAATGCAAAGAAATAGAGGAAAACAACAGAAGGGGAAATACTAGAGATCTCTTCAATAAAATTGGAAATATTAAAGGAACATTTCATCCAAAGATGGGCACAATAAAGGACAGAAATTGTAGCAGAAGAGATCAAGAAGAGATGGAAAGAATATACATAAGTACTGTAAAAAAAGATCTTAATGACCTGGATAACCATAATGGTGTGGTCACTCACCCACAGCCAGACATTATGGAGTGTGAAGTCAAGTGGACCTTAGAATGCACTGCTGTCAATAAAGCTAGCAGAGGTGATGGAATCCCAGAGAGCTATTTCAAACCTTAAAAGATGATGCTATCAAAGTGCTACACTCAATATGTCAGAAAATCTGGAAAGCCCAGCAGTGGCCACAGAACTGACAAAGGTCAATCCTTATCCTGGTTCGCAAGAAGGGCAGTACTAAAGGATGTTCAAATAACTGGGCAGTTGCACACATCTCCCATGCTAGTAAGATTATATTCAAAAATCCTGCATGTTAGGCTTTAGCATTGCATGAACCAAGAATTTCCAGTTGTTCAAGCTGGGTTTAGAAAAGGGAGAGGAACCAGAGATCAAATTGGCAACATTCACTGCATCATAGAGAAAACAAGGGAATTCCAGAAAAATATCTACTTCTGTTTCATTACCTTCCATCAGGAACCTCTACAAGCCTCTGATCCTTATCCATCAGACGGCAGACAGAATGAAAACCATAATCAGAGAAAACTAATCAAACTGATCACATGGATCACAGCCTTGTGAATGAAACTATGAGCCATGCCATATAGGGCCACCCAAGGTCATGGCGGAGATTTTTGACAAAACATGGTCCACTGCAGAAGGGAATGGCAAACCACTTCAGCAATCTTGCCTTGAGAATCCCATGAGTAGTATGAAAAGGCAAAAAGATACGACAGTGAAAGATGAACTCCCCAGGTTGGTAGGTGCCCAATTTGCTAGTGGAAGGACTGACAAAATAGCTCAAGAAGGAGACGCTGACCCAAAGTGGAAACAACACCCAGTTGTGGATGTGACTGGTGATGGATGTAAAGTCTGATGCTGTAAAGAACAATACTGCATTGGAAGCTGGAATATTAAGTCCATGAATCAAGGTACATTGGAAGTGGTCAAAGCTGGGGGAGTTGATGGAATTCCAGCTGAGCTATTTCAAAATCTAAAAGATGATGCTGTGAAAATGCTGACCTAAATATGCCAGCAAATTTGGAAAACTCAGCAGTGGCCACAGGACTGGAAAAGGTCAGTTTTCATGCCAATCCAAAAGAAATCCAATGCCAAAGAGTGTTCAAACTATTGTACAATTGCACTCATCTCACACACTAGCAAAGTAATGCTCAAAATTCTCCAAGCTAGGCTTCAATAGCACTTGAACCAAGAACTTCCAATTGTACAAACTGGATTTTGAAAAGGCAGAGGAACCAGAGATCAAATTGCCAACATCCATTGGATCATAGAAAAGGCAAGAAAATTCCAGAGAAACACCATTCTGCCTCATTGACTATGCTAAAGCCTTGTGTGGATCACAACAAATTATGGAAAATTCTTCAAGACATGGGAATAACAGACCACCTTACGTGCCTCCTGAAAAAACCTGTATGCAGGTCAAGAATCAACCATTAGAACCAGACATGAAGCAACAGAGTAGTTTAAAATTGGGAAAGGAGCATTATATATTATCACAAGGCTGCATATTTTCACCCTTCTTATTTAAATTTTATGCAGAGAAAATTATGTGAAATGCCAAACCAGATGAAACACAAGCTGGAATCAAGATTCCCGGGAGAAATATCAATAACCTCAGATATGCAGATGATACCAACCTATGGCAGAAAGCAAAGAGTAGCTAAAGAGCCTCTTGGAAAGAGGAGAGTGAAAAAGCTGGCTTAAAACTCAACATTACAAAAACAAAGATCATGGCATCTGGTCCCATCACTTCGTGTCAAATAGATGGGGAAACAACGGAAACAGTGACAGACAGACTTTATTTTCTTGGGCTCCAAAATCACCATAGATAGTTACTGCAGCAATGAAATTAAAAGACGCTTGCTCCTTGGAAGAAAATCTATGACCAACATAGACAGCATATTAAAAAGCAGAGACTTGACTTTGCTGACAAAGGTCCATACGGTCAAAGCTATGGTTTTTCCAGCAATCATGTATGAATGTGAGAGTTGGACCATAAAGAAGGCTGAGCACCAAAAAATTGATGCTTTTGAACTGTGGTGTTGGAGAAGACTCCTGAGAGTCCCTTGCACTGCAAGGAGATCCAACCAATCAATCCTAAAGGAAATCAGTCCTGAATATTCATTGGAAGGACTGAGGCTGAAGCTGAATCTCCAATACTTTGACCACCTGATGCAAAGAACAGACTCATTTGAAAAGACCCTGATGCTGGGAAAGATTGAAGGCAGAAGGAGAAGGGAATGACATAGGATGAGATGGTTGGATGGGATCACTGACTTTATGGACATGAGTTTGAGCAAGCTCCAGCGGATGGTGAAACACAGGGAAGCCTGGCATGCTGCAGTCCATGGGATCACTAACAGTCAGACACAACTTGGCGACTGAACAACAACAAAAATACTATGATGACACTAGTCAAAAGAAGATGACACTAGTCAAAAGTCACTAAGATGTTGTATATAACCATTAACATATATGCAATTAAAAGCAGAGAATCTAAACATAGGAGGCAAACACTGATGGAACTACAAGGAGAAACAAATAAATCCACTATTTTATTTGGAGACTTCATCATCCTTCTATTAGAAATGGAGAGATCCAGCAGGAATAAAATCTGTAAGGCCGTAGTGGAATTGAACAGCACCATCATCCAATTGGATTTAACTGATATCTGTAGACTAATTCATGCAACATCAATAGCTTGTTATTCTCAAGGTCAACGAAAGACTAACCAAGATATAACACTTTCTGGGCCATAAAAAAACACATCTTAACAGATTTAAAAGTATAGAAATCCTGCAATTTTTGTTTTCAGAACACAATGGTGAGAAACTTTTTCTTTCCCACTAAGATTAGGAAAAAGGCAAGGATGTTTCCACTCACCACTTCTTTTCACATCATACTGGAATCTCAGCTAATAAGAAGAAACAAAAGGTACAAAATTTGGGAAAGAAGAAATAATACTCTCTTTGAAAGGTAATATTATTTATGTAACAAAAATCCTGAAACTAATAAGCAATTATAGCAGGGTGTTGCAGAATATGTTATTATATAAAAGCCAATCACTTTCTGTTATTGTCTGAATGTTGGTGTTCTCCCAAAACTCACAAATTCAGATTCTAACCCCTAAATCTAGACAGTGTGTTAAAAAGCAGAGACATCACTTTGCCGACAAAGTTCTCTATAGGCGAAACTATGGTTTTTCCAGTAGTCATATACGGCCGTGACAGTTGGACCATAAAGAAGGCTGATCACCAAAGAATTGGTGCTTTTGAATTGTGGTGCTAGAGAAGACTCTTAAGAGTCCCTTGGACTGCAAGGAGATTGAACCAGTCAATCATAAAGGAAATCAACCCTGAGTATTCATTGGAAGGACTAATGCTGAAGCTGAAGCTCCAATACTTAGGCTATCTGATGCAAAGAGCTGACTCATTGGAAAAGATGCTGATGCTGGGAGAGATGGAAGGTAAAAGGAGAAGGGGACAGCAGAGGATGAGATGGTTAGATAACATCACCAACTCAATGGACATGAATCTGAGCAAACTCTTAGAGGTAGTGGAGGACAGGTGAGCCTGGCATGCTGCAGTCCATGGGGTCACAAAGAGTCAGACACAATTTAGTGACTGAACAACAACAACAAAGGTAATAGTATTAGGAGGTGGGGCATTTTGGAGGTGATTAGGGCATAAGCACAGAGCTCTCACAATGGGATTGGTGCCTTAGAACTGAGGCTCCAGAGAGCTTGCTTGTCTATTCTGCCATGTAAGACTACAACAAAAAAGTTGCAGTCCAGAAGACAGCCATCATCTGACCATGCTGGCACCCTGATCTTGGACTTTCAGTATTCAGAACTATGCAAAATGAATTTCTGTTTTTTATAAGCCACTGAGTCTGTGGTATCTTGCTATAGCAGTTCTACAAACTAAGACACTTTCCTATATACCAGCAATGAACAAATGGAATTTGAAATTACAAACATAATACCACTTACATTATTATCAGAAAATTAAAATAGCTTGGTGTACAACTAATAAAATGTGTACAAGAGCTATATGGTGAAAACAACAGAACTCTTATGAATGAAATCAAAGAGAAAAATAAATGGAGAGATATTCCATGTTCATGGATAGGAAGACTCAAAATTGTAAAGATGTCAGTTCTTCCCAACTTGATCTATACATTCAATGCAATCCCAACCCAATACCAAGCAAGTATTTCGTGGATATTGACAAGTGGATTCTAAAGTTTATATG
Organism: Oryx dammah; assembly: GCF_014754425.2. Classification (NCBI taxonomy): domain Eukaryota; kingdom Metazoa; phylum Chordata; class Mammalia; order Artiodactyla; family Bovidae; genus Oryx; species Oryx dammah. The sequence continues at coordinate 33,241,691 of NW_024070207.1, read as the reverse complement.
GAAAGGCAAAAGGTCCAGAATAATCAACATAATATTGAAAGAGAATATTGAAAGCTGACACTATCCAACTTCAAGACTTAGTATAAAAACTACAATATTCAATACAGTATAGTACTGGTGAGAGAATAGACAAATAGAACAGTGTAACAGAATAGAGAGCCCAGAAATAGACACCCATAAGTATAGTCAACTTGGATTTTTCCTGGTGGCTCAGACAGTACAGAAACTGCCTGCAATGAGGAAGACCCAGGTTCAACCCCTGGGTCTAGAAGATCCCCTGGAGAAGGGGATGGCTACCCACTCCAGCATTCTTGTTTGGAGAATTCCATGGACAGAGGAACCTGGTGGGCAATAGTCCATGGAATTGCAAAGAGTCAGATAAGACTGAGCAACTAACGCTTTGACTTTTCACATAGTCAAATGATCATTGACAAAGGATCAAAAGTAATACAATACAGCTCTTTTTCAATAAAAGTTGTTGAAAAAAACTGAATATCAATATGCAAAAAAAGAAAAGGATCTGGACAAAGACCTTAAAATTTTTATGAAAAATGAACTCAAATGGATTATATACCTAAATATAAACCCTATTCCTAGAAAATAAATCAAGGTGACCTTTATAAACAACTCTTTAGTATAACCCCCCCAAAACAGTCTATAAAACAAAATAAATAATTAAGCTGCACTTAATTAAAATTAAAAATCTATGCCCTGCAAAAGACAGTGTCAAGAGAATGAAAGTCAAGAGACTGGAGAAAATTTTTGCAAAGACATAGCTGATAAAGAACTGCTATCCAAAACATACAATCTTAAAAACTCAACAATAATCGCAACAATAAGAAAATGAGCAACCTGATTAAATAATGGGCCAAAGGCCTTGACAGACACTGAACCAAATAAGATATATGGATGATGACCATATGAAAAGATGCTCCACATCATATAATGTAAATGCAAATTAAAAACAGCAATGACATGCCATTACATACCTATCAGAATGTCTAAAATGCCAGAAAACTGACAACAGAAAATGTTCAAGAAGCTTAGGAGTAACAGGAGCTCTCATTCATTGCTAATTGAACTTTAAACTGGTAACACTTTGTGTTTTTTTTTTCCTTTTTTTAAATTTTAATTTAATTTAATTTAATTTTACTTTACAATACTGTATTGGTTTTGCCATACATCAACATGAATCCGCCACGGGTTGGTACACACTTTGGAAGGCAGTTTGATAGTTTCTCACAAAGGTAAACATACTCTTATCACATGATCTAGCAATCATTCTGGTATTTAAACAAAGCAACTGAAAAAACATCAACACACCTGGATATATACACCTGGATATTTATAGGAGGTTTATTCATAATTGCCAAAACTTGGAAGCAGCACTAAAAATACATTATCTATTCAGCCTTGAGAAGACATAGAGGAAACTTAAATGCATGTTACTAAGTGAAAGAAGTCAATCTGAAAAAGTTATGTACTGCAGGATTCCAACTATATAACATTATAGAAAAAGCAAACTGTAGTAAAAAGATCAGTGGTTGAAAGGGTTAAAAGGGAGGGAAGGATGAACAGTCAGGAGAGCAGAGGATTTTTAGGGCAAAGAAAGTCTTCTGTTAGATACTCTGATGGGGAATAAAGGCCACTGTTCAAAACCTATAGAATATACTACACTAAGAGTAGACCCTAATGTAAATTATGGACCCTGGGTGATATGATGTATCAATGTATGTTCATCAGTTCTAACAAATGTGCCACTTTGGTAGGCATATTGATACTGAGAGAGTTTATGAATATATGGGGGAAGGGTATATGTGGGAAATCTCAATACCTTCTACTCCAATTTGTTGTGAATCTTAAACTGCTCTAAAAAATTCTGCTGCATTCAATAATAGACAAACAAATACATTTTTAAAGCAGTTTTTGCCATGGAGGAGGTCCTAACTCTGACAATACTGATGTGAGACTCTTTGAAGAAACTGATACATGTAAATATGACCAGAGCAGAAAAAAAAAAATCTTTCCCTAGAATATCATGTAACCACACACAGTTTTAATCTCTACCCCACCCTTTACTTTCTGTACCATATCTGGGCAAGCTGGTTAAAAAACCCAAAACAAAAACATGGTGGCTCCCTTCTTCTGTGCCAGTAGGATATTCAAACCACACAAACCTCTGTCCATGTTCAGGAACCCACACAAAAGCCCAATTCCTCTAACCACAATAAAACCCCAAGCTGGATTACATTTTCTGCCTGTCAAGCAATGCATAGTTCTTCTTGGGAGCATAACATATTTACTATGTTCTCCCCAGAAAGCTTCATGTGAGAAATAACTTTTCATATCCTCTAAGTATATTTGTGGCATCATCAGTCTTGGCATTTAAACAAATTTGGGGGTTAGAGATATGACATCATTCTGTGGTGACAATAATATGGATGAAGGAAATTTTATCTTTAGTATTTAAGAAATCAAGAAGGAATGATAGAATATCATCATACTGCAACTCATAATGAATGGGACTTATTACTGTTCTAATAATAACTAAAAATATAAATTATTTGCCTTCTGGTGGCAAACACACAAACATCTCTTAAAATAACCTTCCAAAATATTAACCTGAATCTGATAGTTTTGAGACTTAGTACAATTTATATGAAACACAGAACTGATTAAAACCTAAATGTCGCCATGGTGATACAATTAACAAAATTCAGAATGTGAAAATTCTATAGGGAAAAAAATGCTTTCTTAAATAATTTTAAAGGAAATTGGAAGAATTATTAGGAAAAAAATCTGAAATCCCCTTTGGGTTCCTCTAAATCCACAATGAAATCACCAAAAGATTTCTTTTATTCAGTAGAATTTGAATGGCAAAGAATAACCATGACTTTGATGGAAATGAGTGATTTATATGCCTTTGATGACAATGTTAATCAAAATCAAGTGGAAAGATTGACCTACATGTTTATACCACAGCCTAGTTTTATGGATTGGTTTACTTGCTTATTGTACTGGCCAAAAATATCCCTAATTGCTGTCACATCATGAAAAATATTTTCAGGATTAGGAAAAAATGGCTTTTCCCCATGAGATAACAAATTGGAGAATGCTATTCTGCCACAGATACTCTGAGCTTTCCATTTCATTAGCCATGAAGGGCAACACTTTGCATTGAAATGGGAGATTCATTAGAATGGATAGTAATCTGTGAATCCATAATGCCTCTATAGAAAATTTATCCATACCCCAAATTAAACTGAATGTGTTCTTACTACATCTTGCAGCAATATTTTGAGATATAAGGAGCATTTTAAATAAATTGTAAACTGTCTGTAATTCAGGATCTGTTATTTGAGACCTCCTTTAAAGAGATGGGATTGATTTGGTACATTTCAGTCCCAATGAAGTAAATTAAAACTATATCTGTGATAAAAGAAAAATGTAACAGTCCTAAATGAAGTCTCGATTCATTACTGATATGACCAATTCACCAATCAGAATATAATGATCTGATTTTAATCTTGTAACTAAGCTTCATACATTGTTCTTTCCTATACCCCTCCTTTTTTTATACATCAAATAATGGCATTCTCAGTACATGTATGTAAATATGTTACATTGAAGTATATAGAGGATATGCTAAAATAACCCCACCCCCAATTTTTTTCTGAGCAACTTCTGTAGGTATTCCATTTTTAATTCCCTTTACCACAATACTATTTGAAAGCAGCAATTCAAAGATAGCCACATAAAACTAAAATTGATCAGAGATTTTTATGACATGGTAAGCTCTTCCATGATAAGGCCTGAATTCACACCAGAAAGAAGATCAGACATGCTTCATGCCATGAACATAGAAATGATCTAAGGGAATTGAAGTAGCTATGATTGAATGTGCAGAGTAACTCTGCACAGTTCTTCATTGTTCTTTTTTTCTGTAATTGAGATAACTTCTCTTAGGCAAAACATAGCTATTTCAATTCCCTTAGATCATTTTGTTGATGGGATGAACTTCCATCACAAGTCCTTTGGAGTAAAATTTGAGATAAAGATTAAAATAGCATTATACAAGCATTATAATAAATTTTTAAATATTCATTGTCTAAAAAGGAAGAATCTGTACAAGCCTCGTTAACTAATAAAGGATGGAGACAAACAATTCTGGATCATAAAACAAGGCAAATGAAATAGTATTTGACAAATAAAATGAATTTTTTAATAAAAATGCAATTTTAAAAAAGAAGCATGCTTTGGACAATATCAGTTTCTTTCCATCAATAAAACATCAGAAAAAATGAACTCCATGCACACTATGTGGTAAAATATGACATTATCTTATTAAAGGCTAATATAAAGTTTATAAAATATGCCTGCAGAAACCTCAATGGAGATAAGACACCAATAATGCTATAGCAGAATTTGAAACAGTATTGAAATCATTGAGTTGTATCAATATGATGGAAAAAATAATAAGTGAGGTGGAGGACAAATATGAGCCTCTCTCAGAACTCAAAGGAAAAGGAATGAAAATGTTAACAAAAAGAACAGTAAATATAGAAGATGGGGAAAGAAGCTACAACTTACAGAAAAATATTATGAAGAAAAAGACCATAGCAAATAAAAATGATAAATGTTAGATGATACTTGATCAAGAAATATCTGCCTTTATAAATTGATAAGACTCATACAACATGCAAAATTAATAGTGATATGTACCTGTCATTATGCAAGAAAATTTTAGATGAAGAAAAAATATATAAATATTCAGGCAAGGGAAGAGTGAAGTTACTTATAATCAAGGAAGTTAGGTTGATCTCAAACAGTTTTGGAGATTTTAAATGCAACAATAGAATGAAATGAGAGGCAGAATTTTGATAATTTATATTGGTTTATACCTCATCAACTGAGTAAACTTTTGGTATTTTTGGTAAACTTTCTACTTTTATACATGAAACATATTCTCCAACTTACTCTTCTCTGAAAAAAAAGATACACCATAGAGATTAAGATATATATAAAGTAAAGCATTTGACAAAATTCAATACCCTTTATGATAAAAAGCTCTCAACAAATTGGGTATAGAAGGATATATCTCCATCCTGAACCACCCTCATGGGGAAAACGTGTATACCTGTGGTAGATTCAAGTGATAGATTCATGTAAGGCAAAACCAATAAAATATCATAAAGTAATTAACCTCTAATTAAAATAAATAAATTTATATTAAAAAAGAAGGATATATCTCACCATAATAAAGGCCATATGTGGCAAACCCACAGCTAACATCATACTCAATGGTGAAATCCCTCTAAGATCAGAAACAAGACAAAGGTGCTTACTTTCACCACTTACTCAACATCATACTAAAAGTGCAAGCCAGAGCAATTAGGAAAGAAAAGTAAATAAAAGTCATCAAAATTGGGAAGGAAGAAATAAAATTGGCTCTACTCATGACATCATCTTTTATATAGAACATCTAAAATACTCCACCAAAAAATCCTCAGACCTAATGAACTAACTCAGTAAGGTGGCAGGATTCATAATTAAAACAACACACACATACACACACACACACACACACACACATATATGTATAGATGGCCAAAAGGTTTGTTTAGCTTTTTCTATAAGAGGTCATGGAAAACCCTGAATGAAATTTTTGGCCAAGCTGGTATGTACACATATACACACTGCTGCTGCTGCTAAGTCGCTTCAGTTGTGTCCAACTCTGTGCGACCCTATAGATGGCAGCCCACCAGGCTCTGCCATCACTGGGCTTCTCCAGGCAAGAACACTGGAGTGGGTTGCCATTTCCTTCTCCAATGCATGAAAGTGAAAAGTGAAAGGGAAGTCGCGCAGTCGTGTCCGACTCGTAGTGACCCCATGGACTTCAACCTACCAGGCTCCTCCATCCATGGGATTTTCCAGGCACAATGGATCATTATTCAGCAGTAAAAGAAAATGAAATCCTGTTTTGTGACAAAGATAGATAGACCTAGAGAGCATTATGGTATGTGAAATAAATCAGATTGAAAAAAATAAATATGTGTGTTTTTACTTATATGTGGAATCTAAAAACATCTAATTACTGGAAACATTGTAGAATAGTGGTTGCTAGGCCCTTAGGAGTGCCAGAATAAGGAGATTTTGGTCAAAGGGTAAAAAATTTGAATTATAAAATAAGTAACTTCCAGAGATTTAATGTACAGCATGGTGACTGTAGTTAATAATGTATTGTATACTTGAAAGTTTCTATGAGAAGAGCTCTTTGATGTTCTCATCATAAAAAAACAATACACACAATAATTCTGTGAGGTGAAAGATGTGTTAATTAATCTTATTGTGGTAAACATTTTGTAATACATACATGTTTCAAACAATCACAATATACACCTTAAAATTATACAATGTTATATGCTAATTATATGTCAATAAAATTAGGAACAAAAAAGAATCATGAAAATTTTGGAAGTAAACAAAAATGCAAAGCTGAACTGTGTAAAACCAATAGCTGTAAGCATGATTAGTAAATTAAATTCTCATGACCAAAATTTTTAAGAGATGCTGAAAAACTAATATACAATAATAGATTAGAAGTGGGAAAAGAAGAAAAATATCAATAAAAGCTAATTTTTTATCCTATCAAATAGGAATACATAGATACTGTTTAACTTTTGACATTAATAGGTAAGCTTTTGAAAACTTACTTGGACTTAAATTTCTCTTAAAAGAAAAAACAGAATAATTGAATTCAAATACTCTATGCTCAATTAAAAGTGAAAATGCTAAGTGCTCAGCCATGTCCAACTCTCTGTGACCCCATGGACTGTAACCCGCCAGACTTGTCTATGGAATCTTCCAGGCAAGAATACTGGAGTGAGGTAGCCATACCCTTCTCCAGGATATCTTCCTGACCCAGGGATCAAACTTGTGTTTCCTGTATTGCAGGCAGATTCTTTACCATCAGAGCCACCAGGGAAGCCCCTTGCTCAGTTGAAGCAGAATATAAGTCTTTTACATAATTAAGCTTGCAATTAGAGAAACAACAATTCTTTTATCAGCATAGTAACAAAGAAAACAGAAGAGTAGAAAATATATTTAACTAAATTCAAAAACAAAAAGTTTAAAAGCAAACTTAAATATAATTTGTGACAGTGATTGTAGATAGTTGAACCTCCCTATTAAAATATAGAGACTCAGATAGGTATTAAAAAATTGTACTGCACAAGAACAATACCTAAAACAAAGTGCCTCAAAATGCTTAAAATTCACAGCTAAAAAAGGCATCATAATATTAATGTCATAGAAAGTATGGTTTATTATAAGAAGCATTAAATAAGACAGAAGGTCATTGTTTATTAATGAAGGACCAAAATACATATATTAAAACACTATTTAAAAAATCTAAAGATAAAGTGGCAAAACAATAGAGGATGATTTAAATACATAGTTTAAAATTAAATTATGACATTGAGAATTAAAATATAGAGGTATTGAAAAATATAATTATTTACACTGTATATATAAAATTTTGACTAAGAGAATAAACATTCTTTTCAAGTACATAAAGGACATTCATGTGTTTATCATAAATTTCAGAGACCAGAAGTTATACAGCCTCCAGCTATCTATAAGCATCACTATAAAATGTGAATCCATTTCTAAAACACCAACAATTCACTCAATAAAATGTGTGATTTTTTGATCAATGGGTAAATAAAAATTTCAATTACCAATTCACTGAATAATAATGGGGAGACTTCTTTCTCTTTCCCTTCCTTCCTTTCCCTTCACTCCCCTCTATTATTTTCTGTTCCCTTTCTTTTTCTACACTTCTCTCTTTCCATTAGCAATTCAGATTTGAAGCTACTACATGAGCAGAGCAGGATATACATTGATATTGGTAGTTTGTGTCATGGGGTGCATGGTAGACCAGTGCTGGGCATCAGATCATGAATTAAATGAACAGGATATCCCTATTGAGGAGTGACTTAGCATTGAGTGTGATAACCCAAGTGAGATAAGATGGGCCACGGAGAGTTAGAGTATGAGAATGGTGAGGAGGGTTTCCATGAGGTGGAGGAGCCAGATGTACAGTGTTAGAACCAGAAACAGTTCAGAATGGTATTCATACATAGGGTTGGCAATGTGTAGCACATGAGACTGGCAAGATGAGAGTGCCCCAGTATGGGTTATGGGGACCACTCAGGATAAGAATGTCCATGGCCAGTCGGGGGAGGGGCAGCACAGGAGGGAGTGTTTTAATTTGAGACATCAGAGCCAGGGCACTGTGAGAAAGAATGAAAGTGTGGGATCTGCCTGTCTTGAGGAGACAACTACAACAGGGTGAACATGATATTTGGATAGGGTAAACGAAAGGGGAAGAAAAGAGAGACTGGTTACTACAAGTAACAAATCAAATAAGTAAATATTTTAAGGATAATGAAAGCCAAGCTTCTCACCACTGGAGGAAATACTTAAAAATATGGGGAGTGAGAAAATTTGGATGAACTGTCTGATGTTGGATTGGAATTGGTGACGTGTGTGCATGCTCAGTTGTGTCTAACCCTTTGTGGCCCCCACCAGGCTCCTCTGTCTATAGAATTTTCCAGGCAAAAATACTGGAGTGGGCTGCCATTTGTTACTCCACAGAATTGGTGGTACATATAGACAAATATATATATAATGTATTATATACATATACATATAATGTAATATAATACATATTATATACATTAATTACATGTTGTGTTTGTATATGTATATATATATTACATATGTGTATATCCATATATTCCACAGCTCTGAATACTAAGAGAGCCAGGGAACAGCAACACCCAATAACAGTGAGCACACTTCATTCCCAGATCTTCCATGTACTATCTTTTACTAAAAGAATTAAACATTGTAAAGCAATTATACTCCAATCTAAAAAATTAAAAAGAAAGAATTTAAGGCTTCTTAAAGGAACAGCTGTTTCATTGGCTACAGAAGGTACAAATGTACCTGGAACATCTTCTTGCACCAGAAACAAAAGAAGTGCTCAAAGAATAATGAGATTATACCATAAGGACATTGAAATTAGATTGAATAGGTCCCCACTGGCCAAACTGGAGGCAATTTGAATATTGAAGTAAATAAGAGTAGTAATGGAATAAAATAGGAAACCATGATTTCATTTAAATGTAAATGAATAAGTTGAAATTTGCTGATAAGCAGGTTATGTACATAATTTCAAAGTACCTCCCCCAAAAATGACTATTAATTCCAGTGAGATAAAGAATAATTTTAGAGTGGAACATTTTGGCAGATATCATCTTAATCAAATGATCAAAATGCACATTCAGATCAGTTGAGTTCAGTTCAGTCACTCAGTCATGTCCAACTCTTTGCGACCCCATGAATCACAGCACGCCAGGCCTCCCTGCCCATCACCGACTCCTGGAGTTCACTCAAACTCATGTCCATTGAGGTGGTGATGCCATCTAGCCATCTCATCCTCTGTCGTCCCCTTCTCCTCCTGCCCCCAATCCCTCCCAGCATCAGGGTCTTTTCCAATGAGTAACTCTTTGCATGAGGTGGCCAGAGTACTGGAGTTTCAGCTTTACCATCAGTCCTTCCAATGAACACCCAGGACTCCTTTAGGATGAACTGGTTGGACCTCCTTGCAGTCCAAGGGACTCTCAAGAGTCTTCTCCAACACCACAGTTCAAAAGCATCAATTCTTTGGCGCTCAGCTTTCTTCACAGTCCAAATCTCACATCCATACATGACCACTAGAAAAACCATAGCCTTGACTAGACAGACCTTTGTTGCCAAAGTAATATCTCTGCTTTTCAATATACTATCTAGGTTGGTCATAACTTTCCTTCCAAGGAGTAAGCATCTTTTAATTTCATGGCTGCAGTCACCAACTGCAGTGATTGTGGAGCCCCCAAAATATAAAGTCTGACACTGTTTCCACTGTCTTTCACTTTCATCAAGAGGCTTTTTCATTCCTCTTCACTTTCTGCCATAAGGGTGGTATCATTTGCATATCTGGGCTATTGATTTCTCCTGGCAGTGTTGATTCCAGCTTGTGCTTCTTTCAGCCCAGCGTTTCTCATGATGTACTCTGCATATAAGTTAAATAAGCAGGGCGACAATATATGGCCTTGACATACTCCTTTTCCTTTTAGGAACCAGTCTGTTGTTCACATTAGTAATGGGACAAATTAAAATTATTCATCACCACATAGGATGCAGTCAGAAGGACTCAACATTACTTCTCAGATATTCCTGCCAAGGATGGATATGCTGAATTGAGCCACTAACAAATGCTACTGAAGCCCCGGTTGGGGGAGGGCATCCTACAAATAACTGGCCTTTGATATTCTTATGTTAAGGTCATTCATTCTGTCAGCCATAGAGATGTACCTTTCTGATTTCCCATGAAGTGGGCACCAGGCAAAAGATGTTCCATTAGCTGGCAATTTCCAATATATGTCAAAGTTTTGAGCTGAAGCTACGTACATGAAGCAGTATCCAGCCATTGACTGAGCAAAAAGTGAAGAAAGGGTTTAGATTTTGGCCAGTACATGACTGTTGTATGGAGAATCTTTAAAATGGATCTCACCATTGGGCTGTCAACACTCTGTCAGAAATACAACAAATATGAGGCTCTTTCTACCCTATTCTTCCTTTTCTTTCTCTTTTTCATTAGTGTTCGATCTGCATTGTGGTGGGGAAACTTCCCCTTAATTCTCCTGATCTTTCTCCACTATATTTTTTACAGTATTTACCTCCTCTCCCCATAAATATGTTGCACTTCCAACTTAATATTGGTGTCTGCTTCCCAGAAGATTTAATAATGTGCCAAAAGTGATCCGGAACACCGAGCCATTGAGTGGGAACTGGGGAATTTTGAGATGCTGCTTGGATGGCAGGACCACATTCTGAATGATATGTAGGCATGAATATTATGAATAATTGTACATGAATAAATTAGACAATCTATATGAAATACACAAATTCCAAAATACAAACTACCAACTAACTCCAGAAGAAAATACAAAGATATCACCAGAAATAAAACCATAGGCCAATATCCCTTATCGATAGATGAAATGAGCCTCAAATTAAAAAAAATACCAAATTATGATGATCAAGTGGAATTTATCATCCCAGAAATGCAGACTGATTCAACATATGAAAAATCAAAGAATGTAATACACATTAATCGAATGAAGGGAAAAGACCACATGACCAGATTCTTAATTGACACAGGAAGAGTAGTTGACAAAATTTAACATTCTTTCATGATAAAACACTGAGTAAACTAGGAAGAGAAAGGAACTTTCTTAAATGAGAAAGGACATTTATGAAAAATCCCCAGGTAACATCATGCTCAGAACAAGACAAGGGTGCTTACTTTCACTATTGCTATTCAAAACAGTACTAGAGATCCTAGTCAGAGCAATTAGGTAAGAAAAAGAAAAAAAAATCATTCATATTGGAAAGGAAGAAGTAAAACTATGTTTGTAGATAACAGCACTCTCTCCATAGGAAATCTTAAATAATCCACAAAAACCTGTTAGAGCTACTACTAATCAAATTCAGCAAAGTTCTCAGGTATAAGATAAATGTGAGAATCAGCTGTATTTCCATACTCTAGCAATGTACAGTATCCAAAACAGAAATTAAGAAAACAATTCAAATCACAATGTGATCATAGAGAATAAAGTATTTAAGAATAAATGTAGCCAAGGATATGCAAGACCTATACACCAAAAATTCCAAAACGTTGCTGAAGGAAAACAAACAGACCTAAATAAACAGAAAGAAATTCAGTTAATGGATTGATTGGAAGATTTAATATTGTCAAGATGGCAATGATCCCCAAAACAATCTACAGATAATGATGTTGGTTACTTGACTCACACCATACACAAAAGTTAATTCAAAATGGAACAAAGACTTAAAGATAATAGGTGAAATTATAAAACCTTAGGAAGAAAACATAGGATTAAATCTTTATTTGCATATATTTGAGAATGGATTTTTAAGTATGCCTACAAATTATGGCTAACAAAAGAAAAAAGTTGGACTTAAACAAAATTGTAAAATGTTTGGTGTCAAAGGATATCATCAATAAATTGAAAATAAAACCTATATAATAAGAAAAATATTTTCAAATTATATGTCAGAAGAATTTACTATCCAGAATATTATAAAGAACTCCAATAGCACCATAGTAAAAAAGCACACAACCTGATTAAAAATAGGCAAAAAACTTTTTTTCCAAAGAAAATATACAAATGATCAGCACACACATGAAAAGATGCTCAGCATTAGTAGCTATTGGGGAAATGCAAATCAAAACCACAATTAAATCCTATTTCCCATCTAGTAGGTTGTCTGCAGTAATTAAAAAAAATGAAAAATAGCAAGTATTGGTGAGGATATAGAAAAATTGGAACAGTAATACATTTCCCATGATGCTATATTGTGGAAAAAAGTTGGATTTTTCCTCAAAATGTTAAGTATATATAAAAAATATAACATAGCAATTTCAATCCTGTATATACACAGAATACTTGAAAGCAGATATTCAAACAAATACTTGTACACAAATGTTAATAACAGTACTATTCACAATAGCTAAAAGGCAGAAATAACTCAAATGTTTATCAACTGATGAATGAATAAATGTGATACATATGTAAATGGAATACTATTCAACCACATAAAGGACTAAAGTACAGATATGTGCCTATAGTATGGATGAACCTGGAAAGCATTTTGTTAAGTGAAATAAGCTAGACAAAAATGCCACTTACTGTATAATTCAATTTATATAAACTATCCAGGTAAGCATATCCCTAAAAACAGAAAGCAGATCAGTGGTTTCTAGAACTTTGAGACTAAGAACAATGGGGAGTGACTGATGGGTTTAGGGGTTCCTTTGGGGTAATGAAAACATTTTGCAACTAGAGATTTGTGATGATTGCACAATAGTATAAATGTACTAGATGTCATTAACTATAAATTTTATGTTATGTGTATTTTTACCACAATTTTTTAATAGCTTGATTCTATCTCACTTATCCATTGAGAATTGGCAGCAGAGCTCTGTCATCATGGTTACTCTGAGACTCAGGCTGACAAAAACCTTATCTCAATATGTGCTTCTAGAATAATCATAGCAGGGAAAAGTAAACATTGTTTTATCTCAAGAAAAACAACATAGAATTTGCCACCAGTGATAAAATTTGAAATTTTAGGAGAAAATTACAATTTAGGGTAATTCAATGTGCCATGCCAAAGCCTTTGACTGTGTGGATCACAATAAACTGTGGAAAATTCTGAAAGAGATGGGAATACCAGACCACCTGACCTGCCTCTTGAAAAATCTGTATGCAAGTCAGGAAGCAACAGTTAGAACTGGACATGGAACAACAGACTGGTTCCAAATAGAAAAAAGGAGTACGTCAAGGCTGTATATTGTCACCCTGCTTATTTAACTTCTATGCAGAGTACATCATGCGAAATGCTGGGCTGGATGAAGCACAAGCTGGAATCAAGATTGCTGGGAGAAATATCAATAACCTCCAATATGCAGATAATACCACCATTATGGGTGGTGAAGAAGAACAAAAGAGCCTCTTGATGAAAGTGAAAGAGGAGAGTGAAAAAGATGGCTTAAAGCTCAACATTTAGAAAACAAAGATCATGGTATCCAGTCCCATCACTTCATGGCAAATAGATGAGGAAACAGTGGAAGCAGTAACAGACTTTATCTTTTAGGGCTCCACAATCACTGCAGATAGTGATTGCAGCCATGAAATAAAAAGATGCTTACTCCTTGGAAGAAAGGTTATGACCAACCTAGATAGCATGTTGAAAAGCAGAGACATTACTTTTGCCAACAAAGGTCCGTCTAGTCAAGGCTATGGTTTTTCCAGTGGTCATGTATGGATGTGAGAGTTGGACTGTGAAGAAAGCTGAGCACCGAAGAATTGATGCTTTTGAATTGTGGTGCTGGAGAAGACTATTGAGAGTCCCTTGGACTGCAAGGAGATCCAACCAGTCCATCCTAAAGGAAATCAGTCCTGAATGATCATTGGAAGGACTGATGTTGAAGCTGAAACTCCAATAATTTGGCCATCTGATGTGAAGAGCTGACTCATTTGAAAAGACACTGATGCTGGGAAAGTTTGAAGGTGGGAGGAAAAGAGGACGACAGAGGATGAGACAGTTGGACGGTAAACTCCAGGAGTTGTTGATGGACGGGGAGGCCTGGCATCCTGCAGTCCATGGGATCACAAAGAGTCAGACACAACTGAGTGACTGAACTGAACTGATTATGAGCTTGACAACTTCCCAATGTAAGTTTCATGGTAATTTTAACTAATGTTATTTTTCTGATTTTATATAATTAAATGTGTCAACATTTGAAATATCTACATAGCTCAATTCACCAATATTTTATAAATAATGTCATAACATCATGCCTGGGTAAATGACCTATTCAAAGTATAAAATAGGTTATCAGATTTTCACTTCAAAGACCTTGGACACCTAGAAAAGAAAGAAAGTGAAAGTTGCTCAGTCGTGTCTGACTCTTTGCCACCCCATGGCCTATACAGTCCATGGAATTTCCCAGACCAGAATACTGGAGTGGGTAGCTATTCCCTTCTCCATGGGAACTTCCCAACCCAGGGATCAAACTCAGGTCTCCCAAGTTGCAGGCAGATTCTTTACCAGCTGAGCCACCAGGGAAGCTGGGCACATAAAGATTAGGGACAAAAACCAGTGAACAGTGACTCAAAACACAGCCACCACCTATTTCCAATATTGTGCTAGTAATCAGTTCTTTGGTGGAAAAGGAGCCTCTATCTGTAGCATGTTCCTATTTCTATTGTGTAAATATAGCTACTATGGCCAATTTCAAGCTACCAGTGTGACATCGCTGAAAATTGGGAAGAAGTACTAACAGTTGGCTCTTCTATGAGCATACACTGTTACATTGGGACAGCCTTATAAACTATGACATATCTTTCAACTCCTCTATCCTTTTTATTTCAGTAAAATCCTAGATAAGTGTTTCTCTAACCATGCTTTTAATCTTTGGACCACCAGCATGTAACTGGTAACTTTGTTAAAATGTAGAAGTCTGTGTGGCATTCCATATTTAGAGTGTACTTTAGAAGTCATAATTTTAACATCTTCCAGGCATTTCTGATGTACACTAAGTTTGTCATTCACTATCTCAGATGCCCAGTTCCATTTAATTTCTATGAAAGTATATAGAACTGTGAACTGAAACAGCAACAGCCTAAGATTTAACCCTCCCAAACAGTATACATATCAGTTACTACTATGTTTCCAAAATGTCTATCTACATCAAAATTTAATGAAAACATACAACTATCTATATTATCTCTGATTCAGACTTAGAATCAATCTCCCTGTATTAGTTTGCTAAAACTGGGTATCTGAAAGAAAAGAAATTTATTTTCTGACAGTCCAAGATTGATATGTCATCAGTGTGGTTTAATCCTGAGGCCTCTCTTCTTGATTTGTAGATGGCTGTCTATTCTCTTTGTTTTCATATGGTCTTCCCTTTGAGCATGTGTACATTCTAATCTCCTCTTAAGGAGACCAATTATATTGGATTAGGGCCCACCCAAATAACCTTATTTAACCTTAATTACTTCTTTAACAGCACTGTCTCTAAATACAGTCACATTCTAAAGTACTGGGGGATTAGAACTTCTCCTATAAATTGGTGCAGAGAAGGCAATGGCACCCCATTCCAGTACTCTTGCCTGGAAAATCCCATGGATGGAGGAGCCTGGTAGGCTGCAGTCTACGGGGTCACGAAGAGTTGGACACGACTGTGCGACTTCCCTTTCACTTTTCACTTTCATGCATTGGAGAAGGAAATGGCAACCCACTCCAGTGTTCTTGCCTGGAGAATCCCAGGGATGGAGGAGCCTGGTGGGCTGCTGTCTCTGGGGTCGCACAGAGTTGGACACGACTGAAGTGACTTAGCAGCAGTAGCAGTATAAATTGGTGGAGAAACACAGTTCATCTCATAAAATTCCTAAATAAGCTAAAAGAAAGAAACATATATAGGAATTTATACTGAGACATTAAATGTGACACATAGATACAAGCCTTGGCATATTTAAGCATCTTAGCTTTAATATATCTGTCATCAACAAATGTTAGCATCCCTGTCACATTGAGCCATCAGCCTGCAGAATGTGTCTGGCATGAATCTAAACACACAAACCTTTAGATTTCATGGAACAATTCATCTACTTATGAAGATGAAGACTAATTCATAAACATCTTGTGGCGACCTGAAGGCAAGATGATATTTATTTTTTAGCTGATCAACTTTTTTGCATCATGACTTGGGCAAAAATCTGTCTTTGAAGCACAACTGTAAACCTGTTCTTTCTCTTATGATACTGACTATAATAAGTACAAGTTGTACTCTGAATTTATAAGAAATTTTCCAAGAAAGGGATGATGCTGAAAGCTTTTAATTTTTTTCACATATCTTCATAATGTATTCTTCAGTTCTATATGGTTATTCTATTTAAACCTTAGCATTTCCTGCTTGACTTCATAATATATATAAATTTCTGAATTATAATAATCACTTGAAAATATGATTCCAAATAATCTTCAAGTATGTTTTACCATTCATCTATATCTTCATTCAAGATTAAACAAATATTTTAGGGGCAGCTGTCCTACATTTTGCATTTCCCTGGTGGCTCAGTGGTGCAGAATCTGCCTGCCAATGCAGGAGACATGGGTTTGATCCCTAGGCTGGGAAAATCCTCTGGAGAAGGAAATGGCTACCCACTCCAGTGTTCTTCCCTGGGAAATCCCATGGACAGAGGAACCTGGTGGGCTACAGTCTCTGGGGTAGCAAAAGAGTGAGACACCATTTAGCAACTAAACAACAACAAATGTTATATTTTCATTCTAAGATCTACAGGGTACAGATGTGAATAAGTGATGATCTTGTCCTCATGAAGCTCACAGTTTGAGACCTAAATGATGAAACATGTGCTATGATAAACATAGGATCACAATGTTAGAGCGGAAGGGAAGAAAAATTGACTCACTTTGCCTGAAGGAATTGGGGAAAGTTTCACAGAGGGTATTATGATTTATCTACATCTTAAAGATGTATAAGAGGGGAGAAAATTCACTCCAATGAGGGCAAATGGTTGTAAAACTCTTTGTTACTAGGGAAAATGCAAATGATTTTGTAAGCTAATTGTGAATGATGGAGCCCAACAATGCAGACTAGATTCACATCATTCAGAACTTTGTATACTATCCTGAGGTGTTTAAATTTTATTCTAGCATCAAGGAAAGATTTTAGCTGTGATGTGACATGATTAGTTTTGTGTTCTAGATCACAAAACTGAGCCCCTGATTTTCCCCAACTCCAAATTTGTTTCTTATAGTCTTTCCCTATCTCAATTAATTCCATCCTTCCAGATATACAAGGCTAGAATCCTTGAAGTTATGTTTGTATCACTTAATCTCATGTCCCACCATCCTGTCAGGAAAACTTATAAGTTTTACGTTAAAAGTATATTCATAAGCTGAACACTTCTTACTCTCTTTCACTGCTACCAAGTCATCATCATGTATTGCCTGGATTATTAAAATCACCTATTAACTTGTGCCCTGCTTCTACTTTATCCCACTGTTTAACAACCAGATTTGTTCTCAGTACAGAAGCCAGAGCAACTGGGTTAAAATATTTAGATCATGTTACTGTTTTGCTCAAATTTAACCACTGACTTCTACAGGGGAGCAAATTTGCCACCCTGAAATGTGTCTCTTTGGCACGATGATTAATTTATGCTGATAAATTTCAAGGCCCAAACAACTAAGAAAGAACTTTCCCCACTAACTGCCTAAATGAATGTAGACAAGAGGACCTGTTCCAGGAAGTGTTTTCACCATAAATGAACTATGATGAACATACTATGAACTAGGTGTGGTAGACAGGCTCCTAGCAAAGTCTGTTTGTTAAAACTCCCCCCTCTGTCCCATTTTCTCTGCAGGCCCAGAAAACATTTGTTTACCAAACATTTGCAAACATTTTACCAAACATTTTTCTATCTCCATGTGAATTCTCTTCTTCCCCTCTGAAGTGCTAAATACCATCCCCACCCAACATCCTCTTTTGTCTTTGGATCAAGATGGTATTTAAGGTGAGGGTTTCAGCCATTTGAATGAATGTTTTCCTGGGTCTCTCCCATGTATCCATGCTATTAATCTTTTGTGTGATTTTCTCCTGTTAACTTGTCTTATGTCAATTCAATTCCTAGACCAGCTAGAAGAATCTAGAAGGGTAGAGGAAAATTTCTTGCTCCCTGAAACTTGCCATCTCACTTGTGGTAAAAGTCAAAGTCCTTTCAATGAACTGCAAATTTCTAAACAATCTAGTCTCTTTTAGTTTTTTTAACCTCACTGGTAACTCTCCCTTCCTCCCCTATTTTCTATTTCCCATAGACATTGGCCTCCTTGCTGTTCCTAGAAAATGCCACAAACATTCCCACCTCAAGGCCTTTGCAGTCACTGTTTCTTCTCCCTGGAATGCTTGTCCCATGGAGTTTTCTCATTCAGTTTTCTCGTTGAGTTGTCTCATTAGTCCTACCTGAGTTTTTCCATCACATCCTTTGTTCAAAAATGACGTCAGTAATATAAGCCCTAACTGTCTATTTGAAATTTCACTCCATCCTTCAATACTATTGTTCTTTCTTCCATCTTGAATATTTCTTCCCATGGCACTTATCACCTCATGGTATACTATATCATTTACTTGTTCATATCATTTGTGTATTCCCAGTAGAGTATGATCTTCATGAGGTCAAAGATTTCTTTGTTTAATTTTACCTTTGCATTTAATTCCTAAAATGGTGCCTGGAATAAGAAGAGCTTAATAAATATTTTTAGAAAGTTAAGTGAAATTCTAGAGAACAGTGCGAATTAAGAAGGGTCAGTGAGAAAACATTTTTGTAGTCCACAATGTTTACCTTAATAACTATTGTGCTAAACATCTACCATATATTTCACGTTTTTCTAGTCTCTTTGAAGAGTAAGGATATTTAAGAAATCTCTGTATTAGACAAAATCTTAAATTAGTTTCTGCCAAACAGCATGCCTATTACTTGCTCTTTCTTCCTGTCAGGATGTCTTACTTCCTATCATTGCAGTCACCATTTTCAAATCTAATCATATTCAGTTTAACTTCTAGTTTTATCACTTTTATTTCTTTTCTGTGTATTCACTTCTGTTAGCCAATTACTATTTTGGATTATACATTTTTATAACATGTTACATGGGTTTATCATTGGGAGAAGGAGGTATAGCACAACCACACATTTTGCTCTCTGTGCATGAAATGCATGACCAGATATATAGAGACAAATGAACAAAAAAACTTAGATATGGCATGATTAACAACTGATCATAATGTGCATCTTATTTACATACTGATTTGTGGAATGACTTTCACTTTGTGGAATGAAGAGCTAGCAATGACGTTTATACTTTATGCAATTACTCATAGTTAATATAACATGGTAACAAATTTAAATTGTGTTGTTTGGAGCTGGTGGTATTTAAACCATGAGTAACCAAAGTACAAGCATATCAGATCTTTGCAAAGCAAGAGCTGTCCTTGTGTGTATATGTATTTGCATACACATGTGTATGTGACTATATGTCTGTATTGTGTATTCCATAAAAGTATTGTAAAGTAAAAAAAGAAAATAAAATAAAAATAAATAAATAAAAAAGTACTATAGACATACATGTGAAATATTATACAATTTTAATTGTTTTAAAGTTTATAAAAAGATCATTGTGCTGTATTAAATTCTGTGAGTTTTTTTTCTGTTTACTTATGTCATATAACTGTATGAAATACACGAATCTGTTTCCAAGTTCTCTTTCCTAGTCTACTTTCTTTATCTATACCAAATATCACACAGTTTTTTCAGGACGTTATATATCTAAATATTTTTATTTCAGACTTTCCAATTATATTATTAAAATTCCTATATTCCTTTATGAAGCCAATATTGAGTCTGTCCTATGGGCCAATCATTTTTTTTTCTAAGCACTGAGAGTGTATCAGTTAATATATAAGCAAACTGTTTTTATGGAGCTTACAAATATCACACATTCTTAATCACATTGTTTCATATTAAGTTATGATAAGGCAATTGTCCTTTCCTTGTTTCCTTGACTCATTATTCTCACTTAGAAGTTTTAGAATTATTGAATTCTAAGGATGGACAGGGAAGCCTGGAGTGCTGCAGTCCATAGGGTCGCAAAGAATCAGACATGAATGAACAACTGAACTGAGGGAACAAATATGGGTTATTTGACCCATATTTTGATGCAGAGTACACCATGTGAAATGTCTGCCTGGATGAATCACAAGCTGGAATCAAGATTGCTGGGAGAAATATGAACAGCCTCATATATGCAGATGATACTACCCTAATGCCAGGAAGCAAAGTGGAACTAAAGAGCCTCTTGATGAAGGTGAAAGAGATGGGTGAAAAAGCTGACTTAAAACTCAACATGCAAAAAACAAAGATCATAGCATCCCATCACTTCATGGCAAATCGGTGGGGAAAAAAAATGGAAACAATGGCAGATTTTATTTCCTTGGGCTCCAAAATCACTACAGATGGTGACTGCAGCCATGAAATCAAAAGACACTTTCTCATTGGAAGAAAAACTATGACAAACTTAGAGAGCATATTAAAAAGCAGAGATATCACTTTGCTGATAAAGGTCTGTCCATATAATCAAAGCTATGGTTTTTCCAGTAGTCATGTACAGATGTGAGTGTTGGACCATAAAGAAAGCTGAGCACCAAAGAACTGATGTGAAGAGCCAACTCATTGGTAAAGACCCTGATTCTGGGATGGATTGAGGGCTAGAGGAAAAGATAGTGACAGAAGATGAGATGGTATCACTGACTCAATGAACATATGTTTGAGCAAACTCTGGGAGATAGTGAAGGACAGGGAGGCCATGCAGTGCTGCAGTCCATGGAGTCACAAAGACTCAGACACGACTTAGCAACTGAACAACAAGAAGGAACAAAGCCTGTTGGTATTTTCATTCAGATGAACTGAATATGTAGCTCAGTTTTAGGGAAATATGATGTTTACTATGGTGGTGGTCGGAGAAGGCAATGGCACCCCACTCCAGTACTCTTGCCTGGAAAATCCCATGGATGAAGGAGCCTGGTGGGCTGTAGTCCATAGGGTCGCGAAGAGTCGGACACGACTGAGCGACTTCACTTTCACTTTTCACTTTCATGCTTTGGAGAAGGAAATGGCAACCCACTCCAGTGTTCTTGCCTGGAGAATCCCAGGGATGGCGGAGCCTGGTGGGCTGCTGTCTATGGGATCTCACTTAGTCGGACACAACTGAAATGACTTAGCAGCAGCATGGAGGTGGTAGTTTAGTGACTAAGTTGTATGTAACTCTTATGACCCCATGGTCCAGTCTTTGGGATTTCCCAGGCAAGAATACTGAGTAGGTTGCTATTTCCTTCTCCAGGGAATCTTCCCCACCCAGGGATGAAACCCACAATTCCTGAATTGCAGGCAGTCTCCTGCATGGCAAGCAGATTCTTTAATGCTGAGCCAGCAGGTAAGCCCATGTTTACTATACTAATGCTTTTTCTATGAAAGCATAGTATATCTTTCTGCTAACATTTGGATTGATAAATCTATTCTTAAGACTATTTAATAATGTTTCCTTTAGAAATCATAAACTCTTTTGCTGGATTTTTTCCAGGTACTCTACATTCTGTGGCATTATTATAAAAGGTATTTTATTATTAATTACATTTTCTATGTGTTTTAAAATAAATTTGAGTAATGTATATATTCCAATAAAATTCCCATATTTTTCAAATATATTATCAAATATTCATAATCTTTGATTCCTTAAATAGGGTTAATGTAGTAAAATGTTTTATTGTTAATATCATCTAACTACAATATCTAAATTATTTGGGGCTAATATTGCCACCATTTTATGTATTTAAGCATTATTTCGGTTTGAGATATATTATAGATTGCTAGATTAAATAGCACACGGAAATTAACTGAGAAAAACTATAGTATTATGTCTTTGTACTCTGTTTGGTTAGTCTTTAAATGTCTTCCTAAATGTGTTATCCTCCTACTAACATTAATTAATATACATTTAGGACATCTACATTATTATATTTAGCACAAGGCTATCACTTCCCTGGTGGCTCAGATGGTTAAGCATCTGTCTACAATGTGAGAGACCTGGGTTCAATCCCTAGGTCAGGAAGATCCCCTGGAGAAGGAAATGGCAGTCCACTCCAGTACTATTGAAAATCCATGGACAGAGGAGCCTGGTAGGCTACAGTCCGTGGGGTCGCAAAGAGTCGGACACAACTGAGTGACTTCACTTTCACTATCTTAATAGTAGCGGAGTACAAGGTTATTTAATAGTAGCGGATACACTCATTTTAAAATAATCTTATTGACAATTTCAAAAGTTTTAGATGACTTATAAGAGCTGATTAGATCTTCATTATTTTTTATCATAATTGACTGATGGAGAGGTTTTATTAGTCATAGGAAAATTGTCATTTTTCAGTGTTTCAGTTATGTTTGCATTATTAGTATTATCTTTAGACTGCATATTTTATTTCATAATTCATTAACTGCATTGCACTGAAGACAAATGGGAGAGTATCATTGTCAACTCTCTGCACTATAAAGAAGGATGAAGTGTCTTTCAGGCCAAGGGAATATCTGCAAAGTCCCTATGTTGGAAAAGCATAAAGTTTGTTGTATGAAATAAGCAGAAATCAATGTGAAGAGAGTCAGGAGAAAGTGTTATCAGGAAAGGTGTTAGGAGCAAGTATTTTCTCCTAATAAGAATATATTTATCCTCAGCGATCTCCTATTAGTGTTTAGCAAAAACTAAAAGAAAGAATATTTTGATCTACAGCCTTACGAATCATCCCATTAATAATGCCAAGTATATCCCATTATTTTGGAAAATTTGGGAACAAGGTACACTAATCATATCTAGCTTAAAACTCAGCATTCAGAAAACTAAGATCATGGCATCACTTATTATCAAATAGATGGGGAAACAATGGAAACAGTGACAGACTTTATTTTGGGGGCTCCAAAATCACTGCAGATGGTGACTGCAGCCATGAAATTAAAAGAAGCTTTCTCCTTGGAAGAGAAGCTATGACCAATCTAGACAGCATATTAAAAAGCAGAGACATTACTTTACCAACAAAGGTCCATCTAGTCAAAGCTATGGTTATTCCAGCAGTCATGTATGGATGTGAGAGTTGGACTATAAAGAAAACTGAGCAGTGAAGAACTGATGCTTTTGAACTGTGATGTTGGAGAAGACTCTTGAGAGTCCCTTGGACTGCAAGGAGATCCAACCAGCCCATCCTAAAGGAAATCAGTAGACTGATGTTGAAGCTGAAACTTCAATACTTTGGCCACCTGATGTGAAGAACTAACTCATTGGAAAAGACCTTGATGCTGGGAAAGACTGAGGGCAGGAGGAGAAGGGGACGACAGAGGATGAGATGGTTGTATGGCATCACTGACAAGATGGACATGAGTTTGAGTAGGCTCCGGGAGGGGTGATGGACAGGGAAGCCTGGTGCAGTCCATGGGGTCACAAATAGTCGGACACGACTGAGCAACTTCTGTAACACAGAATACAAAATTTCTTCTGGTTCTTTTATTCCTTGAGATGCAAGTTAGCATATTAAATGGATATAATAATGCCTAGTCTGTAGAACCAAACAAGGGGAATTAATTAGTCAAGGTAAGTTTTCCTGCAGCAATCGTTACATGATAAGGAACTTAAAATAATCCACCAGAAATGTAAGTCTCCTCCATTCAAAACTTTTCTCAACAATGAAATCTGAAAAGAATGATTTTGACATGAGCAATTTCTGGCAGTAGTTAATGTAGATTGAAGTAGAAGAAATAGAAAACATGAAACTTGAATGAAACATAGGTATAATTATCCAGGAAGATGATAATAAAGCTTGTATTAGGCTTGAAGCTATAAGGAAATAGCAAAAAATCAGATTCCTGACAGAATGGTAAACTACCATCAATTGTCTTCATACCAAGAAATAGACATAGAAACTCCAAAACCAAACAACAAACAAAACCTCAGAATACCAGAGGTTGTTTAATAAATCTGTTAAATTAATACCACCTGTGAGAAATCTGTAGTGTGATAGAAGTTAACTGTGTTCTAAGCTGGGGAGAGGTAGCATGGCGAGAAGTAGTTTATAATAGTTGAGGCTGGATTCGTGGGTAAAAGATAGGAGTTTTGTTTAGTTTTGCTTTTTAATGTCTGTCCTCTTTTTCTCTCCTACATATCCTTAGGAAGATAATTAGATGCCTCATCATCATTGCAAGGATAAAATTAGTCTGTAGGGAGGCAGTACTTTCAATATGGCGGTTTAAAAGCTTGACAAATTCTCCCCACAAAAACAAAAGAAAACCATCAATTAAACTGGATAAAATCATGGGAAACAATCACTGTTGAGCTCTATAAGTCATCAACAAAAACATAAAATAAATTAAGAAGTGTTGTTGTTTAGTCACTCAGTTGTGTCTGACTCTTTGTGACATCATGAACTGTACCCCACTAGGCTCCACTATCCATGGGATTTCCCAGGCACGAATACTGGAGTGGGTTGCCATTTCCATCTCCAGGAGATCTTCCCTGCATTGGCAGGCAGATTGTTTACCACTGAGCCACCTGAGAAGCCCACTGAGAAGTGTTTATGCAAGAAAAAATAACAAATCTTGGATAAGAATAGTTCTTACTCACACCTCCTCCTATATTCATCCCATAACTTAGTTGGCTCAATAATTATACCAAAGCTCTCTGAGAGCAAACTTGGTAGGTTTCATGACTTACTGTGAATTTTCATCAGAAAAAAAAAAAAGCCCGAACACAGTGACATGACATATTCAAAAGAGCTAAAGGAATAAAATCATCAACCAAAATGTCTATACAGCAATATACTAAAAGGATTATACATCCTGAATGCATGGGAGTTTATTATAAGAATGGTGGGCTGGTTTAACACTCAAATATAAATCAAAATAATTCAACACATTAATAAACAAAAACCCTGTATGAACATTCTCAACAGATGCAGAAAAGATATTGACAGAATATAATGGCCATTCGAGATAAAAACTTAAAGCAAATTAGGAATAGAAGGGAACTTTCTCAACCTGATAAAGGCCCTGTAATGAAAACCTTTCATTTAACATCATATTTAATGGTGAAAATTAGAAAGTTTCCCCCCTGAGTTCAGGAATAATACAAGGACACCTGCTCTCAACACAATATTTCACATTGTACTGGAGGTTCTAAACAGTGCAATTAAGCAAAAAAAAAAAAAAAAAAAAGGAATGTCATACATTTGGAAAAGGAAATAAAACTGTCTTTATTTCTAGGTGACTTGGTCAGTTATGTAAAAAATCAATAGAATTTACAGAAAAGCTATTGGATTTTAGCAAGGATGACGGATAAAAGGTCATATACAAAAATTATCTGTTTTTGTACACTAGCAAAGAACAAGTGGCTATTAAAATTTAAAACATACCATTTACAACTGTATAAAAATAAATATTTAGTGATGAATCTGATAAAAGATGTGAAATACATGTATAGTAAAATGTGAAAAACATTGTTGAGATAAAGAATGCCTAAATAAATGGAGATATATACCTTGTTTATGGTTTGGAAGACTTAATATTGTTAAGATGTTAATTCTCTCCAATCTATCTATATATTCATTATAATTCCACACAAACTATCAACAGAATTTAATTGTAAAATAATGAGAAGCTGATTCTAAAATGCATACAGAAATGCAAGGAACTAGAATAGTGAAAAAAGAGTCGTGAAAAAGAAAAGTTTGAGAAATAAATAATAATATATCATTTAAAGATTTACTATAAAGCTACAGTAACCAATGTAGTGTGATACTTAATTAAATATCAACAAAAGGACCAGTGGAACAGAGTATAGAGACAGACATACATATACTGTGGGCTTCCCCTTGTTGTTCAGCTGGTAAAGAATCTGCCTGCAATGCAGGAGACCTGGGTTCGACCCCTGGGTTGGGAAGATTTCCTGGAGAAGGGAAAGGCTACCCACTCCAGTATTCTGGCCTGGAGAATTCCATAGATGGTATAGTCCATGGGGTTGCAAAGAGTCGGACATGACTGAGTGACTTTCACTTCACTTCATATATACTGAATTAATTTTTGACAAAGATACATAGACAATTCAGTGGAAAGATTCATTTCAACAAATACTGCTAGAACACCTGAATAACAATATGCAAAAACAAATTTCTATATATAACCCATATCATATACCAAAATTAACTAAGTGAATTAGAGATCTAAATGTAAAAATTTAAATTATAATGTTTTTAGAAAAATTATAGAAGAAAATTTTAGTGGTTCTCAGGTAAAGATTTCTTAGACATGATGTCTAAAGCACAAATTATTTAAGAAAAATCAAAAATTATTCATTAAAATTTAGAAGTCTTATTCTGGAAAATATACCTATAACTCTGTATATAAGTTAAATAAGCAGGGTGACAATATACAGCCTTAATGTACTCCTTTTCCTATTTGGAACCAGTCTGTTGTTCCATGTCCAGTTAAAACATTCAGAAAACTAAGATCATGGCATCCGGTCCCATCACTTCATGGCAAATAGATGGGGAAACAGTGGAAACAGTGAATGACTTTATTTTTCTGGGCTCCAAGATCACTGCAGATGGTGACTGTAGCCATGAAATTAAAAGATGCTTGCTCCTTGGAAAGAAAGTTATGACCAACCTAGACAGCATACTAAAAAGCAGAGACATTACTTTGCCAACAAAGGTCCCTCTAGTCAAGGCTATGGTATTTCTCACATGTATGGATGTGAGAGTTGGACTATAAAGAAAGCTGAGTGCCAAAGAATTGATGCTTTTGAACTGTGGTGTTGGAGAAGACTCCTGAGAGTCCCTTGGACTGCAAGGAGACCCAACCAATCCATTCTAAAGGAGATTAGTCCTAGGTGTTCTTTGGAAGGAATGATGCTAAACCTGAAACTACAATACTTTGGCCACCTAATGCAGAGAGCTGACTCATTTGAAAAGACCCTGATGCTGGGAAAGATTGAGGGCAGGAAGAGAAGGGGATGACAGAGGATGAGATGGCTGGATGGCATCATCAACACAATGGACATGGGTTTCGGTGGACTCCGGGAGTTGGTGATGGACAGGAAGGCCTGGCGTGGTGCGGTTCATGGGGTTGCAAAGAGTCAGACACAACTGAGTGACTGAACTGAACTGAACTGATAACTACAACAAAATGAACAATGTCCAGTCTAAGAGAAAATATTTCCATATCACATTCATATGCAGAATATATATATATATATATAGTTCAGTTCAGTCACTCAGTCGTGTCCAATCTTTGCGACCCCATGAACCGCAGCACGCCAGGCCTCCCTGTCCATCACCAACTCCTGGAGTTCACTCAACTCATGTCCACTGAGTCGGTGATGCCATCCAGCCATCTCATCCTCTGTTGTCCCCTTCTCCTCTTGCCCCCAGTCCCTCCCAGCATCAGAGCCTTTTCCAATGAGTCAACTCTTTGCATGAGGTGGCCAAAGTATTGGAGTTTCAGCTTCTACATCAGTCCTTCCAAAGAACACCCAGGACTGATCTCCTCTAGAATGGACTGGTTGGATCTCCTTGCAGTCCAAGGGACTCTCAAGAGTCTTCTCCGATACCACAGTTCAAAAGCGTCAATTCTTCAGCACTCAGCCTTCTTTACATTTCAACTCTCACATCCATACATGAGGCTTCCCTAGTGGCTCAGACAGTAGAGTGTCTGTCTGCAATGCAGGAGATCTGGGTTTGACCCCTGGGTTGGGAAGATTCCCTGGAGAAGGAAATGGCAGCCCACTCCAGTATTCTTGCCTGGAAAATCCCATGAACCTGGAGCCTGGTAGTCTACTGTCCATGGGGTTTCAAAGAGTCGGACACGACTGAGCGACTTCACTTAGGTCACTTATCCATACATGACCACTGGAAAAACCATAGCCTTGACTAGATGGACATTTTTTGGCAAAGCAATCTCTCTGCTTTTTAATATGCTATCTAGGTTAGTCATAACTTTCCTTCCAAGGAGAAAGCATATTTTAATTTCATGGTTGCAATCACCATCTGCAGTGATTTTGGAGCCCAGAAAAACAAAGTCTGACACTGTTTCCACTGTTTCCCCATCTTTTTCCCATGAAGTGATGGGACCAGATGCCATGATCTTCGTTTTCTGAATGTTGAGCTTTAAGCCAAATTTTTCACTCTCTTCTTTCACTTTCATCAAGAGACATTTTAGTTCCTCTTCACTTTCTGCCATAAGGGTGGTGTCATCTGCATATCTGAGGTTATTGATATTTCTCCCGGCAATCTTGATTCCAGCTTGTGTTTCTTCCAGCCCAGCATTTCTCATGATGTTCTCTGCATATAAGTTAAATAAGCAGGGTGACAATATACAGCTTTGACGTACTCCTTTTCCTATTTGGAACCAGTCTGTTGTTCCATGTCCAGTTCTAACTGTTGCTTCCTGCTCTCAAGAGGAAGGTCAGGTGGTCTGGTATTCCCATCTCTTTCAGAATTTTCCATAGTTTATTGTGATCCACACAGTCAAAGGCTTTGGCATAGTCAATAAAGCAGAAATAGATGTTTTTCTGGAACTCTTCCTTTTCCCATGATCCAGCGGATGTTGGCAATTTGATCTCTGGTTCCTCTGCCTTTTCTAAGACCAGCTTGAACATCTGGAAATTCACAGTTCATGTATTGCTGAAGCCTGGCTTGGAGAATTTTGAGCATTAATTTACTAGAATGTGAGATGAGTGCAATTGTGTAGTAGTTTGAGCATTCTTTGGCATTGCCTTTCTTTGGGATTGGAATGAAAACTGACCTTTTCCACTCCTGTGGCCACTGCTGAGTATTCCAAATTTTCTGGCATATTGAGTCCAGCACATTCACAGCATCAACTTCCAGGATTTGAAATAGCTCAACTGGAACTCCATCACCTCCACTAGCTTTGTTCGCAGTGATGCTTTCTAAGGCCCACTTGACTTCACATTCCAGGATGTCTGCCTCTAGATGAGTGATCACACCATCGTGAATATCTTGGTCCTGAATATCTTTTTTGTACAGTTTTTCTGTGTATTCTTGCCACCTCTTCTTAATATCGTCTGCTTCTGTTAGGTCCATCCATTTCTGTCCTTCATCGAGCCCATCTTTGCATGAAATGTTCCCTTGGTATCTCTAATTTTCTTGAAGACATCTCTAGTCTTTCCCATTCTGTTCTTTTCCTCTATTTCTTTGCATTGATTGCTGAGGAAAGCTTTCTCATCTCTCCTTGGTATTCTTTGGAAGTCTTCATTCAGATGCTTATATCTTTCCTTTTCTCCTTTGCTTTTCACTTCTCTTCTTTTCACAGCTATTTGTAAGGCCTCTCTAGACAGCCATTTTGCTTTTTTACATTTCTTTTCCATGGGGATGGTCTTCATCCCTGTCTCCTGTACAATGTCACGAATCTCTGTCCATAGTTCATCAGGCACTCTATATCAGATCTAGTCCTTTAAATCTATTTCTCACTTCCACTGTATAATCATAAGGAATTTTATTTAGGTCATACCTGAATGGCTAGTGGTTTTCCCTACTTTCTTCAATTTAAGTCTGAATTTGGCAATACGGAGTTCATGATCTGAGCCACAGACAGCTCCCTGTCTTGTTTTTGCTGACTGTATAGAGCTTCTCCATCTTTGGCTGCAAAGAATATAATCAGTCTGATTTTGGTGTTGACCATCTGGTGATGTCCATGTGTGGAGTCTTCAGAAAACCACAACTCATTGAATAAAAAGGACAAAAGATTAGAACAGAATCTTCTGAAAAGAAGATATCTGAATGACAAATAAGCATATGAAATATCATGGTCATTAGGAAATGCAAACTAAAACTACAGTGAGAGAGCTGTAAACACCTATTAAAATGGCTAAAATTGAAAAGACTGATAATACCCACTGTTAAGCAGGATGCCAACTAAACAGAGCTCTCATATACTGTTTATGAGAAAGTAAACAGCAACCACCTTGGAAAACACATACAGGGTTTCTTGGAGAGAGTAACATGGAAACTTATAGTACCATATGTAAAGTAGATAGCCAAGGGGAATTTGCTGTATGACTCGGGTAACTCAAACAGGGGCTCTGTAACAACCTAGAGGAGTGAGATGGGAGGGAGGTTCAAGAGGGAGTGTACATATGTATACCTATGGCTGATTCATATTGATGTTTGGCAGAAACCAACAAAATTCTGTAAAGCAATTATCCTTCAATTAAAAAATAAATAAAGTAAAACAAAATAAAAAGTTAAATATACATCTATCCTATTATCTAAGCATTCTACTCTAAGGCATTTACATATGGCATATATTTCAAATGAAGCATGTGTCCATATAAACATGTGCAAATGTTCATAGCAGTTTTATTTATAATAATCAAGTGCAAAACAATGCACAATTCCATTCATCATTGCAGCAAAAAGAATAAAACACTTAGGAATAAATCTACCTAAAGAAACAAAAAACTATATATAGAAAACTATAAAACACTGATGAAAGAAATCAAAGAGGACACAAATAGATGGAGAAATATTCCATGTTCACAGATTGGAAGAATCAATATAGTGAAAATGAGTGTATTACCCAAAGTAATGTATAGATTCAATGCAATCTGTATCAAGCTACCAATGGTATTTTTCAGAGAAGTAGAACAAATGATTTCACAATTTGTATGGAAATACGAAAAACCTCGAATGGCCAAAGCAATCTTGAGAAAGAAGAATGGAACTGGAGGAGTAAACCTGCCTGACTTCAGACTATACTACAAAGCTACAGTCATCAAGACAGTATGGTACTGGCATAAAGACAGAAATATAGATCAATGGAACAAAATAAAAAGCCCAGAGATAAATCCACACACCTATGGACACCTTATTTTTTACAAAGGAGGCAAGAATATACAATGGAGAAAAGACAATCTCTTTAACACGTGTTTCTGGGAAAACTGGTCAACCACTTGTAAAAGAATGAAACTAGAACATTTTCTAATACCATACACAAAAATAAACTCAAAATGGATTAAAGATCTAAAAGTAAGACGAGAAACTATAAAACTCTTAGAGGAAAACAGGCAAAACACTCTCTGACATAAATCACAGCAGGATCCTCTATGATCCACCTCTGAGAATAATGGAAATAAAAGCAAAAATAAACAAATGGGACCTAAGTAAACTTAAAAGCTTTTGCACAACGAAGGAAACTATAAGCAAGTTCTAAAGACAACCTTCAGAATGGGAGAAAATGATAGCAAATGAAAAAACTGCAAAGAATTAATCTCCAAGATATACAAGCAGCTCCTGTAGCTCAATTCCAGAAAAATAAAGGACTCAATCAAAAAATGGGCCAAAGAACTAAACAGACATTTCTCCAAAGAATACATACACATGGCTAACAAACACATGAAAATGTACTCAACATTACTCATTGTCAGAGAAATGCAAATCAAAACCACAACAAGGTAACATCTCACACCGGTCAGGATGGCTGCTATCCAAATGTCTACAAACAATAAATGCAGGAGAGGGTGTGGAGAAAAGGGAACCCTCTTACACTGTTGGTGGGAATGCAAATTAGTACAGCCACTATGGAGAACAGTGTGGAGATTCCTTAAAAAACTGGAAATAGTACTGCCATATGACCCAGCAATCCCACTGCTGGGCATACACATAAAAGAAACCAGAATTGAAAGAGACATGTGTATCCCAATGTTCATCACAACACTGTTTACAATAGCCAGGACATGGAAGCAACCTAGATGTCCATTGGCAGATGAATGGATAAGAAAGCTTTGATACACATATATAATGGAATATTACTCAGCTATTAAAAAAGAATGCATTTGAATCAGTTCTAATGAGGTGGATGAAACTGGAGCCTATTATACAGAGTGAAGTAAGCCAGAAAGAAAAACACCAATACAGTATACTAACGCATTTATATGGAATTTAGAAAGATGGTATTGATGACCCTATATGCGAGACAGCAAAAGAGACACAGATGTAAAGAACAGACTTTTGGACTCTGTGGGAGAAGGCAAAGGTGGGTTTATTTGAGAGAATAGCATTGAAACATGTATATTACCATATGTGAAGTAGATTGCCAGTCCAGATTTGATGCATGATACAGGGTTTTCAGGGCCAGAGCACTTGGATGACCCTGAGGAACATGGAACACATGTACACCCATGGCTGATCCATGTCAATGTATGGCAAAAACCATTACGATATTTTAAAGTAATTAGTCTCCAATTAAAATAAATTAATTAATTTTTTAAAATAAAACAACCTAATTAATAAATGGGCCAGACCTTAATAGACATTTCATCAAAGAAGACATACAGATGGCCAATAAGCATATGAAAAGGTGCTTCATAGGATATCATCAAGAAAATGCAAATTAAAATAACAATGAGCTACCACACCTATTGGAGTGGCAAAAATCCAGAATATTGACAACATCAAAGTTTTTTGAAATTATGAAACACTAGGAACTCTCATTCATTTTTGGTGAGATTGTGAAATGGCACAGCCACTTTGGAAGTGTTTGGTAGTTTTATATAAAACTAAACACACTCACTCTTACTATACCATCTAGCAATCATGCTCCTTCATATCTACCCAAAGGAGTTGAAAATTTATGTCCACAAAAGATCTGCAAGTGATTATCTATAGCAGCTTTTTTCATAATTGTCAAAACTTGGAATATTGTTAAGTACTAAAAAGAAATGATCTATCAAGACATGAAAAAATGTAGAGAAACTTTAAATACACATTACTAAGTGAAAGAAGCCAAGTCTTAAAAGGCTACATACTGTATAATTCATTTTGGAAAAGTCAAAACTATGGAGACAATAGAAAGATCTATGGTTGCTCCAATACTTTGGCCACCTGATGCAAAGAGCCAACTCATTGGGAAAGACCTTGATGCTGGGAAAGATTGAAGGCACAAGAAGAAGAGAATGACAGAGGGTGAGATGGTTGGATGGCATCACTGACTCGATGGACTTGAGTTTGAACAATCTTCAGGAGATGGTGAAGGCAGGGAAGCATGCATGCAGTCTGTGGGGACGCAAAGAGTTGGACATGACTGAAAAACAACAAATGGCTGTCAAAGACTACCTAGGAGTAAGGGATGAATAGGTGAAGCACAAAGGATTCTTAGGGCAATAAAACTACTCTGTATGGTACTATATGGTGGATACATGCCATTATACGTTTATCTGAGCCCATATAATACACAATACCAAGAATAAGCCCTAACATGAACTATTGACTTTGAGTGACAGTGATTTGTCAATGTACATTCATCAGTTGTAACAAATGTACCATTCCTGTGGGGAATGTTCATAATAGGAAAATGTATGCATTTGTGGTAGCAGGGGGTATATGGAAAATCTCTGTACCTTATGCTCAGTACTACTGTGAACCAAAACAGCTCTAAAAAAAACTTCTATTAAAAAATTGGGAAGATAACTTTTTGATGGTAAAAGCTTACAAGGTATTATTATGTGTCTGATATATACAATCAACTGTTGTAAATCAACAATAAATATTTATATTATACAACAAATAACTTGGGAAAGAATATACATAAGCAAGTCATAAAAGCTTGCCTGCAGCTTCAGACAGTAAAGAATCTGCCTGCAGTGTGGGAGACCCAGGTTCGATCCCTGGGTTGGGAAGATCCTCTGGAGAAGGGAATGGCAACTCTCCCCAGTAGTCTCACCTGGAGAATTCCATGGACAGAAGACCCTGGCAGGCTATAGTCTATGGAGTTTCAGAATTGGACAAGATTGAGCGACTAACACTTTCACAATGAATGGTTAACAGACATGTAAAAGTTGATTTCAACTCTATTTGTCAGCAGACAATTACAAATTAAAATAGCAATGTACACTGGTTTAAAGTGCTACGATAGTAATGGATGAATGCCAGAAAGTTTGAGTAAACCAAATATTAGCAAATGAAAAACATATTAAACCTCATACCGAACTTGAGGGACATAGACTGATACCAATATTCTGCTGAGTAAATTGAATTAGTAAACATAAGCATACACAAAGTTTATCAATGAATCCCACTCTCAGATTAATATCCAAGACTAATCTATGCACTTACTCATAAAAGGTCTCATGTAAAGATACACATCACTGCACTCCTTGTGGAAGCACAATAATTTGCAACTTAGGTTTCCATTATTTGGGGAAGTAAGTAAAATTTAGTGCGTACATACTTTAAAATAGTACTACACATCAATCAAAAATGATGACCTGAAGGGCAAATAGCAACATAATTGATCTTCAAAGTATATATTGGTATCTGGCAATATGAAACACTCAAGAAGTGGCCATTGAACTGAATGTTTTCAGAGTCATTTGTTGTGCTTATTTGATCTGTTGGTATGACATTAAAATAATGAATCAGTATTTGTACACAAAACAACATCAATAATCTGTTCATATGCATACAACACTAATATATCTGGTTTAAAGATGAGAAACGCAAAAAAAAAAAAGCTACCACATGGTGTGGTATTTTGGGTGTTTTTTTTTGGGGGGGGGTTCTACATGATTCACCTAAACTAAATGATGGCTGTGAACAGAGCCCAGATTTTCTGACTATCAATGCCTGATTAAAAATGTGTCAGATCAGTATGTACTCTAATAGTGATTTCAACACTACAAAGTTAAAGAACTTCTTTTTTAAACTGCTGACTATTTATCTTCCTGAAATATGAGCATAATTGATAATAAATGAGAAAAGTCATCCACAGATAGTGATAAACTCTTCCTGATCTAGCAGAATAGTTTTATACCTGGCTCAGGGCTTTGCACTTAGAGGCTGCATGCTGTCCAGTTTTTAGGTTCAGTGAACCAACCATAAAGGATATGAGTTTTCTATTCCACTTGCATAACTGCCACATTGTATCAATAGCTTCCAAGTACAATTGCTATGATCTGTTAATGACAACAGACATCTGATTACACAGAACAAAAAGATTTAAATTTTTGTCATCTTATACTAATAATGGCTTCCTGGGTGGCTCAGTGTTAAAGAATCTGCCTGCCAATGCAGGTGACACAGTAGACCTGGGTTTGATCCCTGGGTCAAGAAGATTCCCCGGAGTAGGAAATGGCAAACCACTCTAGTAATCTTGACTGGAAAATTCCATAGACAGAAGAGCCTGGCAGGCTACAATCCATGGGGTTACAAAGAGTTGGACATGACTGAGCATACGTACACTATGCTAATATTAATAGTAAAGTGATGTTATACATATTTGTTTAAAGGTTTTTTAACTTTTTATTTTGTACTGGGCATCAAGAAGATCCCCTGGAGGAGGTAATGGCAACCCACTCTAGTATTCTTGCCTGAAGAATCCTATTGACAGAGGAACCTGGTGGACTATAGTTCAGAGGGTCACAAAGAGTCAGACATGACTAAACTGACTTAGCATGCATGCATGCATAGCCAATTAACAATGTTGTGATAGTTTCAGGTGAACAGCAAAGGGACTCAGACATACATATACATATATCCATTTTCCCCCAAACTCCACTCCCATCGAGGCTGCCACATAACACTGAACAGAGTTCCATGTGCTAAACAGAGGCTGATTTGTGACAGGAATCCATACCTATAAGCTTATTTAACTTCATAACAAACAAATTATGAAGAAATTAAAAGATACTTGCTCCTTGGAAGAAAAGTTATGACAAAGCTGTGCCATGCCATGCTTTGCTAAGTCACTTCAGTCATGTCCCACTCTATGTGACCCTATGGATTGTACCCCGCCAGGTTCCTCTGTCCATGGGATTCTCCAGGCAAGAATACTGGAGTGGATTACCATTCTCTTCTCCAGGGAATATTCCTGACCCAGGGATCAAACCAGCACCTCTTACATCTAACCTGCATTGGCAGGTGAGTTTTTTACCACTAGCACCACCTGACAAACCTAGACAGCATATTAAAAAGCAAAGACATCATGTTGCCAAAAAAGGTCCATATAGTCAAAGCTATCATTTTTCCAGTAGTCATGTATGGATGTGAGAGCTGGACTATAAAGGAAGCAGAGTGCCAAAGAACTGATGTTTTCGAACTGTAGTTCTGGAGAAGACTCCTGAGAGTCCCTTGGACAACAAGGAGATCAAACCAGTCAATCCTAAAGGAAATCAACCCTGAATATTCATTGGAAGGACTGATGCTGAAGCTGAAGCTTCAGTAGTTTGGCCACCTGATGTGAAGAGCCAACTCATTGGAAAAGACCCTGATACTGGGAAAGATTGTGGGCAGGAGGAGAAGGGGACAACAGAGGATAAGATGGTTGGATGGCATCACCGATTCAGTGAATGGACATGAGTTTGAGCAAACTTCAGGAGATAGTGAAGGACAGGGAAGCCTGTATAAAATATCATCTGGGAATTCCCTGGTGGTGTAATAGATAAGAATCTGCCTGCCAATGCAGGAGAAATGACTTCGATCCCTGGTCCAGGAAGATTCTACATGCTGCAGAGCAACTAAGCCTGTGGGTCACAACTACTGAGCTCACACTCTAGGGTCTCTGAACTTCAGCTACTGACCCCACGTGGTGCAACTACTAAAGTCCATGTAGTTGGAGCCTTTGCTCCACAACAAAAGAAGCCAGTGCAATGAGAAGCCCATGCATCACAATGCAGAGTAGCCCCCACTTGCTGCAACTAGAGAAGGCCCACATGCAGCAATGAAGACCCAGTACAACCATAAATAAATAAATAATACTTAAAAAAAATCATCTAACCATGCTTTCTCTCTGAATTTTGAGTGTGAAGAGAGAGTAAAAATAGAATTGGTCCTATATGTTTACATCAGCTTCTGGTTTTCTTAGTCCTACAAAATGCTTCAATATGGATAAATTTTCAATCTCATTCTGAGTTTTTCCTAAATCTGTTGCATGCTTATGGAACTCAATCTGTTCTTTAAAAAAAAAAACATTTATTATGGTGTGATTGACATACACAAATGTGTACATATTTAATGTATACAACTTGATGCATTTGGAGATAAATATACATCCATGACAGAGAAGGCAATGGCACCCCATTCCAGTATTCTTGCCTGGAGAATCCCAGGGACAGCAGAGCCTGGTGGGCTGCCGTCTATGGCATCGCACAGTGTCGGACATGACTGAAGCGACTTAGCAGCAGCAGCATACATCCATGAAATTCTCACCAGTCTATACTATAAGGCTATATATCACCTTTAGAGGTTCCTCTCACCCTCTTTATTATTTTTTGTGGTAAGAACACAATATATTAAGATCTACTCTCTTAGCAAAAGTTTAAGTATATAATATAGTTTAAGAATTATATTGTATAGTATATCTCTCAGATTTGTTCATCTTACATAAAAGAAGTTTTGTACCCTGTGACTAATACATCTCTATATTCTCTTCCCACCATAACCTGACAACCACCATCCTACTCTCTGCTTCAGTGAGTATGGCTATTTTAAATTCTTCATATAAGTGGTATCATATAGTATTGTAATTCTGTGTCTGGCTTATTTCACTTATTGTAATGGCCTCCAGGTTCATCCATGTTTTCACCAACAGCAGGATTTCCTTCTTTTATATATTCCTATATACAGAAATGATATTGGTGGATCATGTAGTAGTTTGTTTCTTAAGGAACCATCATATCTTTTTCCATAGCATCTGCACCATTTTGCATTCCCACCAATAGGGCACAAGGGTTGCCTTTTCTCTGCATCCTTACCAACACTTTTATCTTTTATTCTGTTGATAAGATTTTATCTTCTGCTTAGCCATGCTAATTGATAAGAGATGATATCTCACTGTGGTTTTGGTTTTCAGTTCCCTAATGATTACTGATATTGCCTATCTTTTCATACACCTGTTGGCCATTTGGGTGCCTTCTTTGGAGAAATGTCTATTCAGTTTCTTTGCCTATATTTTATCAGGTTATTATTGTTATTGATTGAAATGAATTCCTTATATATCTTAGATATTAACCCTTTTTCTGATATGTGGTTTGTAAATATGTTCTCCCATTCTGTAGGCCTGCCTTTTCTTTCTTTCTTTCTTTTTTTTTTTTTTCTGTGCAGAAGCTCTTCAGTTCAAGGTAGTTCCACTTTCCTTTTCCTCTTGTTGCTGTGGTTTTAGTGTC
Source organism: Oryx dammah (assembly GCF_014754425.2). Taxonomy (NCBI): domain Eukaryota; kingdom Metazoa; phylum Chordata; class Mammalia; order Artiodactyla; family Bovidae; genus Oryx; species Oryx dammah. The sequence continues at coordinate 33,203,210 of NW_024070207.1, read as the reverse complement.
ATATCCAAGAAATTATTGCCAAGACCAACATCGAGAATCTTTTCCCCTGTTTTCTTCTAGAAGTTTTACAATTTCAGGTTTATGTTTAAATCTTTAATCTATATTGAGTTATTTTCAATGTACGGCATAAAATAAGTGCCAATTCGACTCTTTTGCTTGTGAATATCCAGCTTTCCCAACATAATTTGTTGAAAAGACTATCTTTTCCCCATGGTATATACTTGGCCCTTTTCAAAGACCAGTTCACTCTACATATCAGGGCTCTGGATTCAGTTAAACTGGTCTTGATGCCTATTTTTATGTTAGTACCATATTGTTTGGGGGAAGGAAATGGCAACCCACTCCAGTATTCTTGCCTGGAAAATCCCATGGACAGAGGAGCCTGACAGTTTATAGTTCATGGGGTCGCAAAGAGTTGGGCATGACTAAGCAACTTCACTTCACTTTACCACATTGTTTTGATTACTGTAGATTTGTAATATATTTTAAAAGCAAGGTGTGTGGTGACTCCAACTTTGTTTCTTGCTCAAAATTGCTTTGATTGTTCAAAGTCTTTTGTGATTCCATATGAATTTTAGAATTTTTTTTTCTATTTCTATAAGAAGTGCCATTGGAATTTTGATGGGGATTGAACTTAATATTTATATCACTTTGGGCAGTATGACTTTTAACAATATTAATTTTTCCAGTTCATGGACATGAGGTATCTTTCCATCCCTTTGTGTCTGCTTTCATTTTTTTCACTTGTGTTTTATGGTGTTAGTGCACAAGTCTTTCACTTCCTTGGTTAAATTTACTCCTAAGTATTTTATTCCTTTTTATGCTACTATAGATTTGGTTGTTTTTTTAATTTTGTTTTCAGATAGTTTATTGCTGGTGTATAGAAATACAAATGATTTTTATGTGTTGATTTTGTATCATACAACTTTACTGAATCAATTTATTAATCATATGTCTGTGCAAACACACAGTCTTTAGGATTTTCTACATATAAGATCATGTCATTGACAGAGATAATTTTACTTGTTCCTTTAAATTTAGGGCATCAATCTGTCCTTCTTATCTTCTGAATAATGTTGTTTTATTAGGTCATAGTTAAATATTTATCTGTTTCTATAAAGTTAATTTAATCCTCACAGCAACCCTAGGAGGGAGGTTCATTATCTCCACTTTACACTTGAAAAAGCTGAGGCATTGGAAAAATAACTTTCCCAATGCATACAGTGAGTAATAGAAAATTCAGATTCAAATATAATCAATTGCCTCCAGAACTTGCTAAGTCAATGCACGATCAGGTATTATTATAAATCATAATTTCTACATTATAAACTTATCTTAATTAAAACATTTTGGTATTTGTACGGGACTTGTCAAGTTTATCAATCAAACAAAAAAGAGATCAGTAATAGACATTTATTTGTCAAAATACATGAAAGTTGAATTTGTAATAAATGTGAGTTTAAATCAATACAGTGGTACTGGGAAAACTATCCATATGGGACAAATTATGTTTATTTCTAAGACCAAGTATTCAAAAACTTAAAATACAAATAGGTTAAAGACTCAAATATTGAAAAATTCATATGAGTTAAATGCATATTACAGGTTTATCTCCTTTAATTACAGAAAGTATTCCTAAATAAGATGCAAAAATTGAGTCAGAGACTGATGAATCTAACTATATTAAATTTAAGACCTTATTTTTAACAAAAAAATAACAATAAGTTTAAAAAGACAAGTGATGGACCTGAAGAAAGTATTTGAGACATGCATAAAGAACAAAACAATTCTTATCAAGAAAAACTTACAAACTACCAACTGAGGAGACATGCAAATAACACAGGCAGTGGATATTTATAGAGGATGAAAATTGTCATAAAAGAATGCTCAGCTTTATCAGTAATCAGGTAAATGAAATTTCCAGGTCAAGAGATACAATTTTTAATCCATCAACTGGCAAAAAAGTATATAATTTGATCATCTAAAACATTTAGCAAAAGTAGAAGAAACAGATTATGATATCTGACCCATTTCTAAAACCTGTCTAAGGAATTCCCTGGTGGTCCAGTGGTTGGGACTGCATACTTGCACTGTTGACGGCTCTGGTTTGATTTCTGGTCAGGGAACTAGATTCCCACATGCTGCAAGGTGCAGTCAGAAGGAAAAAAAAAAACTGTCTATACTATATCTTTAAAATTTTCCAAACTTGTCCACTTCTCTTCATCTTCACTATATTCACCCTAGGCTAAATTATCAACATATCTCACCAGGGTGTGGGCTACATAACATCCTACAGACAGGTATCCTATTCGCTTCTCTAATATCTCAACAAGTCATTCACTGTGTAGGATCCAAAGTAATCATTTTTAAAAACACATCAATATCACTCCCCTTCCTTAAAATCTTTGAATGACTTTATTTTATTTAGAAAAAAAAAGTCAAACCCTTTTATCTGGTTTTCATGGTCCTATGGAATCTATAGCCTGTCTCCTTTCTCAACTTTATCTAATACTACCTTTATCCTTGCAGATTATGTCTCAAAAAACACTGGATTTTCTCTTTCTAGAACAAGCCAAGCTTGTCTCAATCTCAGGGTCTAGGTATCTTCTGTTTCCTTTGTCAAGAGTGATATCTTTTTTGTTCTTATTTGGTCTCTGGCTCAAATGTCATTTCCTAAACTAGGTCTTCTCTAAACACTTTGTATAATATTAATCCCCATCACTGCTATCCATATTATATCACTATTTATTATGAACTGATGTAATACTAATTATATATTGATTTTCTTATTATATACTTTCCCTATTAAAATAAAAATTTAATCATAAATATATTTCAGTCTTCTCTTTAGCAAACCTAGTACCTGAAATATCATAAAATTGAATATTTTTTCAAATGAATAAACTGTTGATGGGAACATAATTTGATACATCCCCTTTAAAGACAAATTTTCCATGAGAATATGCATATTCTATCATGTAGAAATTCTATTTCTTTGTATCTACCCAAGACAAGGATAAGTACAAAGAATATAGGTTCAAAATGCTTATTTCACCAATGTTCACAACAATGAAGTAATTAAGGAAAATTTGAATTTTAATTAGGCAAAAAATAGCTTAAAAATATAATGTATGTGCAATAAATGTGTCTCAACTCTAGACATTCCAGGCTCTTTTGTTGACTAGAATGGCTACTCCATTTCTTCTAAGGGATTCTTGCCCACAGTAGTAGATATAATGGTCATCTGAGTTAAATTCATCCATTCCAGTCCATTTTAGTTCACTGATCCCTAAAATGGCAATGTTCAGTCTTGCCATCTCCTGTTTGATCACTTACAATTTACCTTGATTCATAGACCTAACATTCCAGGTTCCTATGCAGTACTGTTCTTTATAGCATTGGATGTTACTTCCATCACCAGTCACATCCACAGCTGGGTGATGTATTTGCTTTGGCTCCATCTCTTCATTCTTTCTGGAATTACTACGAACAAAGCCAGGGGAGGTGATGGAATTCCAGTTGAGCTTTTTAAAATCCTAAAAGATGATGCTGTGAAAGTGCTGCACTCAATATGCCAGCAAATTTGGAAAACTCAGCAGTGGTCACAGGACTGGAAAAGGTCAGTTTTCAGCCAATCCCAAAGACAGGCAATGCCAAAGAATGCTCAAACTATCACACAATGGCACTCATCTCATATGCTTACAAAGTAATGCTCAAAATCCTCCAAGCCAGACTTCAACATACATGAACCATGAACTTCCAGATGTTCAAGCTGGATTTAGAAAAGGCAGAGAAACCAGAGATCAATTTTCCAACATTTGTTGGATCATCAAAAAAGCAAGAGAGTCCCTGAAAAACATGTTTCTGCTTTATTGACTGTGCCAAAGCCTTTGACTGTGTGGATCACAACAAACTGTGGAAAATTCTGAAAGAGATGGGAATACCAGACCACCTTACCTGCCCCCTGAGAAATCTGTATACAGGTCAAGAAGCAACAGTTAGAAATGGACATGGACCAACAGACTGGTTCCAAATCAGGAAAGGAGTACGTCAAGGCTGTATATTGTCACCCTGCTTATTTAACTTATATGCAGAGTACATCATGAGAAATGGCGGACTGGATGAAACATAAGCTGGAATCAAGATTGCTGGGAGAAATAGCAATAACCTCAGGTATGCAGATGACACCACCCTTAGGGCAGAAGGCAAAGAACTAAAGAGCCTCTTGATGAAACTTAAAGAAGAGTGTGAAAAAGTTGGCTTAAAAGTCAACATTCAGAAAACTAAGATCATGGCATATGGTCCCATCACTTCATGGGAAATAGATAGGGAAACAATGGAAACAGTGAAAGACTTTATTTTTGGGGACTCCAGAATCACTGCAGTTGGTGACTGCAGCTATGAAATTAAAAGATGCTTGCTCCTTGGAAGAAAAGCTATGACCAATCTAGACAGCATATTAAAAACAGAAACATTACTTTACCAGCAAAGGTCCATCTAGTCAAAGTTAGGGTTTTTCCAGTAGTCACGTATGGATGTGCGAGTTGGACTATAAAGAAAGCTGAATGCTGAAGAATTGATGCTTTTGAACTGTGATGTTGGAGAAGACTCTTGAGAGTCCCTTGGACTGTAAGGAGATCCAACCAGTCAATCCCAAAGGCAATCAGTCCTGAATATTCATTGGAAGGACTGATCCTGAAGTTGAAACTCCAATACTTTGGCCACCCGATGCGAAGATCTGAGTCGTTGGAAAAAATACTGATGCTGGGAAAGATTGAAGGCAGGAGGAGAAGGGGATGACAGAGGATGAGATGGTTGGATGGCATCACTGACTCAATGGACATGAGTTTGAGTAAGCTTTGGGAGTTGGTGATGGACAGGGAAGCCTGGCATGCTGTAGTCCATGGGGTCACAAAGAGTCAGATGTGACTGAGTGACTGAACTGAACTAGCCATTCCATTTGCATTCTAGTCAATAGAAAGGAGTATGGAACTGAGGAAGGATCTGTCCCCTCCCTTAAATGATACTTATTGAAAATCACATGTAGCACTTTTGTTTACATCCTATTGGCCAGAAGTTAATCATATGACCATACTTGACAGCAAGGGAGTCTGAAATGTGTCATTATTTTTCAGATGGACAATGCCCAGCTAATGACAAAAATGTGTGTTGTTAAGGGGAAAAGGGTGGTATGTTTGGGACAACAATTGACCATCTCTACCACAGAACCATTTTAAAATAAGCCTGTGTATTGTGATTTTCTAGGCAACATGAGATATCTGGGGCCTGGGCAAGGGGTGAGTGCACAGGCTTATCGTATTTGAAAGCAAATGAAGAGTTCACTGAAGGACATCCATGATAAAGGATGGTTTCAGGAGTGTGCGGGTATGCACTCTATATCATACAGTATCATGACATCAGAAGGACTCCCTAATTAGTTTAATGCTCTCATGTCACCATCATGAAACTCCTAACTTTTTAATACTGGCACCCACAATTTTTAGTACTGGCACCCACAAATTAAGTAGCTGATTTTGTCCATGACACATATTTGCTCCTTAGAGTTTAGCTGGTATGTATGTGATTCACAACTTGAATTTACTACAATTATTCACTTCACTTAGATTATAGAAATATCTTTTGTATAAAAATAACATGAGTTAAGGGCCAAATATATTGAAGTAAGGAAACTTCAAATGACAGCATGAAGTTAATAACTGAAGCAATACAAGCCCTGAGGGGCTCTTGTAAGGGAGCAAAGAGCAAATACACAATGCCAGTAGAGTGAAAACAAATACATGACAGTGCTTAATGGACTTCTACCGAAACATCTTCCCTAAGAATAAAGCTGAAATTGCCTGTCTTAAAGCAGGGCAATTACTCAAAGGTAGAACCACAACTCTTCCCAGGCAGGAAATGACTTTCCAAGTTCTCTTGCAAAAGAAACTTTGTAATATTTGTTTTTGTCAGATCTCTCACCCAAATCCTTTGCTTCCTTCTCTTTTATTTTGATGGTCTTGTCATCAGGCTCTCCCTCCCTCTCATCCTGCATCTTAATTGAGAAGAGATGGCAGAGAAGACTATATACTTTGTAACTATACCTTTCACTTGATTGATGTTTCAGTTGCAAGTGATTGAGTGGATTTATTTCTTCTTCCTTACCTTTCCTTACCTGCTGCTGCTGCTGCTGCTGCTAAGTTGCTTCAGTCGTGTCCAACTCTGTGTGACCCCATAGATAGCAGCCCACCAGGCTCCCCTGTTCCTGGGATTCTCCAGGCAAGAACACTGGAGTGGGCTGCCATGTCCTTCTCCAATGCATGAAAGTGAAAAGTGAAAGTGAAGTCGCTCAGTTGTGTCCAACTCTTCGCGACCCCATGGACTGCAGCCCACCAGGCTCCTCTGCCCATGGGATTTTCCAGGCAAGAGTACTGGATTAGGGTGCCATTGCCTTCTCCATTTCATTACCTAATTTCTAGCTTTTGATTCTCTTGGGAAGAATGTACTTTATGAACTAGATTTTGGATTTAATCCAGAGTGACCTCAGAATTGTAAAACTAGAAGTTTACCTTTTAGTTAAAGTTTGGGTACCTTTGATTAACTTGAATACTCTGAGTATCTAAAAATAGTTACTAGTTGTAAATCTTTCTTTAAAAATTAGAAATGAAATTTTCAATAGATACATATGCTTATACATAAGGAAATGACAGCCCACTCCAGTATTCTTGCCTGGAGAATTTCATGGGCAAAGGAGCCTGGCAGGCTACAGTCCATGGGATCACAAAGAGTTGGACACGACCGAGCGACTAAGACATATATGCTTATACAAACATTACTATTACAATAACTAAAACAATAATAAATGCATATTGAGATAGACTGTGAGCTAAGTGCACCTAAAACCCTAGGGTAAGTATTAATACCATCCTTAATTTTCATATTAAGTAACTGAGACTCATGTAAAGATATCACATAGCATGCTTAAAGCCATAATAAATTCCAAAACTCAAAAGAGAAACTCAGATACATACTATTAAATAAATAAAGGGAGAGGCTGTATCATTTCACCTTCAAATAGAGTGAGAATATTTTCTCTTCACATGACAGGTGCTCAAGTAATATATGTTGAATTGGGACCATACTGTACAAAAATTCTGGAGAAACCATTCACATTTTTGCCAAGAGAAGTGCAACACAACAGCTATATGGAACACTGAATTTTAGGAGTAAGTCATAGAAAAAGGCCACCTGACACCTAAGAATATCAACCCACGTTGTAGGTTAAGTAAATAAAAAATAAAGTTCTATTGTGCCTAAAGAAACATTGAGATTTATTTATCACAGCACCTATTTGTATGTTATCTATTACAGAATAATATATTTAATTTTTTATTCAATTGAGAGTAAACTCTGAGACTCAGTCAAGCTATACTCAAAAGAAAACCAAAAGCCATAAATTAATTTATTAGAAGAAACACTGAAAATAGATGAGAGACTTCCCTGGTAGACCAGTGGTAAAGAATCTGTCTTGTAACGCAGGGGATACAGGTTGGATCCCTGGTTGGGGAACTAGGACCCCACATACCATGGAACAACTAAACGTGCACACCACAAACACTGAGCCACCCCAATGCACTCTGGAGCCCATGATCCACAGCTACTGAGCCCACATGGCACAACCAGAAAACCCATGGGCCACGTGGACAAAATCCAGCATGACACAATTAAGACCTGACACCACCAAATTTTAAAAAAAATTATTAAAAAAAATTGAAATGACAAAAGCATCCATTTAAAGTCGATAGAAACAGAACAACAAAATAAACCATTACAAATTGAAACATAATAATAAATATGGAATAAGATGAAATAACAACCAAGATGCACAGTATTCATAACGTACACCTCAGTGGCATTAAGTACATTCATATTGTTGTACAATCATCACCACCACGTTCCCAGGCTGAAATTTTGTACCCCTTAAACAACAACTCCTTATTGCCTCCTCCCCTAGGTCCTGACAACCACTACTCTTTGTCTATGAATAATACTGTTATGAACACAGCTGTAACACTGTTTCTACTTTCAGTTCTTTGGAGTATATATCCAGTAGTGGAACTACTGGGTGGTATGATAATTCTATGTACCATAAGTTGCTTTTAAAAGTCCAGTAAATAGTTAAAGCTCTAAGAAAAGTAGATAGAAGATAAAATTAGAAGGGAAATATAGTTATGTATATAGAGTATATTAAAATATTATATGCAATTTATACCAATATATTTGAGTTTTAAAATTTAAAGAAGTATATATAGAGATTTAAAGGTACATACACACACAAGAAGACAGAAAATAGACCATTGAAGTAATTGAGTTGAAGATTATCCAGTAAAAATATTACAGTTTCAGACTTTCTTATAGGTGAATATTATTAAAACACTATGGAACATAAAATTATCTGTATTTCAACATTCTGCTGATTATATAACAACAGATATAGCCACCACCTCATTCTCTAAATTGATGAAATCCTAATAACCAAATACATTTCAAGCACATTTATATTCTACATATATTTTTCTTGACTTATTGTATAGGCTAAACTTTATAAACATTAGAAAGAAATAAAATGATAATTATTTATAATCAATACAACTGTTTCTTTAGAGCATTCAAGTAAACGAACTGAACAAGTAGTTATCCAAATAAAAATCTACATGTAAAAATTAATAGTATTGCTTTATAATGTCAGTAACCATTTTGAAAATGTCATGAAAATGATCCCATTTCCAATTCTAACAAATACATAAAATATATTAGGAATTTTAACTTATACCAGAATAAATGAAAACAAGCACATGATTCTGGTTAGGAAGACACAATATTGTACACAGCTTATACAATGCATGTGAAAGATAATTTAAATGAAAATAGCTAAGAAGGAGGAAGGGAATTAAGAAGGAAGAAATTACCTGTGAAAACAGACTGCTGCTGTTGCTGCTGCTGCTGCTAAGTCGCTTCAGTCGTGTCCGACTCTGTGCGACCCTATAGACGGCAGCCCACCAGGCTCTGCCATCCCTGGGATTCTCCAGGCAAGAACACTGGAGTGGGTTGCCATTTCCTTCTCCAATGCATGAAAGTGAAAAGTGAAAGTGAAGTCACTGAGTTGTGTCTGACTCTTTGCGACTCCATGGACTGCAGCCTACCAGGCTCTTCTGTCCATGGGATTTTCCAGGCAAGAGTACTGGGGTGGGTTGCCATTGCCTTCTCTGGTGAAAACAGACTGCATCAAGTTGTTAAAGAGAGTGATATAATAATGACTTAGATAATAGAACATAGTAAGAGATTCCATAAACAGATCAACATATGTCTGGAAAGTGAGTATACTGTAAAGGTACAAAGGAACTTGTCAATAACTATTGCTGGGGCTACTGCTATAAATTTATAGGGGGAGAAGCAAATACATATATGCATTTCAAATGAACAGAACACCTAGACTTGAAATAATAAGTTAGAGATTGAAAAAATACAGAAACAACATTGATTTTAAAGATTGTGAACAGGTTAGGGAAGGACTTCTTGAGATACAAAAAGCAAAGAAACACAAAGGAAACTTCTGACAGTTCTTTCTATATACAATTGTGGGGACAGAGCAAATTAGCCAAGGTGGCGTGTTCAGGCTCTCTCGCCCCATGTTTTGTAAATAATGACTATGTAACAGCTGAGATCATTTATAGCACTGCACATGTGCATCACAAGGAACTTGCTTGGATGGGGCTGCTGTATGCACTACGCCTGTATGAGCTGCACTGTGAAAACCCTGGTTGCTGTTTCATTGGGGCTACAGTGGAAGAGCATCAAAGTCATGTTATATGAAGTTAAGTTATGGCTATGTTATGGCTGTGTTATACCTGTTGTGGTAGCCAGGAGAGAGGCTTTGTTATTGCTGCTGCGCCAGCCAGGAGAGAGGCTGTGTTATGGCTGCCATGCCAGCCAGGAGAGAATAAATGTGTCTGCAGTTCCTACAGCTCCTCGAGTCATCTTCCAGCCTCTTAGCTTATGCCTTGTTCACCCTGGGTTTGGCAAACAGTGTGAACAGTGATACAATTGGCATCATGAACAGGATCAGTGATACAGAAAGCAAAAAATATTATTGTTCCATATGGAAAAATGAATGACAAATTCAGAGAAAATATTTGCAGATGTGTTTTATATAATAATAATAAATATCTTACAAATAAAGAAAATAGAGATAAACTACAGATTAGAGAAGAATCAGTATGAATGTTCAAGTCACAAGTACGAAAATGGTGGTGAAACAAATATGATAAATAATAATTCTCATATGAGGAAAGCACAAAATAACATTGAGAAGAGTGTACTCTGGAATGGTAGCATGAGTTTTTCCTTTTTTTTTTTTTTTTTTACTCGATGGCTTAAAACTCAACATTCAAAAAATGAAGATCATGGCATCTGGTCCCATCATCTCATGACAGATAGAAGGGGAAAAAAGTGGAAGCAGTAACAGATTTTCTTTTCTTGGTTGCAGTGAGTGCAACCACAAAATTAAAAGATTTTGTTCCTTAGTAGAAAAGCTATGAGAAATCTAGACAGCATCTTAAAAAACAGAGATATCATTTTGCTAACAAAGGTCAGTATAGTCAAAGCTATGGTTTATCCACTAGTCATGTACAGATGTGAGAGTTGGACCATAAAGAAGGCTGACCATCAAAGAATTGATGCTTTTGAATTGTGGTATTGGAAAACACTCTTGAGAGACCCTTGGACTTCAAAGAGATCTAACCAGTCAATCCTAAAGAAAATCAGCCCTGAATATGCATTGGAAGGACTGAATTGTTAAAAATTTCCTAAATTTGATTTTAAATGTACACATCCAAGAAGATCAACAAATTATAAGCAGAATAAAGACAAAGACATCCACCCTCATAAGTCATTATCAAGATGTGTAAAGACAAAGAGAAAATCTTTTTTTTATTGAAATATAGTGGATTTACAATAATATATTTGTTTCAGATATACAGTATAATGATTCAATATTTTTTACAGTTTGTATTCTATTAAAAGTTATTAAAAGATAATGACTGTAATTCCCTGTGCTTACACTCCCTCCCTTCATGCTTCTGCTCATTGGTAGCAACTATTTTGTTTTCTACATCTATGAGTTTGTTTCTTTTTTGCTATTTACATTTATTTGTACTCTTTTTCTGGAGAAGGAAATGGCAACCCACCCCAGTATTCTTGCCTGGAGAATCCCCTCGACAGAGGAGCCTGGTGAGCCACAGTCCACAGGGTCACAAAGAGTTGGACACAACTGAAGCAACTTAGCATGAGCACACATGTACTGTTTTTAAGATTCCAAGTCTGAGGGATATAGACTAATTGTGTTGTCATTTTCCTTGATGTACAGAATGAATTCCTTAAGAAAAAGATCAAATTAGAAAGGAAAAATCCAATACCTGAAATATAAAATATCCTATAAGGGAAAAATAGCAGACTAATTGACATAGAAGAATATATACATTATCTGGAGATAGAATATGGAAATCACCAAGTAGGCGGCTAAAATAAATACAAATTTAAAAATACTAAAACATTTAGAGATTTTTAAAAACATTCAGTTCAGTTCAGTTCAGTCACTCAGTCATGTCCAACTCTTTGTGACCCCAAGAACTGCAGCACACCAGGCCTCCCTGTCCATCACCAACTCCCGGAGTCCACCCAAACCTATGTCCATTGAGTCAGTGATGCCATCCAACCATCTCCTTGCAGTCCAAGGGATTCTCAAGAGTCTTCTCCAGCACCACAGCAAAAGCATCAATTCTTTGGCACTCAGCTTTCTTTGTAGTCCAACTCTCACATCCATACATGACTATTGGAAAAACCATAGCCTTGACTAGATGGACCTTTGTTGGCAAAGTAATGTCTCTGCTTTTCAATATGCTGTCTAGGTTGGTCATAACTTTCCTTCCAAGGAGTAAGCATCTTTTAATTTCATGGCTGCAATCACCATCTGCAGCAATTTGGAGCCCAGAAAAATAAAGTCTGACACTGTTTCCACTGTTTCCCCATCTATTTCCCATGAAGTGATGGAACCAGATGGCATGATCTTTGTTTTCCACTCTCCTCTTTCACTTTCATCAAGAGGCTCTTTAGTTCTTTTTCACTTTTTGCCATAAGTGTGGTGTCATCTGTATATCTGAGGTTATTGATATTTCTCCTGGCAATCTTGATTCCAGCTTGTGCTTCTTTCAGCCCAGCTTTCTCATGATGTACTCTGCATATAAGTTAAATAAGCAGGGTGACAATATACAGCCTTGACGTACTCCTTTCCCTATTTGGAACCAGTCTGTTGGTCCATGTCCAGTTCTAACTGTTGCTTCCTGACCTGCATACAGGTTTCTCAAGAGGCAGGTTAGTGGTCTGGTATTCTCATCTCTTCCAGAATTTTATTTTGAAGTTTATTGTGATCCACACAGTCAAAGGCTTTGGCATAGTCAATAAAGCAGAAATAGATGTTTTTCTGGAACTCTCTTGCTTTTTTGATGATCCAGTGGATGTTGGCAGTTTGATCTCTGGTTCCTCTGCCTTTTTTAAAACCAGCTTGAACATCTGGAAGTTCACAGTTCACATATTGCTGAAGCCTGGCTTGGAGAATTTTGAGCATTACTTTACTAGCATGTGAGATGGGAACATTAAGAATACCAACATTCATATTATAAAGCTACCAGAAGGAAAAGAGAGAGAAGGGGCTAAAAATATATTTGAGGAAATTGTGGCTACAAACTACCAAAACCTGAAGAAAGAAACAGAAGCATGGTGGATTGAAAATGGGATGAACATATACAGATCCAGACCAAAACACATAATGAAAATGGAAAAATTTAAAGAGAGAATTTAGAAGGCAGCAGGAGAAATACCAAGAGTCATATACAAGGAAACCTCCATAAGACTATCAGTGGACTTTTTGGCAGAAACTTTTTAGGCAAGAAGGGAGTGGCATGATATATACAAAGCACTAAAAGGGAAATACCTACAATCTAGGATACTTTACCCAGAAATATCATTTAGAATAGAAACAGAAATAACTTCTCAGAGGAACAAAAACTTAAAGAATTCATCAATACTAAGCCTACGCTGAAAGAAATGTTAAAGAGAGTCTTCTCTAAATGTAAAAGAAGTGAGAATCTTTAGGAAAGGGAAAATTCAACTAGGAAAACCAAACGTATAGTAAAGACTAAGGATCAAGCACTTCAGTCAATACAAAGATTAAAAGACAAAAAATAAATAAATAAACTGTAAAAGCAAATAAAACTACAGTAAACAGTTAGGGATTAAGCTTGAAATGTAAAATATGACATCAAAATCACAAAATATGCAAGAAAAGAGTTAAAAATGTGATCATTTAGAATATATTTGAACTTAAATCACTACTAGTTTAAAACAAGTTGAAGTAATTTTGGTTCAACATATATGAACCCATGGTAAACACACAACAAAAACCTCCAATAGAAACACAAAAACTCAAAAGAAACAAACATAAGCATACTATAAAAGAAAATCATCCAACCACAAAAGTAAAAAACAAATGTAGAAACAAGCAGAGAAGAACTACAGAAATAATCAGAAAACAAGTTATAAAATGGCAATAAGTACATGAAATTGAAAGTCGCTCAGTCATGTCCAACTCTTTGCGACCCCATGGACTATAGAGTTCATGGACTTCTCCAGGCTGAAATACTAGAGTGGGTAGCCTTTCCCTTCTCCAGAGGATCTTCCCAATCCAGGAATCAAACCCACGTCTCCCACATTCCAGGTGTATTCTTTGCCAGCTGAGCCACAAGGGAATCCCAAGAATACTGGAGTTCATACCTATCAATTATTTTAAATGCCAACGAACTAAATGCTCCAATCAAAAGACATATGGTGGCTGACTGGATTAAAAAAAAAAAAAAAACAAGATCCACCTATCTGCTGTGTACAAGAGGCTCATTTCACACCTAAAGACACACAGACTGAAAGTGAGGGGATGGAAAAGGATATTTCGTGTAAATGGAAACTACAAGAAAGCAGAAGTAGCAATACTCAGACAAAATAGACTTTAAAAGAAAGAGAAAATCTTGGAAGTAGCAGGGGGGAAAAATGACACTTTACCTACTAGGGAAACAAAATATTAATAGCCAACTTTTCATTTAAAAAATATGGGGGCTAGAAGTCAGTGAGATTACATTCAATGTATTAAGAGAAAAATAAACTCTCAACCAAGAACCATAATTCTAGCAAAACCATCTTTCAAAAATTAAGAGGAGGTAAAGCTTATTTAACTTATATGCAGAGTACATCATGAGAAATGTTGGACTGGAAGAAACACAAGCTAGAATCAAGATTGCTGGGAGAAATGTCAATAACCTCAGATATGCAGATGACACCACCCTTATGGCAGAAAGTGAAGAGGAACTAAAAAGCCTCTTGATGAAAGTGAAAGAGCAGAGTGAAAAAGTTGGTTTAAAGCTCAACATTCCAAAAACGAAGATCATGGCATCCGGTCCCATCACTTCATGGGAAATAGATGGGGAAACAGTGGAAACAGTGTCAGACTTTATTTTTGGGGGCTCCAAAATCACTGCAGATGGTGACTGCAGCCATGTAATTAAAAGATGCTTACTCCTTGGAAGAAAAGTTATGACCAACCTAGATAGCATACTCAAAAGCAGAGACATTACTTTGCCGACTAAGGTCCATCTAGTCAAGGCTATGGTTTTTCCAGTAGTCATGTATGGATGTGAGATTTGGACTGTGAAGAAGGCTGAGCACCAAAGAATTGATGCTTCTGAACCGTGGTGTTGGAGAAGACTCTTGAGAGTCCCTTGGACTGCAAGGAAATCCAACCAGTCCATTCTGAAGGAGATCAACCCTGGGATTTCTTTGGAAGGAATGATGCTAAAGCTGAAACTCCAGTACTTTGGCTACCTCATGAGAAGAGTTGAATCATTGGAAAAGACTCTGATGCTGGGAGGGATTGGGGGCAGGAGAAGAAGGGGACGACAGAGGATGAGATGGCTGAATGGCATGACTGACTCGATGGAAGTGAGTCTGAGTGAACTCCAGGAGATGGTGATGGACAGGGAAGCCTGGCGTGCTGTGGTTCATGGGGTGGCAAAGAGTCGGACACGACGGAACGACTGAACTGACTGAACTGAACTGAAAGTTGATCCTAGATTAAAAAAAAAAAACTGACAGTTTTTTTTGTTTTGTTTTGTTTTTTTTTTTGCTGGCAAACTCACTTCAGGCTGAAAGAAACATTAGACAGTAATTCAAATCCATTGAAAAAAACTGAGTATCATTACAGGTCATTATTTAGGGAAAAATAAGACAATAAAATTATATATATCCTTCTTCCTTCTCTCAACCAATTTAAACATTAACTGTTTAAAACAATTTTATATAATTGCATTACTGAGCATATAATTTATATGAATATAATATCTTTGATAATAATAGCACAGAAGAGACAGGTAATTATGAACAAAGTTATACTGGAGTAAGGAAATGACAACACATGGTGATATGAACCAACAGAGAAAAATAAAACAGAATTTAAACATTTTTCACAATTGCACATGGAACGTTCTCCAGGATAGACAACACATTAGGTCAAAAAACAGGTCAAATAATTCGTGATTACTGAAATCAATGAAAGTATCTTCCAATCACAGTAGAATGAAACTAGAAATCAATAGCACAAAGCATATTAGTCAGGACTCCCATAATAATACTATATACTAACAGCAAAAATTCATTTTATCACAGTTCTGGTGGCTGGAATTTTGAGATCACAGTGTTAGCCTTGAAGATTCTGGTCAGTAGCCACTTCCTGACTCACAGATGGACTCTTTCTAGATGAGTCCTCACAAGAGACACACAGAGAAAAAGTTCTCTGCTGCTTCTGCTGCTGCTAAGTCATTTCAGTCATGTCCAGTTCTGTGCGACTCCATAGATGGCAGCCCACCAGGCTCTGCCGTCCCTGGGATTCTCCAAGCAAGAACACTGGAGTGGGTTGCCATTTCCTTCTCCAATGCATGAAAGTGAAGTCACTCAGTTGTGTCCGACTCATCAAGACCCCATGGACTGCAGCCTACCAGGCTCCTCCATCCATGGGATTTTCCAAGCAAGAGTACTGGAGTGGGGTGCCATCTCCTTCTCCAGCTGTCTCTCTCTAGAAGGGCATTAATCACCACGAATAACCTACTCTCGTTATTTTATCTACATCTAATGACTTTCCCAAGGCCTCATCTCCAAATACAAACACATTGGTGGTTAGGAATTCAGATATAAATTTAGGGGAGACACTGTTTAGTCTATAGTATTCCAACCCTGGCCCACAAAATTCATGACCTTCTTGCATGCAAAATGTCTTCATTCTGTGATATTCTGATTTAAAATAAGAGCTATATTTTTGGTCTTCATCCCTTTTTCAGGCACAGAGATTCTAAAAATCTTTGCAATTTCTTAAATGATTAAAACCATATAGATGTCTTTTGTTATGTTAATAAGGTGGCTTTTAGACCCCACCTAAGGATGGGGGTGGTGTCATCTGCATATCTGAAGTTATTGATTATTTCTCCCAGCAATCTTGATTCCAGCTTGTGCTTCATCCAGCCCAGTGTTTCTCATGATGTACTCTGCATATAAGTTAAATAAGCATGGAAAGGAGATGTACTCTACATATAAGTTAAATAAGAGAAGAGTGAAAAAGTTGGCTTAAAGCTCAACATTCAGAAAACTAAAATCATGGCATCTGGTCCCATCATTTCATGGCAAATAGATGGATAAACAGTGGAAACAGTGGCTGACTTTATTTTCTTGGGCTCCAAAATCACTGCAGATGGTGACTACAGCCATGAAATTAAAAGACGCTTATTCCTTGGAAGGAAAGTTATAACCAACCTAGATAGCATATTCAAAAGCAGAGACATTACTTTGCCAACAAAGGTCCGTCTAGTCAAGGCTATGGTTTTTCCAGTGGTCATGTATGGATATGAGAGTTGGACTGTGAAGAAGGCTGAGCACCAAAGAATTGATGCTTTTGAACTGTGGAGAAGACTCCTGACAGTCCCTTGGACTGCAAGGAGATCCAACCTGTCCATCCTAAAGGAAATCAGTCCTGAATGTTCATTGAAATGACTGATGCTGAAGCTGAAATTCCAATACTTTGGCCACCTGATGCAAAGAACTGACTTACTGGAAAAGACCCTGATGCTGGGAAAGATTGAAGACAGGGGGAGAAGGGGATGACAGAGGATGAGATTGTTGGATGGCATCACCTACTCAATGGACATGAGTTTGAGTAAACTCTGGGAGTTGGTGATGGACAGGGAGGCCTGGCGTGCTGCAGTCCATGGGATCGCAAAGAGGTGGACATGACTGAGAGACTGAACTGAACTGCAGAGTGGGTGATGGTTGCCAAGAGAACCAACCATGTGATTAGAAGGTTAGAATTTTCAGTCCCCATCCCTGATTTTTCAAGAGGGGAGAAGGCCTTAAGGTTCAATCAGTTGTTATTGGCCAATGATTTAATCAGTCATGACTATGTAATGAAGCCTCTATAAAAACATAAAAAGACAGCATTTTGGCCCTGTTCAGAGAGCTTCTATGTGAGGGAATCAGAATGCTTCTGCATACCACACTGCCAGACCCAAAACTTGATAAGGACAGAGCCTTTCTGTTTAGGACCTCACCCTATTTAGCTGGTCATCTGGCTATTGATTCATGTCATTTAATATGTTGTTCAGTTGCTCAGTCACATCTGACTTTTTGCAACCCCATGAACTGCAGCACACCAGCCTTTCCTGTCCTTCACTCTCCCCAAGAGTTTACTCAAACTCATGTGCATTGAGTCGAAGACACCATCCAACATCTCATCCTCTGTCATCTCCTTCTCTGCCTGCCTTCAATCTTTTCCAGCATCAAGGTCTTTCCTGATGAGTCAGCTCTTCACATCAGGTGGCCAAGGTATTGAAACTTCAGCATCAGTCTTTCTAATGAATATTCAGGGTTGCTTTGATCTACTGTTATAATAAATTGGCAATCTGGTGACTAAATAGGTTTTGCTGAATTCTGTGAGACATTCTAGCAAATTAACTGAACTCAGAAAAGGGATTGTGTAGCTGGTTGGTTAGAAGTACATGTACCAACTTGGGCTGATGACTGGCTTGTACAGTGGAGTGTGGTCTTGGGACTTAAGTCCTTTACCTGTGGAATCTGGTTCTATCTCTGCATAGATAGGGTTAAAATTGACTTGATTTCTCAGATATTTTGGCATCTGAGAATTATTTGCTTGTGTGGGGAAACTTCCACACAGACACATTGAAATGAGGCCTTGGAACACTTTTCTTATTCCATCTCAATAGCCAAAAAAAAATTTTAAAAACCCTCTTATAGACAAAAAACAAACAAAAAACTCTAAAATTGTTCCAGTATCAACTCAAAAGTCTAAAGTAAATCTATCATGTAATCATCAAACCAGATATGGATGAAACTTCAGGTATGATTTATACTGCAGCAATATTCCTTTGCAGGTATGAACCTGTGAAATGAGACAGATTATGTGCTTCCAAAATACAATGGAAGGATAGGCACATGATAAACATTCTTATCTCAGAGAGAATTTGGAAGAAAGAAAGGTGTGATGGATTTCAAGCAACTTCAAGACCTAGCAAAGTAAATTCCATTATATTGTAAAGCTCAAGGATAATCCTCTTTAGCTTGATCTTCCAACTTCTAAGTCCAGTGGGGTGGCAGCATCACTTCCACAACTCTGGAAAGGGATCTTGCGCTCTAAAGTGCTTCCAGATTAGAGTCTTGTTGGGTAGTCCTGCCATCAAAGCTCCACTGGTGGTCCTGCCTTCCTGACTCTGCCTTACAGTCTCACTCCCAAGACTCAAGCCAGAGGCCATTATTCTGGCCTGTTCAAACTGAAGCAATGGTACTGATGATCCCTGAATCATCCATAGGATTATTCTTCTATCTTCTTAAAAATTAGTACATGAACACAGCTGAATAGTTCTATTGTTCCATCCTATCCAATCCAAGAAGACTGACACTTTGCTTCAATTCATTCTATCTCCATCTGCTTCAGTTCAAAAGGTCAGTGTTCTGTTCAGATGATTTCTTAAGTTCTTTATTGAGCAATAGTCCAGTCTAACCCTTGGTGTTCTCTCCAGAACATGATTTTTCATTTTTTACAGTATGAAGAGGCAGAAAATTTTCCAGATCTTCAAGTTCTGCTTACATTTTTCTTACCAATTACTTTCTCAATTCACCTTTCTCCTTTTGCACTTTACTAAACATTCAAGAGGAATCAAATATATCCTCAGCTATTATCCTCAGCTAAATATCCAATTTCAATGCTTGCAAATTCTGTCTTCCACAAACACTTGAACACAATTAAGACAAATTTTTCCCCATTTTATAACAAGGATCACCTTTCTTCCAAATGCCAATAACACGGTCCTCATTTCCATCTAATACCTTACAAGAATCACCCTTAATGTCCATATTTCTAGCACAGATTTCAAAACTCTTCCATCCTCTACCCATTACCCAGTCCAAAACTACCTCCATGTGTTTAGGTATATTATGGCAGCACTCCACTCTTGGTATCAAAATCTGTGTTAGTTTGGTTGACTGCCACAACAAATTCTAAAGACAAAGTGGCTTTAAAAAGCAAATTTTATAACAGTTCTGAAGGGTGGATATACAAGATCAGACTGCCAGCAAAGTCAAGTTCTAATGAGAGTACTCATTCTGGGTTTTACCAGAATGGCCACTTACTCTTTGTGTCCTTACATGGCAGAGAGAAAGAGAGCAAGCTTTCTGTTACCTCTTATGAAGGCACTGATCCCATAATAAGGGTCTTACTCTCATGAACTAATCTAAACCTAATTATCTTCCAAAGGTCCCATGTCTAAATACCAGCACATTGAGGGCAAGGGTTTTAACATATGAATGGGGGGGTGGATTAAGTCCACAGGTCAAAGAAGACTGGAAAATCTGCAATTATGCGGAAATTATAAAGTACACTCTTGAAATTCCAGTAGCCCAATAAGAAGTCAAAAGGGAAATTAGAAAGTATTTTGGGAAAAGTAAAAATGAAAGCAAAATATTCCAAAACTTGCTAGTTGCAGTGAAAGCACTGCTAAGAATACTTAGACATGCAAGTGTGTACATTTAAAAAGAAGAAAGATCTCAATTCAAAAAGTAAATTTACAACTCAACAAAGTAGAAAAAGAAGAAACTAAACCAAAGCTAGCAGAAGGAGGTAAATAATGTTAGAGGAGAAATCAATGAAATAGAGAATAGAAAACACAATAGACAAAAAACACCAAAAATAAGAGTTGTTTTTTTGAAAAGGTGAAAAACATTGACAAAACTTAGATAGATTAATAAAAACATATATACATATATATCAAACCCAGAAAAACCAGTCTCTATGGTTTTCATATATAATATATATATATATATTTTATATAAAAACCAGACAAATAGACTATAAAAAGGTGAAATTACACTCTAGTAGCCCTGATGCATTCTGAAGGAGAAATCTTCGACAAAACACTAGCAAACTAGGTTGTACAGCACATTAAAAAAGATTATGTACCATGATCAAATGGGATTTGTTTTGAAATACAAGGATGGTTTAACATATGAAAATCAATATAATACACCACATTAAGAAAATAAAGGCCAAAACAAAATGATAATGTCAATTGGGGAAGAAAAAGTATTTTAAATAATTCAAAACATTTTAATAGTAAAAACACTGAGCAAATTAGAAAAAGGAAAATAAAAAGTAAAAGGCATAAACTACTTCAGCATAATAAGGGGCGTTCATGAAAAGTCCATAGCAAACTTTATACTCAATTAGTTCAGTCCAGTCGCTCAGACTCTTTGTGACCCCATGGACTAAAGTAGGTCAGGCTTCCCTGTCCAAAACCAACTCCCAAAGCTTATTCAAATTCATGTCCATCGAGTCAGTGATGCCATCCAACCACCTCATCCTCTGTCGTCCCCTTCTCCTCCCACCTTCAATTTTTCCCAGCATCAGGGTCTTTTCAAATGAGTCAGTTCTTCACATTAGGTGGCCAAATATTGGAGTTTCAGCTTCAGGATCAGTCCTTCCAATGAATATTCAGGACTGATTTCCTTTAGGAAGGACTGGTTGGATCTCCTTGCAGTCCAAGGGACTCTCAAGGGTCTTCTCCAATACCACAGTTCAAAAGCATCAATTCTTCAGCACTCAGCTTTCTTTATAGTCCAGCTCTCACATCCATACATGACTACTGGAAAAACCAAAGCTTTGACTAGACAGACTTTTGTTGGCAAAGTAATGTCTCTGATTTTTAATATGCTGTCTAGGTTGGTCATAACTTTCCTTCCAAGGAATAAGCGTCTTTTAATTTCATGACTGCGGTCACCATCTACAGTGATTTTGGACGCCAAGAAAATTAACTCTCTCACTGTTTCCATTGTTTCCCCATCTATTTGCCAAGAAGTGTTGGGACAGGATGCCATGATCTTAGTTTTCTGAATATTGAGCTTTAAGACAACTTTTTCACTCTCCTCTTTCAAAAGGTTTCATCAAGAGGCTTTTTAGTTCTTTGCTTTCTGCCATAATGGTGGTGCCATCTACATATGTGAGGGGTTTGATATTTCTCCCAGCAATCTTACTTCCAGCTTGTGCTTCATCCAGCCCAGCATTTCACATGATGTACTCTGCATATATGTTAAATAAGCACAGTGACAATATGCAGCCTTGATGTAGTCCTTTCCCTATTTGGAACCAGTCTGTTGTTCCAAGTTCAGTTCAAAGTGTTGTTTCTTGATCTGCATAGAGATATCTCAGGAGGGAGGTGAGGTGGTCTGATATTCCCATCTCTTTCAGAATTTTCCAGTTTGTTGTGATCCACATAGTCAAAGTCTTTGGCTTAGTCAATAAAGCAGAAGTAGATTTTTTCTGGAACTCTTTTGCTTTTTCAGTGATCCAACAGATGTTGGCAATTTAATCTCTGGTTCCTCTGCCTTTGGTAAATCCAGCTTGAACATCTGGAATTTCATGGTTCACATACTGTTGAAGCCTGACTTGGAGAATTTTGAGCATTACTTTGCTAGTGTGTGAGATGAGTACAATTGTGTGGTAGTTTGATCATTCTTTGGCATTGCCTTTCTTTGGGATTGGAATGAAAACTGACCTTTTCCAGTCCTGTGGCCACTGCTGAGTTTTCTGAATTTGCTGACATATTGAATGCAGCACTTTCACAGCATCATCTCTGAGGATTTGAAATAGCTCAACTTGAATTCCCTCAACTCCACTAGCTTTGTTCATACTGATGTTTCCCAAGGTCCATTTGACTTTACATTCCAGGATGTCTGGTTCTAGGTGAGTTATCAAACCATCATGATTATCTGGGTCATGAAGATCTTTTCTATATAGTTCTGTGTATTCTTGCCACCTCTTCTTAATATCTTCTGCTTCTGTCAGGTCCATACCATTTCTGTCCTTTATTGTGCCCATCTTTGTATGAAATATTCCCTTGGTATCTCTAATTTTCTTCAAGAGATCTCTAGTCTTTCCCATTCTCTTGTTTTCCACTATTCCTTTGCATTGATCAATGAGGAAGGCTTTCTTATCTCTCCTTGCCATTCTTTGGAACTATGCATTCAAATGGGTATATCTTTCCTTTTCTCCTTTGCCTTTCACTTCTTTTCTTTTCTCAGCTATATGTAAGGCCTCCTCAGACAGCCATTTTGCCTTTTTGCATTTCTTTTCCTTGAGGATGGTCTTGATCACTGTCTTCTGTACAATGTCACGAACCTCCATCCATAGTTCTTCAGGCACTCTCTCTATCAGATCTAATCCCTTGAATCTATTTGTCACTTCCACTGTACAGTTGTAAGTAACTTGATTTAGGTCATACCTGAATGGTCTAGTGGTTTTCCCTACTTTCTTCAATTTAAGTCTGTATTTGACACGATCTTGTTTTTGCTGACTGTATAGAGCTTCTCCATCTTCGGCTGCAAAGAATATAATCAATCTGATGTCAGTATTGACCAACTGGTGATGTCTATGTATAGATTCTCTTGTGTTGTTGGAAGAGGGTGTTTGCTATGACTAGTGCATTCTCTTGGAAAATCTCTGTTAGTCTTTGTCCTGCTTCATTCTGTACTCCAAGGCGAAATTTGCCTGTTACTCCAGGTATTTCTTGACTTCGTACTTTTACTTTCCAGTTCCCTATGATGAAAAGGACATCTTTTTTGGGTGTTAGTTCTAGAAGGTCTTGTAGGTCATCATAGAACCGTTCAACTTCAGCTTTTTCAGCATTACTCGTCAGGGCATAGATTTGGGTTACTGTGATATTGAATGGTTTACCTTGGAAATGAACAGAGATCATTCTATAGTTTTTGAGATTGCATCCAAGTATTGCATTTCAGACTCTTTTGTTGACTATGCTGGCTACTCCATTTCTTCTAAGGGCCCACAGTAGTAGATATACTGGTTATCTGAGTTAAATTCACCCATTCCAGTCCATTTTATTATGCTGATTCCTAAAATGTCAATGTTCACTCTTGCCATCTCCTGTTTGACCACTTCCAATTTGCCTTGATTCATGGACCTAACATTCCAGGTTCCTTGCAATATTGCTCTCCACAGCATCAGACTTTGCTTCCATCACCAGTGACATCCACAACTGGGTGTTGTTTTTGCTTTGGTTCCGTCTCTTCATTCTTTCTAGAGTTATTTTTCCACTGATCTCCAGTAGCATGTTTGGCACCTACTGACCTGGGGAGTTCATCTTTCAGTGTCCTATCTGTTTGCCTTTTCATACTGTTTATGGGGTTCTCAAGGCAAGAATCCTGAAGTGGTTTACCATTCTCTTTTCCAGTGGACCACGTTTTGTCAGAACTCTTCACCATGACCCATCCATCTTGGGTGGCCCTACCCAGGATGGCACATAGTTTCAATGAGTTAGACAAGGCTGTTGTCCATGTGATCAGATTGGTTAGTCTTCTGTGATTATGGTTTTCAGTCTCTTGTTGATGGAGAAGGATAAGAGGCTTATGGAGACTTCCTGATGGGAGAGACTGACTGAGGGGGAAACTGGGTCTTGTTCTGATGGGCAGGGCTAAGCTCAGTAAATCTTTAACTCAATTTTCTGTTGAAGGGAGGGGCTGTGTTCCCTCCCTGTTATTTGACCTGAGGCCAAACTGTGGTGGAGGTAATGAAGATAATGGCTTCAAAAGGCCATTATCAAAAGGCCCCATGCCTGCACTCCTCCACGCATTGCCCCCAACCCTGCAGCAGGCCACCGCCAACCCACATCTCTGCCAAGGACTCCTGGACACTCACAAGCAAGTCTGGGTCAGTCTCTTGTGGGGTCACTGTTCCTTTCTCCTGGGTCCTGGTGCACACAAGTCTTTGTTTGTGCCCTCCAAGAGTCTGTTTCCCAGTCCTGTGTAAATTATGGTGGCTCTATGGTGGGATTAATGGCAACCTCCTCCAAGAGGGCTTATGCCATGCCCAGGTCTACTGCACCCAGAGCCCCTGCAGCAGGCCACTGCTGACCCATAACTTTGCAGAGGACACTCAAGTCCAGTTCTGTCTCAGTCTCTTTGGGATCTCTGGGTCCTGGTGCACACAAGGTTTGTTTGAGCCCTCTGAGCATCTCTGGTGGGTATGGAGTTTGATTCTAAACGTGATTTCACCCCTCCTACCATCTTGTTGGGGCTTTTCCTTTGCCCTTAGACATGGAGTATCTCCTCAATGTCACCCCAGTGCTGGGCAGACTGAATAGTGAAAGACTAAATACTTCTCCTCTAAGACCAGGAACAAAGCAATGATACCACTTCTAGTCATGATGCTATTATAGTATTTCCAATACAAACAGGTAGGACCAACCCAAATGTCCATTAATAGAAAATGGAAAAGCAAATATTGTATACATATGCTGTAAAATATTACATAGGTTTAGAAATGAAGGATATCCTGCTATATGCAATAACATGGATAAAGCTTAAGGGAAATTTGATAAGTGAAATAGGCCAGTCACAAAATGAAAATACTATATAATTTTATTCATATCAGGTATCTAATATAGTTAAATTAATAGAATCAAAAAGTAAAATAAACATTCCCAGGATAAATGGTGAAAAAAGGAAATGCTGTTTAATGCATATAAATTTTAAATTTGAAAATATATCTTCTTTATAAATATTATCAGTTCTTTCTTATCTTTTCCTATGATTTTCATGCATGTCTATCTTCAGATTTTACACTGTTCCTCTTTGACAGTGACTTCATTTACCCTCATGGTTAACTATGTGAACTTTTTCCTAAGCTCTGCCTTCATGTTTTTCAAAACAACTGTGGTGTTATCCAAAGAGATCAGGGCTAACTTTGTTCTCTAGGCTGATTAATGACAAGTGCTAATGATACTAATGACTCAATTCTGTCATCACTTTGGTTTTGAGTATACATAGCTTGAGGCAGCATCAAAAGCCAGGGAAGAACACAGGAAACAGACAGGCAAGTACAAAATGAGATTGATTTTTCCTTTATCTCCAGATTCCACCTGGTCTTAAGTCATCTATGTCAATTCTTTTTAGACCCTTGAGCATCATTTGGAACAAAACATTGTTGGCATCTATGCTACCTATCCATGCTGGAATTCTTCCCTTAAGTCAGAATATTCAGGATATGTACTGGTGGGGATAGCTTCCAAGATGGTTCAGTGGTAATGAATCAGCCTGCCAATTCAGGAGACAGGGGTTCAATCCCTGGGTTGGAAGATCCCCTGGAAGAGGACATTGCAACCCATTCTAGTATTTTGCTTGGCAAATCCCACGGGCAGAGGAGCCAGGGGTCCATGGAGTCACAAAAAGTCAGATACATCTTAGGGGCTAAGATGTGTGAGGACAGACACTGAGAGTCATGCTTCTTTACAGGTAGATGGTCCCTCACATAAAACTGCATCCCTATTAAAAGATTTCCACTTATTTAACTTCTTTTTTAGAATTTAATTTTCAGAATATTATCTATTACATCAGAATTGGGAATTAGTCTCATTTATAGCTCAAAAAATGAGTGAGAAGAATATCTTATAACAAGGTATTTATATTCAAAATTGCTTATAACCCCCAGAGAGTTTCCATCTTTACTACATTCTTCCAAAATAAGTGATTTTTGCAAACAATTGGTAAATGCTGGCACAGTGGTAAAGACTCTGCCTGCCAATGCTGGAAATGTGGGTTCAATCTCTGGGTCAGGAAGATTCCCTGGAGGAGGGAATGGCAACCCACTCCAGTATTCTTAACTGGAAAATTCCATGGACAGGGGAGCCTGGAACACTATAGTCCATGGGGTTGCAAAGATTTGGTCACAACTGAGTGACTGAGAACAATACATATCAAGAGAAGAGGCATATATAAGCTACTGAAATTTGGGGAGCAGGGTATTTTTATTTTCCTGAAAAAGAAGCCTAACTATATAAATCCAAGTCACCACTACTCTTTAGCAATGTAAGAGTCACATACCCCTCACAGAAGAGCAAACCCAACAGGACATGGGAGTCTCAAGCTGTGCTTATCCAATCACCAATATAATAGAACACAGACATCACTACCATAGCACCCTATCAACAATCATCTTGAGGGAAAAAGCCAGTAATTTTCCTGCTTTTGAAGTGGCTTTGGAAACTTTATGAGTACAGATGCTTATTGCAGCAGAGATGTACCAAACAAATCTGTTAGACTATATGCACAAACTGCTTGGGAAAAGCCTTGTTGTCCTGATTATTATTTAAGCAGTCTACATCTGTCCTCCAAGCAATACCTAACCGAGATTTCACCTTGTATGTGAAAGCTCTAGCTGCAAAATGCCACAAGAATTTCTTGCTTTTTCTGTGTACTTACTTTCTTCCTAATAAGTAATAACCAATTGGGACATCCCTACAAACTGCTTTCATTTATTCTTCACCATTATGATGTGTATAAGTCTTGTTTCTTTAATCACATTGCAAGCTGGAAATCTGTTATATGAATTTTCCAAGTTCTATTATATCCAATACAGAATCAAGAAATTAGTAGCAGTTTACAGGCCTTCAAAAAATTCTCCCAATTTATTTTTTAAACTGACTCTTGCAACTGAGACAATGCAGCCCTCAGGAATAGTGAAAACTCCCCTAAGTGACTAATGTGTTACAATGGTGGGAGTTAGGCCCTAGAGGAAATAAATGAGGCTGATCATAACTGCCTAGAGCAGCTATTCTGGAACTTGGCTACCTACACATAACAGAGAAGGAGCTTTAAAAAGTACTGAGGACTGTCTCCCTCCCCCAGAGATACTGGATTAATTTGCTTTTATTTTCAGCATTGGAATTTTTTAAAATGCTCTATGTGGTTTCAATGCGTAGTCGAAGTTGAGACGCATCAGTCTACAGTTATATAGACTTTCATTTGCTCTTGAATATTCAATGTTTTTATAACTGGAATTTTTCTCCTATGACCAAAACTCTAGTATAGGGGAAATATTTTTTTGTAAGTATATATTTTCTTTGATTAAAAAATGAAATTCCAATATAAGCAGACTGTGAGAACCTACCTTTCATGAGGAAAATAATGAAGATTTATAATCACCTAAAACTATGTTACAAACTGCATTTAACATTATGTAATACATGTTCTCAGAAACAACTGTTTTGTGGAGGACATCTATATGAAAAATTCCTATTTAAGACATGATCACTACTTTTCTGAAAAATACAATCTTAGCATCCTAATGATGTAATAAACCACCCCAGTGTTTTTTGTTTTTTACCCAAAATAACCTAGCCTTGAAAGTTATAGAAAAATGTATCCTACTATTTAAGACACTGATTTGTTTCTACAATCCAAATTGCTTTTAGTCATCTACCCAACTGAAAGCAATGAAGTTTCTATTACCTTGCTACTAAGGGAAACATGTTTCAAAAATTTTCCTTTGGTTTTCTCCTTTGAACATCTAATTAACTTCAGATCATCTGCAGAAAAATATCTCAATTTTCCAAAGGATCTCTTTCAATAAATTCAGATTTTCCAACAAGTTGGGATTTATTTTGAAGTAATTATTAAAGATTTTCATGGAGGGAACATCCTCTCTGTCTTTTCTTCAGTAATCTCTGCCTGGTAAGACTTTATACTGGAAAAGTGAAAGCTTAACTAATGATTTTATAATTTGAATTTAATAATTTTGATTTTATTTAAAAATTTGAATATTAAATCTAGGTGATATTTTCATGAATATTGTTTACCTACAGAAAGTGCTAAAATTGATAATCAGCTAGAATAGCAGGTTAGAGTAGCAAGAACCATATACTCTAGTAGTGTGATAGGACTGGTTGAGCACAAACTCTAACATCTTTTTGAGTTTATTTATTCAAAGAAAGTTGTAGAGTTGTTTACTAGTAGTCTTTTAGATAAAAACTAGGAAAATTAAAGTACTTAACACAAAATATCTGTTGCCTTACTTGTAAAATGATGATGATAAACTCTACCTCACTTAGTTATAGACAAGATTAAATGAAATTTGTGAAATGGCTTCTAGCACACTGCTTGCCACATAGTTGATTCTTATTAAATATCAAAAAGGCAGGCATAAAACCTAATCCCCTTACTTCAAAATTGAAGAAAATTATTCTCAGAGAGATAAACTCACCCATTTCAAGTTTTGAACTTAGTAAAGGAGCAGGCTTAGAACTGGAGGACAATCGGTCAATAAATAATTAATGAGTTAAACTATTTACTTTCTTATATGAAAAAATTCATCCATGAAATTTATTTCCAAATTTAGATGAACTGCTCATTATTCACATTTGTGCCATGACTGCCACGAATGTCCATTTTCATTTTTACCTGTTTATAACTAGGGTAAAATTTAAACAACAACAACAAAAGTTACTGCAAGTTTGTCCCATGGCTTTCCTGTGGAAGTCTGCTTAATATTTTAACCTAAGTTTTACAAAGATATTCCACCCATAATTCATCCTTTCAAGCATAGTAAAAGAATTGAAGATTTTTCAAAATACATTTTTAATGCAAATAAATGACTCTTTCCTTCCATTTCCTCACATGAACATTCCAGGTACACAAACACGAGACTGCATGGAAGGGACATATTGTTTAATTAACATTTCATTTTTCCTTTCTATTATTTATTTTTATTGCTTTAATATTCAAATAATTTCTGTATTCTTTGCTCTTATCTTTTTAATATAAATGTATTTATTTTAATTGGAGGTTAATTACTTTACAATATTATATTGGTTTTGCCATACATCAACATGAATCTGCCACAGGTATACACGTGTTCCCCATCTTGAACCCCCCTCCCTCCTCCCTCCCCGTACCGTCCCTCTGGGTCATCCCAGTGCACCAGCCCCAAACTCCCAGTATCATGCATCGAACCTGGACTGGTGATTCATTTCATATATGATATTATACATGTTTCAATGCCATTCTCCCAAATCATCTCACCCTCTCCCTCTCCCACAGAGTCCAAAAGACTGTTCTATACATCTGTGTCTCTTTTGCTGTCTCGCATATAGGGTTATTGTTACCATCTTTCTAAACTTCATACATATGCATTAGTATACTGTATTGGTGTTTTTCTTTCTGGCTTACTTCACTCTGTATAATAGGCTCGTTTCATCTACCTCATTAGAACTGATTCAAATGTATTCTTTTTAATGGCTAAGTAATACTCCATTGTGTATATGTACCACAGCTTTCTTATCCACTCATCTGCTGATGAACATCTAGGTTACTTCCATGTCCTGGCTATTATAAACAGTGCTGCAATGAACACTGGGGTACACGTGTCTCTTTCAATTCTGGTTTCCTCGGTGTGTATGCCCAGCAGTGGGATTGCTGGGTCATAAGGCAGTGGTAAAAGAAATCAAAGAGGACACTAATAGATGGAAAATTATACCATGTTCATGGATTGGAAGAATCAATATAGTGAAAACGAATATACTACCCAAAGCAATCTATAGATTCAGTGCAATCCCTATCAAGCTACCAATGATATTTTTCACAGAGCTAGAACAAATAATTTCACAATTTGTATGGAAATACAAAAAACCTTGAATAGCCAAAGCAATCTTGAGAAAGAAGAATGGAACTGGAGGAATCAACCTGCCTGACTTCAGGTTCTACTACAAAGCCACAGACATAAAGACAGTATGGTACTGGCACAAAGACAGAAATATAGCTCAATGGAACAAAATAGAAAGCCCAGAGATAAATCCACACACCTATGGACACCTTTTCTTTGACAAAGGAGGCAAGAATATTATTTGCTCTTAAAAACTATTTTATTTCCATCATTATTAGATGAATTAAAAGAACAAGAAAAGGAAGTCTTCTATGCTCACTATTCAATACTGAAATAAATGTAGGAAAAAGTCAATAAGACATCTGGTTTCAATTTTGATCTATAAGGAACTTGGAAGTAGCCCAATTCTTCCTTACAAGTAAAAAGCTGAACAAATTGAAAAATCAACAACTCCTCTTAGATCTATAAGTGAAGTAAGGTCACAGAACAAATCATGGCAGCCAAAATTTGAGAGACAACAGGAAAATCCAGAGAATCACACTTGCCAGTGCAAAACCCATAAGCAGAGGTCCCTGTGGGAACAAGTGTTAGGGTAGGAAAACATGAACTATAATTGAAAATTTGCTGGAGGCCCAGTGTAGGCAAGTCTGAGGGGGGGAAAAAAAAAAAGCTCTAAGAAAATCCAGTCATTGGAGGAGGAGCACACTTTTATGAGTTCTAACTCTAGGAGCTTAATCAGGTTCTTGTAGCAAATACCAGTGAAAAATCCCCTCAGAGTTCTGTCAGGAAAAGGGGGAAAGGAACCATTTTAAAACACAATGCAGTGTTCTGTTCTCTATATAATTTCTGTCTTCAGAAGAAACTATATAACCAGAACTTAACTTACTGGGATTTTAAATTAATTGACCTAGGGGAAGGAAAATACCCAAACTCCAGCCAGCTCTAGCCTTCCACATGGGGGAATAGAAATATTCAACCCACACATGCATTTTCCAGTCATCCCATCTCAATTAAAAGAAAGGGAGAAAGCTGAGAATCATGTGTGAAGTTTACAGTGCAGTGGAACAGGCTCACTAAAAGACTGAGAGCTAAAATAGGACTATAGAACACTTCCTGCTCCACCATACCTTACCACCACAATCAGTTCAGTTCAGTCGTGTCCGACTCTTTGCGACCCCATGAATTGCAGCACGCCAGGCCTCCCTGTCCATCACCATCTCCTGGAGTTCACTCAGACTCACGTCCATCGAGTCAGTGATGCCATTCAGCCATCTCATCCTCAGTCGTCCCCTTCTCCTCCTACCCCCAATCCCTCCCAGCATCAGAGTCCTTTCCAATGAGTCAAATCTTCGCATGAGGTGGCCAAAGTACTGAAGCTTACGCTTTAGCATCATTCTCTCAAAGAAATCCCAGGGTTGATCTCCTTCAGAATGCACTGGTTGGATCTCCTTGCAGTCCAAGGGACTCTCAAGAGTCTTCTCCAACACCACAGTTCAAAAGCATCAATTCTTCGGTGCTCAACCTTCTTCACAGTCCAACTCTCACATCCATACATGACCACTGGAAAAGCCATAGCCTTGACTAGATGGTCCTTAGTCGGCAAAGTAATGTCTCTGCTTTTGAATATACTATCTAGGTTGGTCATAACTTTTCATCCAAGGAGTAAGCATCTTTTAATTTCATGGCTGCAGTCACCATCTGCAGTGATTTTGGAGCCCCAAAAAATAAAGTCTGACACTGTTTCCACTGTTTCCCCATCTATTTCTCATGGAGTGATGGGACCGGATGCCATGATTTTCGTTTTCTGGATGTTGAGCTTTAAGCCAACTTTTTTGCTCTCCTCTTTCACTTTCATCAAGAGGCTTTTTAGTTCCCCTTCACTTTCTGCAATAAGGGTGGTATCATCTGCATATCTGAGGTTATTTATATTTCTCCCAGCAATCTTGATTCCAGTTTGTGCTTCATCCAGCCTGGCATTTCTCATGATGTACTCTGCATATAAGTTAAATAAGCAGGGTGACAATATACAGCCTTGACATATTCCTTTTCCTATTTGGAACCAGTCTGTTGGTCCATGTCCAGTTCTAACTGTTGCTTCCTGACCTGCATACAGGTTTCTCAAGAGGCAGGTCAGGTGGTCTGGTATTCCCATCTCTTTCAGAATTTTCCACAGTTTATTGTGATCCACACAATCAAAGGCTTTGGCGTAGTCAATAAAGCAGAAATAGATGTTTTTCTTGAACTCTCTTGCTTTTTCCATGATCCAGCAGATGTTGGCAATTTGATCTCTGGTTCCTGTGCCTTTTCTAAAACCAGCTTGAACATCAGGGAGTTCATGGTTCATGTATTGCTGAAGCCTGGCTTGGAGAATTTTGAGCATTACTTTACTAGCGTGTGAGATGAGTGCAATTGTGCGGTAGCTTGAGCATTCTTTTGCACTGTCTTTCTGTGGAATTGGAATGAAAACTGACCTTTTCCCGTCCTGTGGCCACTGCTGAGTTTTCCAAATTTGCTGGCATATTGAGTGCACCACTTTCACAGCATCATCTTTCAGGATTTGAAACAGCTCCACTGGAATTCCATCACCTCCACTAGCTTTGTTCGTAGTGATGCTTTCTAAGGCCCACCTGACTTCACACTCCAAGATGTCTGGCTCTAGATGAGTGATCACATCATCATGATTATCTGGGTCATGAAGATCTTTTTTGTACAGTTCTTCCGTGTATTCTTGCCACCTCTTCTTAATATCTTCTGCTTCTGTTAAGTCCAGACCATTTCTGTCCTTTATCAAGCCCATCTTTGCATGAAATGTTCCCTTGGTATCTCTAATTTTCTGGAAGAGATCTCTATTCTTTCCCCTTCTGTTGTTTTCCTCTATTTCTTTGCATTGATCGCTGAAGAAGGCTTTCTTATTTCTTCTTGCTATTCTTTGGAACTCTGCATTCAGATGCTTATATCTTTCCTTTTCTCCTTTGCTTTTCGCCTCTCTTCTTTTCACAGCTATTTGTAAGGCCTCCTCAGACAGCCATTTTGCTTTTTTGCATTTCTTTTCCATGGGGATGGTTTTGATCCCTGTCTCCTGTACAATGTCACAAACCTCATTCCATAGTTCATCAGGCACTCTATCTATCAGATCTAGACCCTTAAATCTATTTCTCACTTCCACTGTATAATCATAAGGGATTTGATTTAGGTCATACCTGAATGGTCTAGCGGTTTTCCCTACTTTCTTCAATTTAAGTCTGAATTTGGCAATAAGGAGTTCATGATCTGAGCCACAGTCAGCTCCTGGTCTTGTTTTTGTTGACTGTATAGAGCTTCTCCATCTTTGGCTGCAAAGAATATAATCAATCTGATTTCAGTGTTGACCATCTGGTGATGTCCATGTGTAGAGTCTTCTCTTGTGTTGTTGGAAGAGGGTGTTTGCTATAACCAGTGCATTTTCTTGGCAAAACTCTATTAGTCTTTGCCCTGCTTCATTCCCCATTCCAAGGCCAAATTTGCCTGTTACTCCAGGTGTTTCTTGACTTCCTACTTTTGTATTCCAGTCCCCTATAATGAAAAGGACATCTTTTCTGGGTGTTAGTTCTAAAAGGTCTTGTAGGTCTTCATAAAACCATTCAACTTCATCTACTTACTGCAGTTCTTTCAATCTAAAACATGTTCAGATATAAAGAAAACAATTTCAAGTCAGACTAAAAGGCAAAAAACACACTTTAAAAGGACAGAGCAAGCTTTGGGACTAAAATCAGATATAGCAGTGAGTCATTTCCTAGGCAGGTTGATAAGAAGTCTAGGGTTCCCCAAGGAGAGAAGGGTCTGGAATTCTCAAGGAGGAAGAAAGGACAAACTTTTTTTCTTCTCTACATTCCTTAGGATTATATAACAATAATGTATTCTGCCTGAGGACAGTCTCTGGATTAAACCTTCTGGCTAATTCTGTAAATTATGAGAGTAGACCTGCTCTTTACAAGGATTATATAACAACAATGTATTCTGCCTGAGGACAGTCTCTGGATTAAACCTTCTGGTTAATTCTGTTATCTTAAAATGTAAATTATGGGAGTAGGTCCATTCTTTGGATTCATTGGAGAGTATATAAACTCATTTCTAACACTAACAAGGGGGTACTCTTTCTGCCCCCTTCTGATGCCTATGTCAGAAGCTTTCTCTATCTCCTTTATACTTTAATAAAACTTTATTATACAAAAGCTCTGAGCAATCGAGCCTCATCTCTGGCCCCAGATTGAATTCTTCTCCTCCGGGGGCCAAGAATCCCGGCATCGTGATTCAACAACCACCTTTCAGCAGGGCTGTGATTAATATGCTGCAGGCTCTAATGAATAAAATGCACAAGATGCAACAACAAATGGGCAAAGTAATTAGCATGATGGCAATTCTAAGAACCAAAAACATATGATAGAGACAAAAATGAATGTTAACCAAACTGAAGAATGTCTTCGATGGGCTTATTAGTAGACTGAATAGAGCTGCTAATAGCTATGAAGAAATAATCTCTGAGCTTGAGGATATCTCAATAAAAAATTCTAAAACTGAAAAAGAGGAAAATGACTGAAATAAACAGAACCGAATATCTAATAATTTGGGGACACCTAATAAAGCTGTAACCTACATGTAATGGAAATACCTGAAGGAGAAGAGAGAAAAGAACAGAAGATACATTTGAAACAATTATAAATGAGAATTTCCTGAATTTAAGGTCAGATATCAAACCAAAGCACCAGGAAACTCAGAGAATATCAAGTAGGGAAAAATGTTTACAAAACTACACCAAGGCATATTTAAACTTCAGAAAGTCAAAGGAAAACAAAAAAAATTCCCAAAGATGCCACATGGGGGGAAAAGCCTATAAAGGAGCAAAGGTAACAATTATATCTGACTTGTACTCAGAAATCATGCAAGTAAGAAGAGACTGGAGTAAAACAGTGAAAGTTTTGAGAGAAGAAAAACAACACTGACCTAGAATTCTGTACTGCATGAAATTATCCTTCAAAAGTCAAAGAGAAGTCAAGACATTCTCAAACAAAAATTGAGGGAATTTGTTGCCAGTACATCTGCCTTGCAAGAAATGTTCAAAAAAAATTTAGAGAAAACAAAATGATATAGGTCTGAAACTTGGGCATTAATTAAGAAAGAGCATCAGAGAAGGAAATTAGTTAAAGTAAAATAAAAACTTTTGTGTTTTTTTTTCATTCATAATTGATTTGATAGATGACAGTTTGTTCAAAATAATAATAGCAAAAATGTATATATGTGTGCTTATGGTATATGCTTGTACACTATATATGAAATGATTGACAGTGATGATACAAGGCATGGAAAGGGAAATTTAGGATTATTTTGTTATTCTAAGGTAATCAGATTACTTCACTCTGAACATCAAGACTCAACATACACATAGGAAATAGAGTGTTATAGATGATAAAGAAAAAACAAGATCCAACTATATGTTGTCTATAAGAAACTTTAAATATAAAAACACATACATATTGATAGCAAATGGATGATGAGTGTGCTAAGACTAATCCAAAGAAAGTTCAAGTGGCTATATTAATTTCAGGCAGCACAAGTTACTAGGGATAAAGAGGGACATTCAGTTCAGTTCAGTTGCTCAGTAGTGTCTGACTCTTTGGGACCCCATGAATTGCAGCACGCCAGGCCTCCCTGTCCATCACCATCTCCCGGAGTTCACTCAGACTCACGTCCATCGAGTCAGTAATGCCATCCATTCATCTCATCCTCTGTAGATCCCTTCTCCTCCTGCCCCCAATCCCTCCCAGCATCAGAGTCTTTTCCAATGAGTCAACTCTTCACATGAGGTGGTCAAAGTACAGGAGTTTCAGCTTTAGCATCATTCCTTCCAAAGAAATCCCAGGGCTGATCTCCTTCAGAACTGACTGGTTGGATCTCCTTACAGTCGAAGGGACTCTCAAGAGTCTTCTCCAACACCACAATTCCAAAGCATCAATTCTTCAGCACTCAGCTTTCTTCACAGTCCAACTCTCACATGCATACATGACCACTGGAAAACCATAGCCTTGACTAGATGGACCTTTGTTGGCAAAGTAATGTCTTTGTTTTTGAATATGCTATCTAGGTTGGTCATAACTTTCCTTCCAAGGAGTAAGCATCTTTTAATTTCATGGCTGCAATCACCATCTGCAGTGACCTTTGAGCCCAAAAATATAAAATCTGACACTGTTTCCACTGTTTCCCCATCTATTTCCCATGAAGTGATGGGACCAGATGCCATGATCTTAGTTTTCTGAATGTTGAGTAAGAACATAGTTGAATTCAAAAATATCATCAATCAACTGGATATAATTGACATCTACAGAATACTTTAACAATAGTAGAATACATATTTTTCTCAACTCATAGGAATATTTATTATGATATACCACATTCTGGGCTGTTAAATATACCTCAGAATATTTAAAAGAAGTCATACAAAAAAAAAAAAAAAAGAAGTCATACAATGTCTTCTCTCAGATCAATGATTAAGGAAATCAATAATAGAAAGATGGTTAGGAAAGCCCAAAATACTTGGAACTTAAATCACTTCTACATAACACAGGAGTCACAAAAGATATTTTAAGAAAATTAAAATAGTTTGAAGCAACTGAAAATGGAAACAGAATTTATCTGAATTTGTGAGATACAGTGAAAGTAGTGCTTACAGGGGCAGATAGATAGCATTGAGTGAATATATTAGAAAAAAATAAAGATCTAAAATCAATTATCTAAGCTTCCACCTTAGAAACTAAAAAGAGAAGAGCAAATTACATATAACGGAAAATTATGAACAACTCTATGCCCACAAATTTGGTAACCTAGATGAAATGGACTGATTTCCTCAAAGACACAATCTGCTACAATTCATACAAAAAGAAATAGACAATCTGAACAGATCTATATTAAGTAAACGGAATCAATAATTACTTTCCCAAACAGAAAGAACAGGACCATGTAGGTTCACTGGTGAATTCTATCAAAACCTTCAGAGAAGAAATTATACCAATTCCGTACAACATTTTCCAGAAGATAGAAGGCAGCAGGGAATAATTCCTAATTCATTCTAGGAGGCCAAGATTAGCTCAATACCAAAATCAGAAAAAGACATAAGAAATATATAGACCAGGATCTCTCAAGAACAGAGGTGAAAAGTCATTTAAAAATTAGCACATCATATCTAACAATGTATTAAAAAAATTGTATATGAAGACAAAGTGAGATTTATCTCAGCCACGCAAAGTTGATTCAACATTTGAAAGCAATTAGTATAAATTAATGAAAATGCAAAAATATAGGACACTGAAAGATGAACTCCCAGATCAGTAGGTGCCCAATATGCTACTGGAGAAGAGTGAAGAAATAGCTCCAGAAAAGAATGAAGAGGCTGAGCCAAAGCGAAAACAATGCCCAGTTGTGGATGTCACTGGTGATGGAAGTAAAGTCTGATGCTGTAAAGAACAATATCTCATGGGAACCTGGAATGTTAGGTCCATAAATCAGGGTAAATTGGAAGTGGTTAAACAGGAGATAGCAAGAGTGAACATTGACATTTTAGGAATCAGTGAAATAAAATGGACCAGAATGGGCAAATTTAATTCAGATGACCATTATATCAACTACTATGTGCAAGAATCCCATAGAAGAAATGGAACAGCCCTCATAGTCAAGAAAAGAGTCTGAAATGCAGTTCTTGGATGCAGTCTCAAAAATGACAGAATGATCTCTGTTCATTTGCAAGGCAAACCATTCAATATCACAGTAACCCAAGTCTATGCCCCAACAAATAATATTGAAGAAGCTGAAGTTGAGTGGTTCTATGAAGACCTACAAGAACGTCTGGAACTAACAACCCCAAAAGATGTCCTTTTCATTGTAGGGGACTGAAATACAAAAGTAGGAAGCCAAGAGATATCTGGAGTAACAGGCAAGTTTGGCCTTGGAGTGGAAAATGAAGCAGGGCAAAGGCTAAAAGAGTTTTGCCAACAGAATGCACTGGTCATAGCAAACACCCTCTTCCAACAACACAAGAGACAACTCTACACATGAACATCACCAGATGATCAATACTAAAATCAGACTGATTATATTCTTTGCAGCTTAAGATGGAGAAGCTCTATACATTCAGCAAAAACAAGACCGGCAGCTAACTGTGGCTCTCAGATCATGAACTACTTACTGAAAAATTCAGACTTCAACTGAGGAAAGTAAAAGAAAACCACTAGACCATTCAGGTATGACCTAAGTCAAATCCCTTGCAATTATACAATGAAAGTGAAAAATAGATTGGAGGGATTAGATCTGATAGACAGAGTGCCTGAAGAACTATGGATGGAGGTTCATGACATTGTACAGGAGGCAGGGATCAAGACCATCCCCAAGAAAAAGAAATGCAAAAAGACAAAATGGTTGTATAAGGAGGCCTTACAAACAGAAAAGAAGAGAAGTGAAAAGGAAAGGAGAAAAGGAGAGATATACCTATTTGAATGCAGAGTTCCAAAGAATAGCAAGGAAAGAAAGCCTTCCTCAGCGATCAATGCAAAGAAATAGAGGAAAACAAGGGAATGGGAACGACTAGAGATCTCTTCAAGAAAATTAGAGATACCAAGGGAACATTTCATGCAAATATGGGCACAGTAAAGGACAGAAATGGTATGGACATATCGGACTCAGAAGATATTAAGAAGAGGTGGCAAGAACACACAGAAGAAGTATAAAAAAAGATCTTCATGACCCATATAATCACGATGGTGTGATCACTCACCTAGAACCAGACATCCTGGAGTACAAAGTCAAGTGGCCCTTAGGAAGCATCACTATGAACAAAGCTAGTGGAGGTGATGGAATTCAGTTGAGCTATTTCAAATCCTAAAAGATGATGCTTTGAAAGTGTGGCACTGAATATGCCAGCAAATTTGGAAAACACAGCAGTGACCATAGGACTGAAAAATGTCAGTTTTCATTCCAATCCCAAAGAAAGGCAATGCCAAGGAATCTTCTAACTATTGCACAATTGCACTCATCTCACACACTAGCAAATAAGGCTCAAAATTCTCCAAACTTCAACAGTACATGAACAGTAAATTTCCAGACGTTCAAGCTGGATTTACAAAAGGCAGAGGAACCAGAGATCAAATTGCCAACATCTGTTGGATCATAGAAAATGCAAGAGAATTCCAGAAAAACATCTACTTCTACTTTATTGACTATGCTAAAGCCTTGTGTGGATCACAACAAACTGTGGAAAATTCTTCAAGAGATGTGAATTCCAGACCACCTTACCTGCCTCCTGAGAAATCTGTGAGCAGGTCAAAAAGCAATAGTTAGAAGCAGACATAGAACAATGGACTGGTTCCAAACTGGGACAGGAGTATGTCAAGACTGTATACTGTCACCCTGCTTAGTTAACTTCTATGCCGAGTACATCATGTGAAATGCCAGACTGGATGAGGCACAAACTAGAATCAAGATTGCCAGGAGAAATGTCCATAAATTCAGATATGCAAGTGACACCACCATTATGGCAGAAAGTGAAGAGGAACTAAAGAGCCTCTTGATAAAAGTGAAAGAGGAGAGTGAAAAAGCTGGCTTAAAACTCAACATTCAAAAAACGAAGATCATTGCACCTTGTCCCATCACTTCATAGCAAATAGATGGGGAAACAATGGAAACAGTGACAGACTTTATTTTGGGCGCTCCAAAATCACTCTAGATGGTGACCTCAGCCATGAAATTAAATGACACTTGCTTCTTGGAAGAAAAGTTATGACCAATGTAGACAGCATATTAGAAAGCCAGAGACATTAGTGACCATATAGTCAAAGCTATGGTTTTCCCAGCAGTCATGTATGCATGTGAGAGTTGGACCATAAAGAAAGTTGAGCATTGAAGAATTGATGCTTTTGAACTGTGATGTTGGAGAAGACTCACGTGTCTCTTGGATTGCAAGGAGATAAACAAGTCAAGCCTAAAGGTAATCAGTCTGAATATTCATTGGAAGCACTGATAGTGAAGCTGAAACTCCAATACTCTGGCCACCTGATGTGTAGAACTGAGTCATTAGAACATACCCTGAGTCTGGGAAAGATTGAAGGCAGGCAGGAGGAAAGAGGATGACAGAGAATGAGATGTTTGAATCGCATCACTAACTCAATGGACATGAATTTGAGCAAGCTCCGGGAGTTGGTGATAGACAGGGAAGCCTGGTGTGCTTCAGTCCATGGGGTCACAAAGAGTTGGACACGATTGAGTGACTGAACTGAAGTGAATCTAAGTACATCATATTAACATTCTAATGAAAAATTACATGCTTATATCAATAGATGCAGAAAAACATTTGATAAAATCCAATATCCACTCATGATAAAAATAATCTCAATAAACTAGAAATAGAGGGGAATCTCCTCACATTGATTTTTAAAAATCTCAAAAATCCTATAGCTGATAACATACTTGACAGTGTGAAACTTGAGTCTTTTTAAGATCAGAAAGAAGGAAAAAAAGAAACAAGGTAAGTATGTCCCCTCTCACCTCTTATTTTCAACATCATACTAGAAGGTTAGCTAATCCAATGAGAAAAGGAAATAAAAAGCATACACATTTAGGAGGAAGAAATAAAACTTTATGCAGAAGGCCAAAAAAAAAAAAATCCTGGGACTAATAAGCAATATAGCAAAGTTGCAGGATACAAAATTCAATTGCTTCCTTAAATATCAGCAATGATGGAATTTGAAATTAAAACACAATACCATTTATATTTACCTCACCTCCAAAGTGAAATACTTAAGTATGAAACTAATGAAAGAATGTACAAGTTATATATGAGAAAAACTATAAAACTGATGAAACAAATTGAAGAACTAATACGGAGCTATTCCATGTTCATGGATAAAGGATCAGTAGTATCAAAATGTCAGTTTTTTTCCAGCTTTACCTATTGATTCAATACAATTCCAATAAAGATACTGACAAGTTATTTTATGGATATTGACAAACTGATTCTTAAGTTGATATAGAAGAGGCAAAAGACTCAGAACAGTCACCACGATATTGAAGGATAAATGGATCACAGACATAAATGTAACAACACATAAATATAGAAGGCCTCAAAAAATAAAACATAGGGAGAATTTTAGATGAGCTGAGGTTTGGCATAACTTTCTGATACAATACCAGATGTATGATCTTTGAAAGAAATATTCCACAGGCTGTACTTCATTAAAATTAAATGTTTTTTAGGTTGCTTCCATGTTTTTGCTGTTGTAAACAGTGCTGCAATGAACACTGGGGTGTATGCATCCTTTTGAACCAAGTTTTTCTCCAGATACATGTCCAGGAGTGGGATTGTTGGATATATGGTAGCTCTATTTTTAGTTTTATAAGGGACTTCCATAAGTAAATCAAAGGATAAGTGGATAAAGAAGATGTTGTACATATATAGAATGGAATAATACTCATCTATTTAACAGAAGTAAATAATGCCACTTGCAGCAACATGGATGGACATGGAGATTATCATACTAAGTGAAGTAACCCAAAAAGATAAAGACAAATATCATATCACTTATATGCAGAATCTAAAAGAAAATAAAGATACAAATGAACTCATTTACAAAACAGATAAAGACTCACACACTTAAAGAATGAACTTATGGTTACCAGGGGGGAGAGTGGGGGAGGGATAGATTGGAAGTTTGGGATCGACATGTACACACTGCTATATATAAAATAAATGACCAACAAGGCCCCACTGTATACTACAGGGAACTCTGCTCAATATTCTGTAATAATCTAAAAAGGAAAATAATTTGAAAAAAACAGATACATGCATAACTGAATCACTTTGCTGTACACCTGAAATTAACACATTAATAATTGACTATACTCTAATATAACTTTTTAAAATAAGTGTCTTATACACAGTATTAACACAAAATACATATACCAAGAAAAATTATGAAACAACGTTTTTGAAGGAAAGTATCCAAAAGACACAAAAGAAGATTTGAACTATTTATTTATTTATTTATTTATAATTTAAATTTATTTATTTTAATTGGAGGTTAATTACTTTACAATATTGTATTAGTTTTGCCATACATCAACATGAATCTGCCTCGGGTATACACGTGTTCCCCATCCTGAACCCCCCTCCCACCTCCCTGCTCATCCCATCCCTCTGGGTCATGCCAGTGCACCAGCCCCAAGCATCCTGTATCCTGCATCGAACCTGGACTGGCGATTCGTTTCTTATGATATTATACATGTTTCAATGCCATTCTCCTAAATCATCCCACCAATTTAGATATATGATGTTTGTCACTGTTTGAGTGATTCTCAAGAAACATTGAATAGCCATTGCATATAATTGGTTGGGAATAAAATTTATTTTGTCTTTTGGATTAATCTACCAGAAACTATTATTTTTATACCAATATAGCTATGATATTGTCTATTCATAGTTTTAAGTATATTTATGAAAAAGTTATAATAGTGTTTTTTTTCAATATTTTCTTAAATATCATGGAACCATTATGCTCATTTTTTTGCAAAATTAAGATCTATTTACACTTTTAATCCTGCTTTTTTCTTAAAAGTTTATTTTGAGCATGATTAAAAAACATTAAATACTCTTTGAAAATATTCACCATATAAAACAGTCTTTGAAAATATTTACCAGGTTAAATATCAGCTTTTGAAATAGATCTACCATAACACTTCCCTGGTGGCTAAGATGGTAAAGTGTCTGCCTATAATGCGGGAGACTTTGGTTCAATCCCTGGGTCGGGAAGATCTCCTGGAGGAGGAAATGGCAACCCACTCCAATATTCTTGCCTGGAAAATCCCATGGATGGAGGAGCCTAGTAGGCTACAGTACATGGGGTTGCAAAGAG
Organism: Oryx dammah; assembly: GCF_014754425.2. Classification (NCBI taxonomy): domain Eukaryota; kingdom Metazoa; phylum Chordata; class Mammalia; order Artiodactyla; family Bovidae; genus Oryx; species Oryx dammah. The sequence goes on along the minus strand of NW_024070207.1, from coordinate 33,160,127 downwards.
TCGGACATGACTGAGCGACTTCATTTTAAATATCAGCAGCCTATAAGGGTACTACAATGCACTTCACCATCTTTCTTTCTCATATAGCATTTTTTCCTCAACCAGGCCATAACTCCTACCAAGGCATTTCTATTGTCATAATCACTTTGAAAAAACTAGTAGTATTAGTTGGTCAGTCATGTTCAACTCTTTGCAACCCCATGGACTATTGCCTGCCATACTCCCCTATCCATGGGATTCTCCAGGCAAGAAGACTGGAGTAGGTGCCATTCCCTTCTCCAGGGGATCTTCCCAACCCAGGGATCAAACCCAAGACTCTTGTACTGCAGGCAGATTCTTTACCTTCTGAGACACAAAGGAAGACCACTAGTGACCTCTACTGTTGCCATATATAATAGTATCTTGTTCAGTCACTCAGTTGTGTCTGACTCTTTGTAGTTACAGGGACTGCAGCACACTGGGCTTCCCTGTCCTTCACTATTTCCCAGAGTTTATCAAACTCATGTTCACTGAGTCAGTGATACCATCCAAACACCTCATCCTGTCATCCCCTTCTTCTGCTGCCTTCTGTCTTTCCCCCCATCAGGGTCTTTTCCAATGAGCCAGCTCTTTGCATCAAGTGGCTAAAGTATTGGACAAAGTATTGACCAAACTGGGCTTCCCTGATAGCTCAGTTGGTAAAGAGTCCACCTGTAATGCAGGAGGCCCCGACAATTCCTGAGTCAGGAAGATCCACTGAAGAAGGGATAGGCTACCCACTCCAGTATTTTGGCCTGGAGAATTCCATGGACTGCATAGTCCAGGGGGTTGCAAAGAATCAGACACGACTGAGTGACTTTCACTTTCACTTTTTTCATTGGCCAAAGTGCTTCAGCTTCAGCATCAGTCCTTCCAATGAATACTCAGGGTTGATCTCCTTTAGGATTGACTGGTTTGATCTCCTTGCAGTTCGAGGGACTCTCCAGAGTCTTCTCCAACACTGCTTCAACTTTCTCAACCTAAAACCATCATTCTATAAAGTTGCCAACTTGCTTCCTAACACCTATTTGCAAAATACATCTGGAATCTCTTCACTTCCATTAGTCTACATTACTGCCCTAAGGCATTATTTTCATCTAGACAACTGTAATAAGCTTTCAAAATAATTATTCTGCTTCTTATTTTGTTCCCTGTGAACCATTCTCCAAACAGTAGCCAAAGTAAGCTGGATGAAGTGGATGAATCAGTTTGCTATATTCTTTTCAAGTTCTTTTTTTTTTAAATATAAATTCATTTATTTTAATTGGAGGTTAATTACTTTAAAATATTGTTTTGGTTTTGCTGTACATCAACATGTATCCACCACAGGTATACACATGTTCCCCATCCTGAACCCCCCTCCCTCATCCCTCCCCTTACCATCCCTCTGGGTCATCTCAGTGCACCAGCCCCAAGCATCCAGTATCATGCATTGAACCTGGACTGGTGACTCGTTTCATATATGATATTATACATGTTTCAATGCCATTCCCCCAAATCATCCCACCCTCTTCCTCTCCCTTTCCCACAGAGTCCAAAAGACTGTTCTATACATCTGTGTCTCTTTTGCTGTCTTGCATACAGGGTTATCATTACCATCTTTCTAAATTCCATATATATGTGTTAGTATACTGTATTGGTGTTTTTCTTTCTGGCTTACTTCACTCTGTATAACCGACTCCAGTTTCATCCACCTCATTAGAACTGATTCAAATGTATTCTTTTTAATGGCTGAGTAATACTCCATTGTGTATATGTACCACTGCTTTCTTATCTATTCATCTGCTGATGGACATCTAGGTTGCTTCCATGTCCTGGCTATTATAAACAGTGCTGCGATGAACATTGGGGTACATGTGTCTCTTTCAATTCTGGTTTCCTTGGTGTGTATGCCCAGCAGTGGGATTGCTGGGTCATAAGGCAGTTCTATTTCCAGTTTTTTAAGGAATCCCCACACTGTTCTCCATAGTGGCTGTACTAGGTTGCATTCCCACCAACAGTGTAAGAGGGTTCCCTTTTCTCCACACCCTCTCCAGCATTTATTGCTTGTAGACTTTTGGATAGCAGCCATTCTGACTGGTGTGAAATGGTACCTCATTGTGGTTTTGATTTGCATTTCTCTGATAATGAGTGATGTTGAACATCTTTTCATGTGTTTGTTAAGTTATTTAATAGCTTCTCAACACATTTAGAATAAAGTTCACATTCCTTAGAGGTGTTGCAAGGTCCAATGTAAATCTTCCTCTCTTTTTAGTTGATTGCATAGAACCAGGTGTCTTTCTGCTGTTTATAAATTTTAAGTCTTTTTCTGTCTTGGACTTTTATTTCAACATAGAAAACTCTTCCCTCAGATCTCAATTTAAATGCCATCACCTAACCATATAAAGTAGTCCCTAGTTTCTCTCCTTCAACTCATGTTTTCTTCTTCATAGGGCTTATCAGTACTTGGCTTGCTTTTCTCTTTTTTTGCATTTTTTATTTATTGTCTCCCTCCAATAAAACACAAACTCTTTGAAAGATATGATTTTGTGTGTCTCATTTCTACTGTATACTCTGGGTTTCAGACAGTATCTGGCATGTTGTAGCTACTGAACAAATAATTATAACTGAATTTATGAATGAGTAAATGAATGATGTTTTGGTATTTTGAATTATTTCCAATTTTTATCATTGTGCTACCATTAACATTTTATATATAAATATTTCTTGTTTTTAAATGGTATACAAGATAAGTGTCAAAGGGTATATGGATCTGAGAGCTAAAAACTGATTTCCAGAAATGTAATAATTTTTACTTTTATAAGCAGTATATGAGAGTGTTCATTTCCACTAATATTATTATCAATTATTAATCCATTATTATTTCAGAAGCAAAATATTGTACAATTGGTGATTTACTTTGTAATAATTTGATTACTGAAAAGATTGAACAAGCACATTTATACTTTATAAACTTTTAATGTAATTCAGTAAATTAGTTGGTTATATCCTCTGCTTATTTAATTTTACTTAGATATACAAACAATTGGTTCAAGATAAAGAAAGGAGTATGACAGGGCTGTCTACTGTCACCCTGTTTGTTTAACCTGTACACTGAGCATATCATGAGAAATGCTGGGCTGGATGAGTTAGAAGCTAGAAACAAGATAGGCAGGAAAACATCAACAACCTCAGATACGTGGATGATATCACTCTAATGGCAGAAAACGAACAGGAACTAAAGAGCCTCTTGATGAGGGTGAAAGAGGTGAGTGAACAAGCCAGCTTAAGACTAAATATTAAAAGAAAAAAAAGCTAAGATCATGGCATCTAGCCCCATTACTACAATTTCACTGAGTTCTTGGGAAAGTTATTTGACTTCTCTGTGTCTTAGTTTACTCATATATAAAATGGTGACAGTAACAGTAGCTACCCCTAATGGGCTGTCATGAGAATTAAATGTGTCACTACGGATTTAAAAAAAAAATAAAAAGAAACTTACAACAGTTAAAAAAATATACTAGCCTTTGACCTGTATCTTATATGGTAAACAAAAATAAACTAAAAATGGATTAAAACTTAAGCATAAAACCTGAAAGTATAACATTTGCAGAAGAAAGCATAGGGAAAAGCCTCTCTGGCATTGCCCTTAGCTCCCCAAAATAAAGTCAGCCACTGTTTCCACTGTTTCCCCATCTATTTCCCATGAAGTGATGGGACCAGATGCCATGACCTTCGTTTTCTGAATGTTGAACTTTAAGCCAACTTTTTCACTCTCCTCTTTCACTTTCATCAAGTGGCTCTTTAGTTCTTCCTCACTTTCTGCCATAAGGGTGGTGTCATCTGCATATCGGAGGTTATTGATAGTTCTCCCAGCAATTTTGATGCCAATTTGTGCTTCTTCCAGCCTAGTGTTTCTCATGATGTACTCTGCATATAAGTTAAATAAGCAGAGTGACAATATACAGCCTTGACATACTCCTTTTCCTATTTGGAACCAGTCTGTTGTTCCATGTCCAGTTCTAACTGTTGCTTCCTGACCCTGCATGCAGATTTCTCAAGAGGCAGGTAAGGTGGTCTTGTATTCCCATCTCTTTCAGAATTTTCCACAGTTGATTGTGATCCACACAGTCAAAGGCTTTGGTATAGTTAATAAAGCAGAAATAGATGTTTTTCTGGAACTCTCTTGCTTTTTCGATGATCCAGCAGATGTTGGCAATTTGATCTCTGGTTCCTCTGCCTTTTTTTTTTTTTCAATTTTATTTATTTATTTATTTATTATAAAATTTTATTTTTACTTTATTTTACTTTACAATACTGTATTGGTTTTGCCATACATTGACATGAATCCACCACGGGTGTATACAAGCTCCCAATCCTGAATCCCCCTCCCACCTCCCACCCCATATCATCTCTCTGGATCATCCCCATGCACCAGCCCCAAGCATCCTGTATCCTGTATCAAACATAGACTGGCACTTCGTTTCTTACATGATAGTATACATGTTTCAAAGCCATTCTCCCAAATCATCCCACCCTCTCCCTCTCCCTCAGAATCCAAAAGTCTGTTCTATACATTTGTGTCTCTTTTGCTGTCTTGCATAAAGGGTCATCATTACCATCTTTCTAAATTCCATATATATGTGTCAGTATACTGTATTGGTGTTTTTCTTTCTGGTTTACTTCACTCTGTATAATCAGCTCCAGTTTCATCCATCTCATTAGAACTGATTCAAATGTATTCTTTTTAATGGCTGAGTAATACTCCATTGTGTATATGTACCACTGCTTTCTTATCCATTCATCTGCTGATGGACATCTAGGTTGTTTCCATCTCCTGGCTATTATAAACAGTGCTGCGATGAACATTGGGGTACATGTGTCTCTTTCAATTCTGGTTTCCTTGGTGTGTATGCCCAGCAGTAGGATTGCTGGGTCATAAGGCAACTCTATTTGCAATTTTTTAAGGAATCCCCACACTGTTCTCCATAGTAGCTGTACTAGTTTGCATTCCCACCAACAGTGTAAGAGGGTTCCCTTTTCTCCACACCCTCTCCAGCATTTATTGCTTGTAGACTTTTGGATAGCAGCCATTCTGACTGGTGTGAAATGGTACCTCATTGTGGTTTTGATTTGCATTTCTCTGATAATGAGTGATGTTGAGCATCTTTTCATGTGTTTGTTAGCCATCCGTATGACCATGACCAAGTGGGCTTTATCCCAGGGATGCAAGGATTCTTCAATATCCGCAAATCAATCAATGTAATTCACCACATTAACAAATTGAAAAATAAAAGCCATATGATTATCTCAATAGATGCAAAGAAGGCCTTTGACAAAATTCAACATCCATTTATGATAAAAACTCTTCAGAAAGCAGGAATAGAAGGAACATACCTCAACATAATAAAAGTTATATATGACAAACCCACAGCAAACATTATCCTCAATGGTGAAAAATTGAAAGCATTTTCCCTAAAGTCAGGAACAAGACAAGGGTGCCCACTTTCACCACTACTATTCAACATAGTTCTGGAAGTTTTGGCCACAGCAATCAGAGCAGAAAAAGAAATAAAAGGAATCCAAACTGGAAAAGAAGAAGTAAAACTCTCACTGTTTGCAGATGACATGATCCTCTACATAGAAAATCCTAAAGACTCCACCAGAAAATTACTAGAGCTAATCAATGAATATAGTAAAGTTGCAGGATATAAAATCAACACTGAGAAATCCCTTGCATTCCTGTACACTAATAATGAGAAAGTAGAAAAAGAAATTAAGGAAACAATTCCATTCACCATTGCAACGAAAATAATAAAATACTTAGGAATATACCTACCTAAAGAAACTAAAGACCTATATATCGAAAACTATAAAATACTGATGAAAGAAATCAAAGAAGACACTAATAGATGGAAAAATATACCATGTTCATAGATTGGAAGAATCAATGTAGTGAAAATAAGTATACTACCCAAAGCAATCTACAGATTCAATGCAATCCCTATCAAGCTACCAGCGGTATTTTTCGCAGAACTAGAACAAATAATTTCAAGATTTGTATGGAAATACAAAAAACCTCAAATAGCCAAAGCAATCTTGAGAAAGAAGGATGGAACTGGAGGAATCAACTTGCTTGACTTCAGGCTCTACCACAAAGCCACAGTCATTAAGACAGTATGGTACTGGCACAAAGACAGAAATATAGATCAATGGAACAAAATAGAAAGCCCAGAGATAAATCCACACACATATGGACACCTTATCTTCGACAAAGGAGGCAAGAATATACACTGGAGTAAAGACAATCTCTTTAACAAGTGGTGCTGGGAAAACTGGTTAACCACTTGTAAAAGAATGAAACTAGATCACTTTCTAACATCACACACAAAAATAAGCTCAAAATGGATTAAAGATCTAAATGTAAGACCAGAAACTATAAAACTCCTAGAGGAGAACATAGGCAAAACACTCTCCGACATAAATCAGAGCAGGATCCTCTATGATCCACCTCCCAGAATACTGGAAATAAAAGCAAAAATAAACAAATGGGATCTAATTAAAATTAAAAGTTTCTGCACAACAAAGGAAACTATAAGTAAGGTGAAAAGACAGCCTTCTGAATGGGAGAAAACAATAGCAAATGAAGCAACCAACAAACAACTAATCTCAAAAACATACAAGGAACTTATGCAGCTCAACTCCAGAAAAATAAACGACCCAATCAAAAAATGGGCCAAAGAACTAAATAGGCATTTCTCCAAAGAAGACATACGGATGGATAACAAACACATGAAAAGATGTTCAACATCCTCTGCCTTTTCTAAAACCATCTTGAACATCTGGAAGTTCATGGTTCACATATTGCTGAAGCCTGGCTTGGAGAATTTTGAGCATTACTTTACTAGCATGTGAGATGAGTATAATTGTGGGTAGTTTGAGCATTCTTTGGCATTGCCTTTCTTAGGGACTGGAATGAAAATTGACCTTTTCCAGTCCTGTGGCCACTGCCGAGTTTTTCAAATTTGCTGGCATATTGAGTGCATCACTTTCACAGCATCATCTTTTGTATATTGGTACAGTAATTATGGAAAACAATATAGAGGTGAATCAAATATTTAAAAATAGAACTACCATATGGCCCAGCAATCTCACTTCTGGATATATATCCAAAGAAAATAAATTACTGTCTCAAAGAGATGTCCTTATTCCCATGTTTAGTACAGCACTATTCAGAATAGCAAAGATATGGAAACAACCAAAATGTCTATGGACAGATGAATGGATAAAGAAAACGTGATATATGTACACACAACTGAATATTATTCAGACTTTAAAAGAAGGAAAAAATCCTGGGATTTGTGACCTAAGGGACATTATACTAAGTGTAATAAGCCAGTCAGAGAGGAACAAATACTGTATGATATTATTTACATGCAGGCTACTGATACAAAATGGTGGACTAAGCACATATCTCTTTTTTTTTTTTTCTGAAGACTCATTGAAATTAGAGGGGAAAAAAGATTGTTAATGAAAACATGTGTGAGATCTCATTATTTTTAGATATTATTGGACAGAAGATCTTAATGAATTTCAAAAATTAGATCATATCAAAAAGAGTGTCCAATCTAAAAACTGACAAAAGACAAAAGTAGAGGTGGGTTTATTTATTCCTTGGAGGCAAAACTACAAAGATGGTCTAAAATTAAATACAGTATTGTGAAAATTAATAAAGATTAGCTAGAGGCCATAAGTAATGGTAAATTATTGAAGTTTTATCTACAGAAAATCAGTGAGAATTAACTTATGCCACAATTTCTTTTGTATGCTATATATAAACTCTCAGAATATAACTAGAGATTTAATCTATAAATAACTGTTACCTTTGGAAAACTAAAGCTCCTAGCATTGGTGTTGACAACTCATATAAAACAACCTTCCTGTCCTTGCCTTAGTGTTTGAGATATTAAATCTGTGTGTTCTGCCTGCTAGATTCATATACACACACACACAGTAAAATAAATCCTGTCAGTTGACATGATCTGCTGATATTCAAAGAGCTTGGCATTAGCTCTCCTGTTGGAGAAATCTGTTAGGCAAAAGCAGACTCCACACATGCAAAGGAAACCTATTCAGTTACTTATATAAGAAAACCTAAAAGATGGTAACAATAACCCTGTATGAGAGACAGCAAAGGAGACACAGATGTATAGAACAGTCTTTTGGACTCTGTGGGAGAGGGAGAGGGCGGGATGATTTGGGAGAATGGCATTGAAACATGTATAATAGCATATGTGAAATGAGTCGCCAGTCCAGGTTCGATGCATGATACAGGATGCTTGGGGCTGGTGCACTGGGATGACCCAGAGGGATGGTAAGGGGAGGGAGGAGGGAGGGGGGTTCAGGATGGGGAACATGTGTATACCTGTGGTGGATTCATGTTGATGTATGGCAAAACCAATACAATATTGTAAAGTAATTAACCTCCAATTAAAATAAATTTTAAAAATGAATAAATAAAAAGAAAACCTGCTCCCTTATTCCTAAATATGAATTGGCAACAAAGAAATACTATATGATTAAAAAAAATCCAGTGGCACGAAAGAGAGCCAAAGTAAACAAGTGAAATTACTGACCATAGAGAAAATGAAAATATGTGAAGTTGCCCCAAACATACACACACAATTATAAATACTGTAAAAGTTTCAAGAAGATATTGCACACATGACACAGCGTGGTAAAGAAGAATCAAGGAATAACTCAGAATACTTTGAAATTAAGTATATTTAAAAAGGGAGTATGAAAGATGGAGTCAAGGGTGTTTCTCAGAACAAAAGGAAAGTATGCAAAGAGATAGAGCATATGAGAGTAGAGATAATATATACTTAGAATAAAGTCAGGAGGTTCAACATCTAGTAAGGGGTCACAGAAGGATAATAAAAAAGAAGAAATACCAAAGAATTAAAGAAAAGTGAACAGATTTAAAGATAGCCACGTGCCTTCAGATTGGAAAGATCCACTGAATGGCAAGTAGTATGGATGAAATAAAAACATACATAAACACAATATTGTTTCTGTTTTTTTACAGTGAATATAGTAGACTAAGTGCAAAGAAGTGATCCTAAAAATTTCTTAGGGAGGAAAAAAATGTTCTGTGGCAAAGAAACAATTAGATCAGCATATGATTCCTCTGTGTAAAAATGGATTACAGCAGATATTATAGCATGTTTTCAACATCTTTAGCAATGTTATACTGAATCATAAATTAACCATGAGAAATGAAGTCATTTTCAGACATTCAATTTCTCATAAAGTTTACTATTCACTTACCATGTATAAAATAACTGTGAATGTACTTTTGTAATAACAGTACAAATAATCTTTAAAAAAGAGAAATAGTGGTAATATTCCAAACTGGAAAATGAGATAATTAAAAAATACAGTTTTCAATAGAATCAAAGGCATGAAATATGTAGGACTAAATAAAGTGAAAGACATGCAAGACTTCTGTACTGAAAAGTCGGAAACACCACTGAAGCAAATTATAGGAGATCTGATAGAAATTAAGGGCTAGATCATGCTCATGGATTGGAAGATTTAATATTTTTTAAGCTGTCATTCTTCACAAATCAATCTGTAGAAGCAAAATAAGAAGTACATCATTATACCCACACAATTTATTTTAAAAATAGATTGATTTCAAAATGCATTTGAGATCAAACCAGTCAACCCTAAAGGAAATCAACTCTGAATATTCATGGAAAGGACTGATGCTGAAGCTAAAACTCCTATACTTTGGCCACCTGATGCAAAGAGCCAAGTCATTGGAAAAGACCCTGATGCTGGGAAAGATAGAAGGCAGGAGGAGAAGGGGGCAGCAGAGAATGAGATGATGAGATAGCATCACCAACTCAATGAACATGAATTTGCACAAACTCCAGGAGATAGTAGTGAAGGACAGGGAAGCCTGGTGTGCTGCACTCCATGGGGGTTGCAAAGAGTCAGATACGACTTTGCAACTGAACAAAATGTGTTTGAAAATGCAAAAAGCATAAAATTCCCAAAACTCTTAGCAAAGTATAAGGTTGGATTACTTAAACTAGGAACTTCAAAACTTACAAAATTACAGTATTCAAAATAGAGTGATATTGGTATAAAGATAGACATTTGATTGATAGAACAATTTATGGTAGTAGAATACTGTATATGTGAAACATTGAACTCTTTCTCATACTATATATGAATTTTAAATAAAAATGGTTTATAAATCTGATTATTTTTATAAATCTGAATGGGTTTCCCTGGTGTCTCAGATGGTAAAGAATCTACCTGCAATGCAGGAGACCCAGGTTCAATCCCAGGGTTGGGAAGATCCCAACCTGGAGAAAGAAATGGCAATCCACTCTAGTATTCTTGCTTGTAGAATTCCATGTACAGAGGAGCCTGATGGGCTACAGTTCATGGGGTCGCAAAGAGTTGGACATGACTGAGCGACTAACATTTTCATAAATCTAAATAGGGTTTCCCAGGTGGAGAAGTGATAGAGAATCTGCCTGTCAATGCAGGAGACACAAAGAGACAGGTTTGATCCCTGGGTCGGGAAGATCCCCTGGAGTGTGATATGGCAACCCACTGCAATATTCTTGCCTGGAAAAATTCCATAGACAGTGGAGCCTGGTGGGCTACAGTCCACAAAGTCCAAAGAGTCGGACATGACTAAGTGCACATTCACACATATAAATCTAAACATAACATCTAAAACTAGAAAACTTTTAGGATATAATATAGAACATCTTTACTGCCTTGGGGTTAGTAAAAAGGACTAACTGTAAAATATATAATAAATTACATTTCAACAAAAATTTTGCTTATAAAAATGATATCATAATGTAAGTGTATAATCATGATACAGTTATAAAATATGTATCTCACAAAGGACTTTATTCAGAATATATAAAAATTTCTATAATTCAATAATATAAACAGCAATAAGTGAATAATAGTCTTGAAGAGACATTTCACCAAAGATAGCTGAAAGCACAATAAGCGTAGAGATACCTAAGGATTAATAATAAGCATGTTTTATGTGCTTCTTTGACGTTCTTCTTTTTAGACATTCTTCTATATTTTATAAAGTGTCCAAATAATTTTCTGTTTTTAAAAGTTGGCATTTGTATCTTATATGAAGTGAGTTCCTTCTATCTTCTGAATGTAAATCTTTTATCAGATGTCTTGTAAATATTTTCTCCCCATGGCTTATATTTTCATTTCTTTAATATCTTGCAAAGCACAGCACTTTATAGTTTTGATGAATTCCAATTTATAATTATTTTCTTTTGAAATTGCTTTCTGTGCCTTCTCAGAAATATTTACTTAATCTCAACTAATGAAGATTTTCTCCCATGGTTTTTTCAAGAAGCCTTAAAATTTTTGCTCTCATATGATCTTTTTATGTTAACCTTTGTGTATTTGTGTATGTATGAGGCAATGGTCAAGGTTCATGATTATTCAAGTGAATGTTCGAATATTTGTTGAAGACTTTCCCTTACCTCACTGAATTTCCTTTGTTGCAAATCAATTGGCCGTACAGTGTGTAGGTCTATTTTGGAACTCTATTTTTTTTTACATTCAGCTATATATCTGGTCTTATATCAATACCATGCTGCCTCAATTAATTTAGCTTTACTTTTGGAAGCAATTAGGAGGAGTCCTCTAGTTTTAGTTGTCAGAATCATTTTTGCTGTTTTGTTGATTTCTCTACAATTTCTTTTTTACATTTGTTGATTTCTCTACATTTTTTTTTTAATTCTAGTTGCCAATTTCTACCAAAATCTTTCTGGAGTAACATCAGGAAGATGGTAGAATAGGAAGTCCTTGGCATTATTTCCCTTCACAGAAAGCCTAGCAACTATCCACAGATAAGAACGCCTTTGTGAAAATCCCAGAATCCATGGGTGAAGGTGAATCATCCCCTTGTGCCACATGAAAAAAAAAAAGCAACAGCAACCAAAGAAACCCAGAAAAGCTGCATTAGAAGATGAGGAGAAGTTTCACTTTGACCATGTAACCCCTTCCCCAGGCCAACACAGAGCCACACAGAGAAGCTTCCCTTCGGTCTATGGTTTTACCAGTGGTGAAAAGAGAACCCAAGGCACACATCCAGCTTCTCCAACTATCTGGGGCACTTCCTGGGAGACCAGTTTGGTTTCACAGCACAGGGTAATCAGTAGGACTAGACGGCCAGGAGTCAAGTAGAAATAAAGAAAGGGACAGGGCTCAAGCAACCAGTGCAGGGATCTTGGCAGACCAGGTTCCTGATGGTAGCCGCACAAGACCAGAGAGCTCAGCTCACTCATAATGTTAAGCCAATGGTTCCATTTGGCTAGGAGGCACGGTGACCATTAGTTCTTCCTGGATTGGGTACCCAGTAATCTGGCCCAGCCAGAGAGCCCATAATAATATGGCCCAGCTTGAGTAAGCAAACACCACTGCCTAACGTGAGCGTAGCCTCTGGCCCCTCCTGACCAGGTAGGCCAGCCAACAATCTAGCCCAACTATGGAGCATAGCCAGTGGCTTGCCCAATCATGAAGCCCAGTCTGCAGTCCCACCCAGCTGTGGAAAACAGCCTGTGGCAGCACCCAATCATGAGACCCAGACTGAGGCATCATCCACCCGTGGAACTTGAGATCCCCTCCAGTGGTGTGGCCAACCCTGAAGAACAGCCACAATGCAGTCCAACCAGTGGGACTACCTGGCCAGGGAGCACATCCTGAAGCCCTGACCAACTGCAGAGAACAATCAGTGGCACCAACCAGCCAAAGAGCCCAGCCAGTGACCCCTCCCAATCTCAGAACATGAGCTTCTCCTGATAGTACCAGAAAGCAAGCTGCTCCTGCCTACAGATGCTACCAGGTGGCTCACCCATCCAGAGTTAGCCATGCTGACAGGTGACAGTGTTTCCTTGCTGAAGTGAGTCTGGAAAAGCTGGAAAAGGCAACTGCTTCCTCAAATGCTCAGGCTTTTCTAATAAAACAAGGATGTGACTATTAGTGTTATCCGGATAGGGAAGTAGCTGAGGACATCTGGCAGAGAAAATTATGAGGTCACTTTTTACATGTTAAATTGGTTCCAGTAGGCTTCCGTCGTAGCACAGTTGGTAAAGAATTTGCCTGCAATGCAGGAGATCTGGGTTCAATTCCTGGATCAGGAAGATCCTCTGGAGAAGCAAATGGCAACTCACTCCAGTATTCTTGCCTGGGAAATCCCATGAACAGAGGAGCCTGGTGGGCTACATACAGTTCATAGGGTTGTAAAGAGTCAGACATGACTTAGCAACTATACCACCCTAGATATTTATGTGGAAATGTTCACCAGGCAATGGGGAAAGAATGCTGATGGCACAAGAGAGATTTTAAGTCTGGAGACAAAATTTGAGATCCAAAACTGTTAATACTTAAAGATGGATTCACTCTGGAGAATTGAAACTATGTGAAGGACTGTGAATGCCAAGGGAGAAATTTTAGAATGAGTAAAAACAGAAAAATTTGAAGCAAACAAATCTTAGAAAGTAGGATTTGCAGACTTGCAGTTCCAAAAGTTGATTAGAAGAACTATTTGACATGGGTATCAGTTAAGTCCAAGGGATTTTATAGAACTACTAAAGAAATTTTATTTTCATCACAATAAGAAGTATCTTTCAAAATATTTTTTAAACTCTTAGATTGGTATAACTGTTTAAACTTTCAACCAATTATATACTTAATCTCACATGAAATTAACCTCACCATTATTCCATTCTGATTCCTTCTCAGCAAACCTGTTGGTACTCCACAATCCACTGTTCTTTTTCCTTTGACCCAATTATTTGTCCAATAACTGTCTCATGACTTTCTGCTGTCTACTATTGATCCTAATTGATTCCTCTTTTCTCTTTTTAACTGTCTCTAGGCTATGTCAGAATTCATTATACATTTATAACCTTATTTGAGATTTTAGGAAAGTATCATCCTACTTATTCAACCATATCTCCTATTGTTTCTCAATCTGAATATTTTGTTTTTAGGAAGGCAATTTGCCACTACTGGCTTAACAGTATCTTGTGCAAATTGGAGAAGCTTTTCTTTTATTCATTATTGTTCCCTCTGCTGAGAACACACTATTCTTTTTTTATTCATATTTAAATCCACCCTACAATTATGGTTTAAGTCCAACCACACTTATGAAGCATTTTCCTTACTACATTAGCCCATCCTGATGTTGTTGTTCAGTCACCCAGTCCTGTCTCACTCTGCGAACCTATGGACTGTAGCATACCAGGGCTCTCTGTCCTTCACCATCTCCCAAAGTTTGCCCAAGTTCATGTCCATTGGATCAGTGATGCCATCCAGCCATCTCATTCTCTGATGGACTTTTCTCCTTCTTCCCTCAATCCTTCCCAGCATCAGGGACTTATTTCCAATGAGGCAGCTGTTCCAATCCTGATCTTATCTTTTCTTAATTTGTTGCTTTAGCAACCAGTTTTCACAGTTAATCGTGTATTGTCTTGTTTTCTATGTAATCATTCTATGTGTTCATTGTCTGAAAAATTTTGTAATTTCTTTGGTGTAAGAACCACTGCTTTTGTAATTTGCTTAACCCATGGTGAAGTAATAAATACATTTGTTAAACATTTTTTAAGAAAAAGGTAATAAATATATTTGGATTTTTTAAGTAGAAATTATTCCCATCATTTTAAAACATTTTTTTCTGATTTTTTTAGCTTGATAAATTCTTGTTCCTCCTTTATTCAATGGTAAAACTCCCTTATCAATGAAGTATTTCTAGATCACCCAAGTACAGATTGATCTTTCCTTGATAAGTGAAAGTGTTAGTCACTCAGTCACGTCTGACTCTTTGCAATCCCATGGACTGTAGCCTGCTTCTGCCCATGGAATTTGCCATGCAAAAGTATTGTAGTGGGTGATGATAAATAATTACAATGTATTTTCCAGGGTGCATTCTAGTTGTTTTACATTTATAATATACATTTTGCAATTGAGTTGGAAGAATGTGAAATGCCTATCCTTATTTCAGTAAGATTCTGAGACCTAACAATTTTTAATGACACATCTAAAATAAAATATATAGAAAGTGGCACATTTAGGATTAGAACTCAGGAGTGTTGCTCCAAAACCCAAGATCCTTTACTGTTTCCTAATTTTATAATACTTTTTTAAAAAACATCTCTTGAGCACTCATAGTACAGCAGTAACTTTGCTTGCATCATGGTGACAGTCTAATTAACAAGATAATCCTTGCCCTCACTTTGCTCACAATCTAGTGCAGGAATTAAACAGATGCATCAGTTTTAATTACAGCTTCATATGTGTGTTTTGGAGGTTGGGAGGCAGAGCTGAATGGATATGCTATGAGTGAACTGTATGTAAATAAGTGACTCAAACTGCCAACTGAAACACTAGTATTCGAGTATGAAAGTGTTTGATATTCATCTGCTCTGGAAATTAGGAAGCAGGAAAATCAACTTGATGGAAGAAGCATATTTATTACATCTTGACCTTCATTTGGAGCCTGTAATATGCTTTTTGGTTGAAATAAAGCTCTTGCAAAAGAATCAAGCTATGTTATTTAATATCACTGTTAAGTCCTTGAAGTAGTTTCATACAAGTTGATATACTTGATTGAAATCTGTTTTAGTTTGTTTTTTAATTACAGAATGAGATGATTTGTGAGAGAAAGAAGAGAAAAACACAGTCATCAATAATGTGGCACCCTCAGGCACAATGAAGACATTTTAGGTTTTGAAATGGTATTTTTAACCATCTAAGACAAACAACTGTCATCAGTAACTATGGAATTTAATTTGCAAATAGCTCAAGTTGTCTCTTTGACAGTTACTTGTGCATGAGCATATAGTCAATCCATGTGCCCTCTCCTTTTCTGGCATAAAAAGGCTGTGGGATGACATGTTCTAGGTGACTCTCACTAAAAAATTCATCCTCTCTTTGAAAGTGTTTTCATGTTTCTGTGACGTCTTTTGGGAAGCCTATGATGTGGGAATAGGATGAGCTTATATATCCATACATAGAGAATATACCTCTTGTATCATCCTTGTGTATTTGTTATCCTTTAATTCATTCAATATCCCAACATTCATCTATTCATTTTTTATTCAATCATTGTTAGCACCTTCTACCTATCAGAAATCATTTTAGGCATGGATAATGCAAAATTGAATTAGACATGTTCCAAACTCTCAAGAAAATGACTCTTTGGAAGAAGAATGTTATATATGCAACCTTAAAATTATAATAATTTATCAGCTTATGAGTACAAACTAAGGCCAACAAAATGAATGCAATGTGTTATCTTACTAACTCATCCTTCTTTAATTTTGGGACAAATCACTCTAAAATTCATTCTGTTCTCTAGTATCTCAGAAAAATCCATGGGAGGGACTATTTGTATATCCCAGTCAGTCCTGGCCAATGCTTGTGTTCTTGCCAACAATATATTCTAAATTATAAATCCCACTACTCCTCAGGCTTTTCTAGAGCTCATAATTTGTCCTAAACTACAATCACAGTTTTAGTTCATTGATTCCTAAAATGTCAATGTTCACTCACCATCTCCTGCTTAACTGGGATAACCACGATGGTGTGGTCACACCTATAGCCAGTTAACCTGGAGTGTGAAGTCAAGTGGGCCTTAGGAAGCATCACTACAAACAAAGCTAGTAGTGGTGATGGAATTCCAGCTGTGCTATTTAAAACCCTAAAAGATGATGCTGCACTCATCATCTTTCAGAGTGTTGCACTCAATAGGTCAGCAACTTTGGAAAATTCAGCAGTGGTCACAGCACAGGAAAAGGTCAGTTTTCATTCCAATCCCAAAGAAAGGCAATGCCAAAGAATGTTCAAATTACTGTACAATTACACACATTTTACATGCTAGCAAGATATGCTCAAAATCCTGCAAGCTAGGCTTCAGCAGTACATGAACTGAGAACTTCCAGATCACAAGCTGGATTTAGAAAAGGCAGAGGAACCAGAGATAGTCCAACATCTGTTGGACTATAAAGAAAGTAAGATAATTCCAGAAAAATATCTACTTCTGCTTCAATGACTACTCTGAAGCCTTTGACTGTGTGGATCACGATGAACTGTGGAAAATTCTTCAAGAGAATGGAATAGCAGACCACCTTACCTGCCTCCTGAGAAAACTGTATGTGGGTCAAGAAGCAACAGTTAGAACTGGACATGGAATAATGGACTGGTTCCAAATAGGGAAAGGAGTACATCAGGGCTGTATATTGTTACCCTGCTTATTTAATTTATATGCAGGGTACATCATGCAAAATGCCGGGCTGGATGAAGCAGAGCTGGAATCAAGATTGCCGGGAGAAATATCAATAACCTCAGATGTGCAGATGACACCACCCTTATGGCAGAAAGTGAAGGGGAACTAAAGAGCCTCTCAATGAAGGTGGCAGAAGAGAGTAAAAAAGTTGACTTAAAACTCAATAATTAAACAGATAAATATACTATTTAACTCCACATACGTGACAACCATATCCCCATTTTAGTCAATCCAGGGCATCTTCCATAAATATAACCATATAAGCATAATAATATATTCAAAATTGCTTGATAGAAAAAAAGAAAAAAATTCCTTGATAGAGAACAAAATGGAATTGAGATTATATAAATTCTATGGTATGTGATGAAATATAACAGAATGTCAACATAGAGGAACTGATCTGGAAGATGCATGTTGAATGACTTCAGTAGAACATGAACACAAGTAAAAGACAGCATGTTACAGGTAGATGAAGCAATATGAGCAAAGGCATAAGTTATTGAAAAACTATGTTTATGTTCAGACATCTGTGAGCTGTTCATTATAGACAGAGCAAAAGAGAGGATGACAAGACTTTAGATGTGTTGAGTTTGAGATAACTGTGGAGCATCCAGAAGCAGAAAAGGAATAGGCAGCTGAAGCTTAGGATATATGCCTTGGCTGGATATAAAGATTATTAGTCATAAGCATTTGTGGCAATTGACAGCATGGGAGTGAATACTCAGGAAGAACATTTGGATAAAGAAAAAAGTGTGGTAATGATGAAACCCTGCCAAAATTCAATGTTTCAGGAGAAATGTGTTAGTGACAATTTGATTGCAAAGACAGGGTCCCTCTCAAAGTTAACAAGAAGGGGAGAGGTTTTAGTTATAAGGATACAGAGATAATACAGAACTAAGGACTAAAGAGAGGCTTCCCAGGTAGTTCAGTGGTAAAGAATCCACCTGCCAATCAATACAAGAGATGCAGGAGATGTGGGTTCAACCCTTGGGCCGGGAAGATGACCTGGAGAAGGAAAAGGAAACCTGCTCTAGTATTCTTGCCTGGGAAATCCCATGAACAAAGGAGCCTACTGGGCTACAGTCCATGGGGTCACAAAGAGTCAGACATAACTAAGTGGCTGAGCACACAGGCACAGACAAAAATTTAGCCAAACATCATAAGGGATGATAACTGAAAAGCTATTAGGAACTACGGTTTCTTTTATCTGCTCTCCCGAGATTCATTCATATCTCCTGAATTTTCTGCTTTCACACATACATGGAATATATACAGTACCCAAATATTGAATTTAGATCACTTCCAAATTCAAGTATCCAACAAAAACTAAAGTTTCTACTTAAAGAAATGCCTCATTGGCTTGTTTCAGATCAAACTTCCTGCTGTGACTGATAGATAAAACACACATACACATATATTTACATATAGAAATATTTGTTTGAAAAAAATGGAGAGATATCAAGGCCATGATTACTTGCAGAACTAAGCTTCTAGAGAACAAGAAAGTCCACAGAGGAGAATCCAACCGGTCCATATGCTTTTCTACTGATTTGCTGATTTGAAGGCGGCAGCTAATCAACTGAGAAGATGATCAGACATTTCAGGTATGTTTTGGGGTTGCAGGGCAAGCATTGGAGTCCAAGGATCACCAAAGAGGAAGAACAATAGAAAACAATTCAGGCTTTCAAATGAGACCCTGATAAATGCACCTTACATTAAAGGATAATCTACAACAAAGGCTAATGTTCACAAAGACTAGAATCTAAGTTTTAATTACTCCTATCCCTGATTGGATTAAACTGATTTACCCTCAAATGCCTGTGAGAAGCAAGTGTAAGTCATTTCTTGTGCAAGATAATATCAAGTAGAATCCCAAAGGATGTTTACAAATTATTATAATCTAATAATTGTCTAATCATCTATCAAAATAACAAGGTCTAAAATTTACAATAAAATGACCAAATACAATAGAAAACAATAGAAACAGACTGACAGATGATCCAGATATGATATTGAAACTATCACGAACAGGCTTTAAATTATGTTTCCAGATGCTGTAGCCTGTAGAATAAATCTAGTCTGCTGTCTGATTTTGTAAATACATTTTATTGGAAAATATCTGTGCTCATTTGTTTGCATAGTGTTTATAGTCATTTTCATGCTAAAATGGCACAGCTAAGTAACTGCAACAGAGATAGTATGCCCATCGAAGTTGAAAAGATTTAATATACAGCCCTCTAAAATAAAAGTTTGCCAATCACTGTTTTAAATTGTTTGATTAAAACATCCAAGAAATTAAGTATAAAGACTGAAAATTGGCAATGTAAATGGATACAGCCACTATGAACAGTATGGAGACTCCTTGAAAAACTAAGAATACAACCATATGACCCAGCAATTCCAATACTGAATATATACCCTAAGAAAACCATAAATGAAAAAGACAAATGTACCCCAGTGTTAATTGCAACACTATTTACAATAGCTAGGACATGGAAGCAACCTAGATGTCCATCAGCAGATGAATGGATAAAGAAGCTGTGGTACATATATACAACAGAATATTATTCAGCCATAAAAAGCAACACATTTGAGTCAGTTTAGTAAGGTGGATGAACCTAGAGCCTGTTATACAGAGGGAAGTAAGTCAGAAAAACAAATATTGTGTATTAATGCATATATATGGAATCTAGAAAATGGTACTGATGAACCTATTGGCAGGGCAGGAATAGAGATACAGACACAGAGAACAGACTTTGGACACAGCAAGAGAAGGAGAGGGTGAGATGAATTGAGGGAATAGCACTGACATATATGTGTAAAATAGATAGCTAGTGGGAAGGAGCTCAACATGGTGCTCTGTGATGACCTAGAGGGGTGGAATGGGGTGGAGGATTGGGGGGAGGTTCAGGAGGGAGGGAACATATGTGTACTTGTGGTTGATTTACGTTGTTGTGTGGCAGAGGACAACACAATACTGTAAAGCAATTATCCTCCAATTAAAAATCTTTAAAAAAAAGACTGAAATTATTTGCAGTTCTCTGCAAACATGAAAAATACAGGAATAGGAAATTCGAAACTGAAAAAATACATAAAATTAAATATCAATGAATAGGTTTAATAGATTCAACACAACTGAAGATATAATTAGATTAACTTGAAGGTAGCACATAAGACAATATATTGACTGAGACATGGAGAACAAAAGCATTTTGAAATACACATGAAAAAGAGTGAAAAAATCAATCATTTATATTGCTTACATCACATAAAGATTAAAGAGAGATGAAGCACAAGCAGTAGTTGAAGAAATAACAACTAAAAAATTTCTCAGTTAGTAGTGACTTGTGGATGTGCTTCAGTGAGAGTAGTCAGGGGAGCTGACATTCCTCCACCAGGTTGAGTAGGCTGTGTGTTCACTGCTGTTTCCTTCTATATAGTAAATGTAGTTTGTCTGCATCTTTAATACAAAACATTTAGAAATGAGAGTATAGATTTTTAAAAATATCCCAACTAAATAGATAGCTTTTGGTTCATTTCTAATTTTATTGCATCATGATCTACAAATGTGTCCTGCCTGACTTCTGCTTTGGAGCAAAAATGTTGCAAATCTTGTGGCCAGATTACATGGAAAAGTTTCAGCAGTGTATCAAAGGTATGAATAGAATATCCATTTTTCCTTTGAGCATACAGTTTATATAAATTTTAAAAGAATATTTTTTAGTTACAATATTCAAAGAACTCTCTATATTGGCTTACAATTCAAATGTGAATTTGTCTGTTTTTCATTTTTATTGTTTTTTGCTTTCTATACTAAAAAGGTTTGTTAAACGATGTATAGAGATCACAATTATACAGGCCTGGTGTAGCATTTATCAATATGAAGAAGGTCTCTTTCCTCCTTAAATATATTTTAAATTCCAGCTTGCTTCATATTAACATAGTGATAACTGATTTTATTGTTACTATTTTCTTGGCATGTGTGTACTTATTTCTGAGTTGTCAGTTATTTTCATATTTTTATATTTAGTTGTGCTTCTTTCCATCACCGCATGGCTGTATTTTTGGAAGTCTGTGCCCAGGTCTTTTACACTCGTGGCGGATTCATGTCAATGTATGGCAAAACCAATACAGTATTGTAAAGTAAAATAAAGTAAAAATTAAAATAAAAAAGGCAATTATTGATATAGACAGACACGACTGAGTGACTGAACTGAACTGAACTGATTGATATAGACAGTGCATAGATATACAGATGTACAGATGGGAGAATAGATACATTTATTTTTATATTTGCTTACTGGTTTTCTTTTTCCCTTCTCCTATATTTTGTTATATTGATTGTGATTTCACTGTTCCTTTTCTTTTCTAAATATGTAAATATATATTGCTTTATATGAAATATTTAGGCTTTCCTTCAAAGAAACTAAGATCCCCAGGGGATCTTCCCAACCCAGGGATAGAACCCAGGTCTCCCACATTGCAGGCAGATTCTTTACTACCTGAGCCACCAGGGAAGCCCAAGGATACTGGAGTGGGTAGCCTATCCATTCTCCAGGAGACATTTCTGACCCAGGAATTGAACCAGGGTCTCCTGCATTGCAGGCAGATTCTTTACCACTGAGCCACTGGGGAAGCCCCATATATATTGGTTTATATGAAATAAATATTTAGGCTTTCTTTCAAAGAAACTAAAAGTTTTACAAAAACTTGAAATAAAGTAAAATGAAAACATCAAAATAAATATTTTAAATAGTTTTTAAAATATAACTGAATGCTCAACACAAATATTAACCATAGATGTTATTTTCAAATTGACTAAAGAAAATAACTTCCAATCCAGAGTTCTACACCTGGGAAAAATATCCTTTGTGAATGAAGACAAATTAATTTTCAGACTAATAAAACTAAGAGAACACATCAGCAGACCTGGACTAAAGGAAATGTTAAAGTGAGTTCTTTAAGCAGGAAAAAAAAATATTATTCCTAAGTGTGGAGAAACAAGAAGTAATATAAAGCAAAGATAAGAGTAAATATGTGGGCAAATATAAATGTATATTGATTATAAGATATATATTATGTTATATGTGGCATGTATGGTATATATGTTATATGTGGCATATATACAGCATATATAATATATATGCATTAAAGTACACCAAATAGCACAAAGAGAAAAACTAATTTATAATGCTCTAAGATCCTTTCATTATCTAGAAAATAGTAAATATGCTAACATATTACACTAAAGTAAGCTAAGGATGCATACTGTAATCTCCTGGGTACCATTAAAAGAATCGGAAAAGAATGTATAAGTTGTACTCTACTAAAAGAGTAAAATGAGGGAGGGGGGTTCAGGATGGGGAACACGTGTATACCTGTGGCGGATTCATGTTGATGTATGGCAAAACCAATACAATATTGTAAGGTAAAAAAAAAAAGAGTAAAATGAAACAATGAAATGATTAATTCACAATGCTTATTTTTACCATTAGAAAACCAACAGTAATAAGATAAATAAACCCAAATATACTAGTACTTACACTAAATTTAAGTGAATTATATACTCCAATTAAAATACAAATATTATCTATTCTTATTAAAGTACTGAGCAGAAACTATGGGCACTTTATCAGTCTCTCAATAACATCATTTTGTGTCCCTCTGGTTTCAAATATTATCTGTGCGGAAACACTCTCCACTTATATATTTTGGATGAAATATCAAACTTTTCAACAGAGAATCTGGCTTATTGCACAGGAGTCAGATGATGTAATTTTAAACTACGAGTAGTTCCTCTCAATACAAAACCCTTGAACAATAGGAATTGAGAGGCTCTGTGCAGAAAAATTGTTCTCCTTTTACCCTTCCATACAATAAGCTGCCCTTTCTCCTTGAAGCACTTCTAGAAATGTCCTGCATAAGTGAACAAGCTTGGCAACAATTTTCTGTGCCTCTTGATGGTTCACTTAGAATTAATGAGCAGCATTATAACACATTAAACAGCATTGCTTTACATTTTTACTTGCCTTGGTTTCCCATTTTTCCTTAAAAATCATTGTTCTAAATTAAACCTAAAATTGGTAAATACAAATGAAAGAGAAAAATTTCTGGGAAAACATCATTTAAAGAAACCAACAGAAGAATAAATAAATGTTCTGAATATACATCTAAAATAAAGAAATTGAATCCAGATTTTAAAACCTTCTTATGAAAACAATTCTAGGCTCACAGGAATTATAAAGTTAATGGTATACAAACTGTTAGAAAAGAAAAAAAGGGATTACTACTCACTTCATTTTAGGAGACCAGTTTAACTTTGTTATAGAATATGAAAAAGATATCACAAGTAAATAAAATAACAAGCCTACCTTTTTTATTAGTGTGTGTGTAAAACTCAAAATATTATCAGACTGGATCTAGTGATGTATGTAATATGTGTAATATGAAAAGTGTAATATGTCATCTATTTGCATCTATTACAAAAATATAAAGTTAACATCTAAAATGAATCAACTATTAATTTGGCTATTGTAACCAGTACTGCAATGAACATTGGGATGTGTATCTTTTATTTTTTTTTTTCTTTTTTAATATTATTTTTTTTTAATTTATTTATTTATTTTTAATTTTTACTTTACAATTCTGTATTGGTTTTGGCATAGATTGACATGAATCCACCACAGGTGTACATGCGTTCCCAAACATGAACCCCCCTCCCACCCCCCTCCCCACAACATCTCTCTGGGTCATCCCCGCGCGTCAGCCCCAAGCGTGTCATATCCTGCATCAGACATAGACTGGCATTTCGATTCTTACATGTTATTATACATGTTTCAATGCCATTCTCTCAAATCATCACACCCTCTCCCTCTCCTTCTGAGTCCAAAAGTCCGCTAAGGATGTGTATCTTTTAAAACCATGTTTTTCTCTGGACATATGCCCAGGAGTGGGATTGCTGGATCATATGATAGCTCTATTTTTAGTTCATTAAGAGTTTATTTTAAGGAAACTCCATACTGTTTGGAGTGGCTGGACCAATTTACATTCTCACCAACAGATGAGTGAATAAAAAAGATGTGGTACATCTATACAATGGAATATTACTCAGCCATTAAAAAGAATGAAATAATGCTGTTTGCAACAATATGGATGGATCTAGATATTATCATACTAAAGAAAGTCAGAGAAAGACAAATATTATATTATATCTCTTATATGTAGAATCTTTAAAAATGATCCAAATGAACCTATTTATAAAACAGAAACAGACTCACAGACTTTGAAAATGAACTTATGGTTACCAGAGGGAAGGGTGGGGTAAAGGAATATATTGGGAGTTTGGGATGGATATGTGCATACTGCTATATTTAAAACAGATAATCAACAAGGTCCTACTGTAAAAAAAATTTAAAAAAATAAATTTTGAAAAAGAATCAAAGTCACTTCTCACACAAACAGAAGTCAGCAGAAGTCAGAAATGTATCTCAAAAGATGCATTTAAAAAGTAATTGATAAAATTCAATGTTTAGTAATGTCCATTAGCAAAGTGAAATAGTAAGGAACTGTCTTAATCTGATAAGAATATTACAGAAACTTATACTACACAGTATACTTAATTTTGAAATGTTCAAAGCTCTCCTGTTGAGATCAGCAATGATGCAAGAAAACCAGATATAAATACCTCCATTCAAAATTGTACCAAAGTTCTTAGTCAATGCAGTAAGGCATTGAGAAACAAAAGCTGTAGAGACCAAAATGGGAAGAAATAAAACTAACATTACTTGCAGAAAACATGAGTACACACACAAAATAATCCAAAGAAATTTACAAGTAAGTACCAGATTTAATCAGTGAATTTGGGAAGATCTTTAAGATACATTATCAATACAAGAAAAATCTACTGTGTTTTTATATAACAGCAACAGGTAATGAGAAAACAACAATTTTAAAACAATACCATTCATGATAATATTAAGGAACCAAATAACTAAGTCCAATAAAAATTATAAAGACCTCTGCACAGAAAACTCTAAAACATCGCTGAGGAAAAAACTTTTAAAAATAAGTAGAGCAACAAATTATATTCATGAATTTGAATATGCTCTATATTGTAAAGATATTAATTATTCTAAAATTCATATACAGCTTCAATGCTTTCTTTATGAAAACTACAGTAGAACTCTGGAGGAATTTGACACTCATTCCAAATTATTTATGGAAATGCAAAGTGTATAGACAAGAAAATCATAAAAAAGAATAAAGATGATAGAATCAAATTATAAAATATTAAGGCTTATTGTAAGCTTATAATCTCTTAGACACTGTGGTGTAAGCACCAATGACAAATGGAACAAAAGGGAAATCCAGAAATAATCTTTCACTCGTAAGGGTACTTGTTTAATGACAAAAGTGACATAAGAGACCATAGGGAAATGATGGTCTTTGGAATAAATGGTGCCAGATTATTAGATAGCCATGTGAAAAAAATTAAATGACTCTTACTTCATATTACATGCAAAAGTCAACCCCAGGTTGATGGAAGATTATTTACTAAGGTAAAATAACTGAATTTCTGGAAGTTGTCATAGGAGAATATCTTCATGATTTGGGAACAAGAAAGGGCTCATAAAGAGGACATTAATTCTCTCTAAAAAAATTAAAATTTGATTAACTGAACTACATTAAAATTGAAGACTCACATTAATTAAAATGCACCATAAAGAAAGGGAAAAGCCAAACCACACAAAGGGAGAAGACAGTTGTAATATGTATAATCAACAAAGAACTCATACCTAGAATATTAAAAGAATTGGAAAAAAGATAAGTCAATAAAAAATGAGAAAAAAGATTTGTACAAAATGACAGACAAATGAAAAGATTAATTTATTTGTAATCAGAGAAATTTAAAACCATAATAATCAATATCATTAGGCTTACAGAGGAAAGGATAAAATGAAACCATCTGGCAATATAAAGTGTTAGTAATGGTATGGACCAACTAAAATTCAGCTGTAATGAATGCTGATGGGACTGCATCTACTCTGGAAAACTCTTTATCAACATCTCTTAAACCTGAACATATAGATAGCCCCATAATTATACTCCTAAATATGTATAAAATTGAATTGTGTATATATGTGTACAAATAGATATGTACCTGAATGTCCAGAGAAGCATTCTTCATTATAGATCCAAACTGGGAGCAACACAAAAGTCTACAGCAGAATGGATACATTTTAGCATATTTATCATAGAGTAGAACAACTATGGATCAACGAAAATTAAAGAAGTTCAGTTACAGAACAACATAATATTAAGTGAAACAGGGCAAACACCAAAGAGGTATTTATTTAGTTATAGAAAATTTGAAAATAAACAAAACCAATCTGTAATGTTAGAAATTGAAATGGCACTTATCTTTGGAGGAGTGGCAATAAGCTGTGACTGGTAGTGGGTAAAAAGACACCTTTTGGGTTGTTGCTAATGTTCCATTATATGAATGTGAAAATTCATCAAGTAAACACTGAGGGTGTGCACACTATTATTTATACATGTAACTATTAGTTGAAAAGAAATTCATTCTCAAGAAAAGAGGTTTTAATTGGCTTACATTTACCGATATGGGCTTCCCTGGTAGCTCAGATGTTAAAGAATCTGCCTGTAATGCAGGGAACGCTGGTCTGATTCCTGGGTCAGGAAGATCCACTGGAGAAGGAATAGGCTACCCACTCCAGTATTCTTGAGCTTCCCTGGTGGCTCAGCTGGTAAAGAATCTGCCTGCAACACTGGAGACCTGGGTTTGATCCCTGGGTTGGGAAGATCATCTGGAGAAGGGAAAGGCTACCCACTCCACTATTCTGGCCTGGAGAATTCCATGAACTGTATATTCCATGGGGTGGCAAAGAGTCAGACACGACTGAGTGACTTTCACTTTCAACC
The DNA here is from genome assembly GCF_014754425.2 of Oryx dammah. NCBI lineage: Eukaryota > Metazoa > Chordata > Mammalia > Artiodactyla > Bovidae > Oryx > Oryx dammah. The sequence continues at coordinate 33,132,832 of NW_024070207.1, read as the reverse complement.
CTGATTCAGTCAGCTGAGGTCACTGTGTTGGAGTCACATAACCTGTACCTCATTTATCAGGGGCTGTGGGATGATACACTTTAACAAGGGGGTGTAGGTGGGGTTCTGAATGAGGGGAAATGGCTTGGGTCTGTCTTACAGGTAACCCAAGAAGGACTAGCTACAAATAAGCACCAAAAACAAAAACCTGAAAAATATATTGAGAAGGAGTTATAGTAATATCAGCAGAAAGAGGATGGGAAAAAATTTATTTGAAAATGATATATGACAAAACCAATACAATATTGTAAAGTAATTAACCTCCAATTAAAATAAATAAATTTATATTTTAAAAAATAAAATAAAAAAAGAAAATGCAAATGGATAGTGTTTCAAAAATAAGAATGTACTGAACAGAGTGGAACGCTGCCACAAGCTCAAATAAAGTAATTGAAAGGAATAAGTCAAATACAGGTCACTGGTGGCCTTTATTGAAGAAGGAAATGGGAACCCGTTGACCTTCGTGATGAAAGTTTCAGTGCTGTTAGAGGAGCAAAAGCCTGATTGCAAGCAAAAGCCTGATTGTGGTAAGGTAAAAAATAAATGAGAGCCCTTGAGAATCTCATAAAGGCTATGGACTTCCTTGCCAGAAAGATGCACATGCAGACATACTCATAAAATATTTCCCTCGTTCCAATGGGTCCATGTACCTTTTGGAACTATTTATCCATCCCACTTGCAGAAAGCATACTGTACAGTATTATATGAGGATCTTGTTTATGAAGAAGTGAAACAGCAGTAACCAGTGCAGGAAAAATATTGGTAAAGGTTTGAGGTTTTAATGTGCTTTATTTTAATGAGAGACTTTGAGCACAGTTATAAATTTTCAAAAGAGAGTAAACAAAAAAGAAGAGGTTGTAAACACACAAAGCAGAGAAAATAACTGATCAAGGTTACTATCATGGAGAAGATAGGAAGGGATAAAAATAAGACCAAAGGAAGAGGCAATAAACAGAAAGATCACCTCTTCTTAGATTGGAAGAAATGATTAGATGACAAGTATGGATATAAATAAATTTCTAGGATATGGGAGCAGGAAATTATTTAATTTCATTGTGATTTGCTTCAGTTATTTTTTACAAAGAAAGAAAAGATATCATATATAGAATGGTGGACAAGAAGATAGCAATTGAAGAGATTTAAGACTCCAATTATTTCAATGGTATTTGAACCAAATATTTTCACTGAGCAAATGATTTGAGAACCACATTTCAGGCAAAACTAAAACATACTCCTTGCCTTGGAAGAACTCACTGTATAAATTAATAATAGAATACAATCCCTCACGTGATATAGTGGCTAACTATGACACCAAGAAGTGAAGGATTGTGAAGCTTGACCTCAGCTCAATAGGAAGGAGTATCTATCATAAAAAAAGGGAATAACACATATGTGCCAACTATTTCACATGAGCAGCAGTTTGTTACCTGCAGAGTCCTAAAAACACAGGCTCATTTATAATCTAATGAGGTGATTAGTTCAAGTATTATCTCAATGTTATTTCAATTTTAGTCGCTTTGAAATAACTTCCATAATTGTACATCTTTTGTAAAGTAGGATTCCCTGCTTTATCCTAAATGTACCTCTTTCCAATCAAAAGAACCCTCTACTTCTAGCACTCTTTGTCTTGATTCTACAGATTTTAAACAGACATCTAAATCATACTCAGCCTTTACAAACTAAAGAACTTTCACTTGATGTCCTGTATATAATCCTTACAGTCCTTTTTATGGATGATTTATATAATAATAATTTATGATTATAAAGACAAGTAAGTACTAACTCAGATGCATGTGAGATAATGCATGGGCAGAATTTAGCACTTAATAAACATATGCCATTCTAATTATAAATTTTATTAAAAACTTTTGCTTCTTTGCTATTGTTTTTTTTTCCAGTGCTCCTTCCTCTTTACTTCATTTCAGTTGCTCAGTCGTGTCCGACTCTTTGCAACCCTGTGGACTGCAGCATGCCAGGTTTCCATATCCATCACCAACTCCCAGAGCTTGCTTAAACTTGTGTCCATAGAGTTGGTGATGCCATCCAACCATCTCATCCTCTGTTGTCCCCTTCTCCTCCTGCCCTCCGTCTTTCAGGTTCTTTTCTAATGAATCAGTTCTTTGCATCAAGTGGCCAAAGTATTGGAGCTTCAGCATCAGTCCTTCCAATGAATATTCAGGACTGATTTCCTTAGGATTGACTGGTTTGATTTCCTTGCAGTCCAAGGGACTCTCAAGAGTCTTCTCCAACACTTCTTCAGTACTCAGCTTTCTTTATAGTCTCACATCCATACATGACTACTGGAAATCATAGCTTTGACTAGATGGACCTTTGTTAGCAAAGTAATGTCTCTGCTTTCTAATATGCTGTCTAGGTTGGTCATAGCTTTTCTTCCAAGGAGCAAGTATGTTTTAATTTCATGGCTGCAGTCATCATCTGCAGTGATTTTGGAGCCCAAGAAAATAAAGTCTGTCACTGTTTCCATTGTTTCCCCATCTATTTCCCATGAAGTGATGAGACTGGATGCCATGATCTTATGTGTTTCCTTGAATTCCTTTACTGTAGGTATTCTAGCAGATTTCTCTAACCAGTGCTTTAGTTGTCTACCTTTCCATGATTGCATTCAGAGTTGAAAGATATCCTGTACTATAGTAGAATGCATCCAAATAACCCCCAAAATAAACCACATGCTTTCAAAATACAGTTATTCTATCTAGTGAGAGTGTCATCCTAAAACTGGAATGGTGTATCACAGTACAAAAAAAGGTTCAAATTTTGAGTCTGGTGTCCTAGATTCTAATTCCTAATCTAATATTAATGCTTTGTGTACTTGGACAAGTCACCTAATCAATTCAAGTTGGTTTCATCAATAACAATATATACTTGAGAAATTGAAAAGATTTACAATGTGTCAAGATAGTCTCCAAAATTGAGCACCAAAGTCTTGGACATGGAAAACTGAATAAAATCCTCCAAATAAGAGTTAAGAGTTACCTGGGTTCTAATTTGAGTTCTACCATTAATTATCTGGATTCTTGAGAAATCAAAAGCTCTTTGGGTCACAATTTTATCATGCATATAATATGGAAATTGGAAGGAAACATGTGAAAAGTTAAAGGAATCACCAGGGGGAAACCTCAGAAGACAAGTATGGGGTTGGGCAAAAAGTTCATTCAGGGTAGTCATAACATCTTATGTAAATACCTGAACAAACTTTTTGGCCAACCCAATAGATAAACAGAAGCAGCCCACTGCTCAAGACTCACTGATACTATGAAGTTCTCAAGAGATGGATGGCAGTTTAACAAATTGGCATCATTATTTTATACATAGCACCGTTAAAAGAACCAGATGTTTATATGAGCCTGAGCATGTTCAATGCATTATCTTTCTAGAGACATTATTAAGGGAGTGAAAATCTAATCAGAAGCCTTTTGGAGAATGTGTGGTTAGTTGAATGATTTCAATATTTGGTGGCATTGAAGTAAAACAGACTGATGAGCTCTGTCCACAAAACACAAATGTTTACTATGGTTAATATCTTTCATTAAGTCTTTCTCTGACCTAAGAACAAAGGTTTCTGTAAAGTGACTTCATTTTTAGTCTCTGGTCCATAATGTGTTTTTTAATAGTCATATCTCTCAGAGAGCAATATGATTTCAAATTTTTGTGAAGCACCGCATGAATTTTACCCTTTATTACAAGGATATGTAAAACAGGTCCTCACAGAATTGCTATAATTTTCATGTAAGATAATGCACTTTGTAGCACTTAATCTTGTTTAAGACAATTGTTATAATAATATTATGTATTTTGTTATTTGATACAGAAGGAAAAAAGCAAAATAGGAGATAATACTTTCCCTAAAAGAGCTTAATAGTTTGGAAAATGATAGATTTTCATGCATAAATTAACATAATAATAATTACTGATAATATTTACTGAGTTCTCAGCACTTTCCAGACACAGTGCTAAGTACTTGATATTTCATCTTCAACAACTGTCTGAGAAAGGTACTTTTATTATTCTTATTTTACAGAAGAAAAATAAACCTAGATGGGTTAAGTAATCTTCATAAGGTCACAAAGCTAGTTAAGTGATAGAGCAAAGATTTTAACCTAAATAATCTGATTCTAGGAAAGAGTCAAAGCTTGTATTTGGGGGTCAGGGAAATTTTCTGTTTAACATAGAATAGTGGTATTAAATTACTAGCCTGTTAACTATTGTGAAGAAGAAAATGACAACCCTAGATTTTGCCCTACAAGGTTGTAAAGTCATTGGTATTTGCATTTTTTAAACACAAAATGGTAAAGCCATTTCTAACAAAAATGTTTTTTAAAAGAAGGAAGTTACAACTTTAATTTCAGGCCAGATTCTAGTTAGTTTGCTCTATGACAGTTATGCTATTTTTACCTTTCAAAACTTACTAACTTTCAATTACTGATTACAAGTAACAAAATACTTGCTGATAGCTTCAGACAAGTGCCCACATGTGTCCTAAATGTTTACACTTAATGAATTTGGAAACTGTCATCTGTCTTCATATGATTAAAATGTGTTTTCCTTGTGATAATGTTACTTGTTATAGCTAAATAATATTTGAATAATTGAAATTACTTCTTTTCTAATCAAATTTTCAGAGAGACAACTGCCAGGAGGATTTTTTTTTAAACAGGTGAATGTTATGAGGGAAACATATTATATTCCTTCATCTTTGGGCCACCTTAGAAGAATAACTGTAAACTCTGTAACCAAGAGGATAGAAATTGCAATAGATTTATTCCTATTTCAGTCTTTATTCAACTATAAAATCTGTTTTAGGGCAGAGTCATTTCAGCTGTATTTTTCTGCTTCCTGAAACATCTAATGGAGCAAGAGAAGAAGCAGAGAGCAACACAGAATGAGGTGGTTGGATGGCATTATTGACTCAATAGACATGAATTTGAGCAAACTCCAGGAGATAATGAAGGACAGGGAAGCCTAGTGCAATGCAGCCAATAGGGTTGCAAAAGTTGGACAAGACTGAGTGACTGAACAACAAGAAGGTACATAGTAACAATTCAATAAATATATACTGCATACTGCATATAAGAACAGAGATATAATAGTGGGGTTTTTGTAATTACTTTACCTGTTGGTCTCCCCACTTGCAAAGAGAAAAATTAACTTCTCTGTCATTGCTATTTTGCTGTATAGTTTATACATGTGAAAATGAACTGAGGTACAATCAACATCCATCTAGTCAAGGCTATGGTTTTTCCAGTGGTCATGTATGGATGTGAAAGTTGGACTGTGAAGAAAGCTGAGCACCGAAGAATTGATGCTTTTGAACTGTGGTGTTGGAGACGACTCTTGAGAGTCCCTTGGACTGTAAGGAGATCCAACCAGTCCATCCTAAAGGAGATCAGTCCTGGATGTTCTTTGAAAGGACTGATGCTGAAGCTGAAACTCCAATACTTTGGCCACCACATGCGAAGAGTTGACTCATTGGAAAAGACCCTGATGCTGGGAGGGATTGGGGGCAGGAGGAGAAGGGGATGACAGAGGATGAGATGGCTGGATGGCATCACCGACTCGATGGATGTGAGTTTGAGTGAACTCTGGGAGTTGGTGATGGACAGGGAGGCCTGGCGTGCTGCAATTCATGGGGTTGCAACGAGCTGGACACAACTGAGTGACTGAACTGAACTGAACAATCAACATAGCTCTAGAAAGTCCCTTTCTATGGCCCCCTCTCTCTTGCTACACATCTCATGCCTCCACATGCCCACTGGACCTTCAGTGCAGAATCCTTCTTATAATCTTTTTTGAATTCCCAGTGTTGTAATGATATTGGAAATATTTCAAATTCCATGAATATACCAGTGGAGATTTTGGTTCATTTCTTAGTCTTTATCCATTTCCTAGACCCACAGCTTCTTATACCCCCAGGTAGAATGTCAACCGTAAGCTCTTAGCATCTTTTCAAGTGTGAGGGGCCCCACTTTAGCTCTTGGCTACAGGCAGTATGACTGGCTGTGGTATCCATTTCTAATCTCTAGGATTTAATGTTTCATCATCCTGCAGGAGCCCAGCTCTCACAGGTCTGTGGAGTTACCTCACTCTACTTTGTGTCTCTACTCCATTTCTGCTCATGAGGATATTTATTTTACTGTCAAGCACAATTATGTTTTTCATTTCTGTCTGCATGTTATCTTTGCTTTTTGACGAAGGAAGGCTGTATCACAGAATAAACTTGTGGAGCTTTTAAAAGCAGATGTTCTTTATTTACTCTTCAACCTGTTTCTAGCTGATTTCCATCCCCATCATTTCACTGGAAATGCCCTAATCAAAGTAGATGAAGGCTTTTATGCTGAACAAAGCAATAAACAACGTTCTGTCTTCATAACCTCTCAGCAACAATCAGCAAATTTTCTTTCTTATAAAGAATGGTAAAATTTGTTATAAGGAAGGAACAAATGGTAGTTTTCACCATATATATGTCTGATTTTCTACCATCTCACTAGCTACACTTCTGTTTGTCTCCTCCTTCTCTGCTAGACCTCTGTCATGTCAGTTCCTTAAGACATGTTCCGGGTTTTCTCCTCTTTCCTATCTACATTCTCTTTAAATGTTTTGAATAATTTACATAGTATAAATTACTAATTATATGGAAATTAGTTCATAAATATGTATCTCCAAGCCTATATATTTCTCCTGGGTTTAAGACAGATACATAGAATACCTTATTTTAATATCTATTATATGTCTCAGATATCTCAAAGAGGATGTTAACACTAAACTTTTGATATCCCCCCAAACTTGTTCCTTTCCCAGACTTATTTGTCTCAGAAAACATCAGTGTTCAATTACTTACTTAAATCAGAAAATTTGTAGTCATCTTTGTTTCTATCCTTTTTATCATAATCCACACACCTACATACAGATGCATGTACACACATATAGACTACCAGAAAATCCTGGTAAAACAACCTCCAAAATACTTCTGAATCCATGTACTTTTCTCCATACCCACTTTCACACTTTAGTACAGGCTCATCTCTTATCTGGGTTGCCATGATAGTCAAATGAGTCTCCCATTTCTATTCCCACCAGCCCAGAACAATCCATTTGTATACTTTGTATACAAAGTAGCCATGGTGATCTTTTTTAATATAGCAATGTAAATCTTCAATGGCTTTGAAATTCACTAAGAATAAAATGTAAACTCCTTACCATGACCTACAAATGCTGAATGAGTTTGCACCTAAGTCTCCAGTTTTACTTAGCACCACTCCCTCCCTCATTCATTATGTCCTGTATACAATGGCCTTCTTTAAATTCCTAAGAGAAAAATTCCTAAGGGCTTTGGCCCTTGCTCTATATCTTCCTTCAGGTTTTTTTTTTTTTTAAAAAAAAAAAAACAAGTTATTTACAGGAAAGCTTCTTCTTGTCATTGTGGTCTCAATTCATATGTCATGTCTATACAGAGCCCTTCACAACCATTTGAAACAATGCCCCTACATCATTCTCTGATAAAAGTCTCTGTTTACTCCCTAGCACATATTAAAGGTTGCTATTATGGAGTTTGGATATTTATTTATTTAGAGAATATTACAAGCTTTCCTTAATTTCTATTGAATCCATATTGATAACTAGCACTAAAACATCTAACAACCCCTCTAGTTTGAAAACAAAACAGTTAGGTTAATGACCTGCCACATATCACTCAGATGGAAAAAAATAAGCCTATGGGCAAATTCAAGCCCATGTTCATATTCTAAGAAAAGAACTATTCTCTTTCCCAGGAAGTCTTTCCTGAGAAATCTCCCAGGAAAATGGGAGTATCTCCTTACACTCAGGCCAAACAGAACATCCTCTTTACATTCCTTTTATCAAGGACTATGTTCTACAGAGAAGACTCTTCTTGTTAAAAATTTTCAAGACACTAAACATTAGTGTCTGCATTAAGAAATGTAGCATGCATAGCTAGATTAACCATTATTCACTAAGTTTGTTTGGGAAAAATGCCCTTTGGACTCAACTATTTTTATATAACTGCTATTTACACACCCCACAACTGACATGTCTAAGAACCAAGCTCAAGTGTCTTTTGTCCCTCTAATATAGATCCTAATGAAAGCTTAATGGTACTTAACCTAGTCAATGACTTCCCAGCGTTTTGAGTAGTGTGATTCAAGTACCCGGCACACAGGGCTTAAATGTCAGTTGGTATCAGCTTGTGCGTTGTGCAAGAGATACAGAACAAAGGTACACATATGGACACTTTGAGTTTAATTGTGCTTTGAATAACATTTCAATGACAATTAAATGTTGCAGCTGTTTGTAATCAAGTTAGTACTGAGATCTCTTGAGAATGTAGGCTATGTAACTGCTGCTGATTTTATATTCAGGCTGGTCTAAATCAGATTGGGTTCTTTTAAAATGAATATGTTCCCTAAAGGTAAAATATGAATAAAAAGATTTACTCAAACTGCTTGTGATTTGGGAACAATGTTATTCCTTCTCCCTCATCATTCTGTTTGAAGAAACAAGCTACTTAAGACAAGATTCCATGTAGCTAAAAATATTACTAAAGTGCTATCTGTAGTATGCTCAGTTTCTCAATTGAAGAGATGACTTAACTGAGTCAAATACGTTTTCTCAACTGATCTTTCCTATCATCAAAAGATAGCATTTGCCATATATACTGGGGGAAAAGAGACTGGGATAAACAAAAATCTATAAATGAAAGCTGTGACTGAGCCTATACGTGACTAAGGCCTCCCCAGCTCACTGAAAGAAAGAATACTGTGCTCACTCAATAGAAGCTTCCAAAGCATGTATGGTCTGAAGGCAAATATTTAAACTTTCTGAAACTGTCAGATATGGCATCTGTATGATTTAATGGTACTTGGAGTCTCAGCAAAAATGGAGTACATAAACCCCTATTCTGTCTGGTAGGGAGCCTCTGCAGAAGTTATAAATAAGATTTACATTTCAGTATAACTCTACTTTTTTAATGGACACTCAAGTCTTCCCTTTGGTACATAGTAGCTCATATCTGACGGGCTTCCCAGGTGGCTCAGTGGTAAAGAATCTGCCTGCCAAGCAGGAGATGCAGGTTTGATCCCTGGGTTGGGAAGATCCTCTGGAAAAGGAAATGACAACCCACTCCATTATTCTTGCCTAGGAAACCCCATGAACAGAGGAGCCTGGTGGGCTACAGTCCATGACCAGAGAGTCAGACACGACTTAGTGACTAAAAACAGTTACAACAACAAAGTTCATGTCTGTCTAGGATTTCTCATTCCAGTCTTCAAAAACTTCGCTCAGTTCCTTGTGTTTTTGATCTTTCATGTTGTCTATAAAAGTGTCCCTTTTCTATGCCACATTCACTATCAGCTAGAGAGCTTCTGAGGAATATTTGTTGTTTATTTACATTTTCTGTTCTTTAAGCCAAAAGAATGAATAAAGGCAACCATTCTAGATCCCTACAGACTAGTCAAAGAGGTGTAACTAAATCATTAGATGATGTTGATTCTATTCATAGGAAAGTGTTTATTGAGCCTTTACTACTTTCATGTAAAAGTATATATAAAAATGAAGCATTTAGGTTCTTGTGATTCTCATATGCACAACAGGAGATGTAATATAGATTTTTAATGATAAAATATGATTTTCAGACCATATAATCAGAGAAGTGTTAATAAGGAGTAAGGCATTTGACCCAGATTTTTAAGGATGAACAGTATTTCCAGTGTCTGGAGACTGTAGGTAGAAGATTCCAAGGTGAGACAAAGGATATAAAAGATAGAAATGCATAAAGCTTTAAGTCTTAGGAAATGATGAACAGTTCAATTTGACTGGAGCATACTGTAGTTATATGAGGAATGATGGGCAAAAAGGATCTGGAACACCAGGATAAAGAGTTAAGACATTATTTATGTAATATTCTTGAGGAAAAGGCTTAATACAGGTTCAGGATTGTGCTACGTTATTATTACATCACCTTTTAAAGCAATAAAACAATTTTGGAGCAAATATTGTTATTACTCTATGGGAATGAAACATGCCACCTCAAAATCTCTATTTGCATGTGGATTATTTGGAGCTGCAAGCAATCAAGGGCCCAAAGAGTCAGGTATAAAATTCTACCTTTCCCCTAAGTGCCTAGAAGAATTTACATAGAGGGCCTGTTCCTAGAATAGAACTATCACTAAAGATATCCACCAAGAATATGTGCTAGGTGTGGTGGGCAGCAATAGGACCTAGAGATCAGAGTCCACTTCTCTTCAGGCCTAGCAAACATTTGTTTACTAAGACATTTGCTTTTCCATCTCCATGTGAATTGCCTTCCTCCTTTTTGAGGTCCCAAACCCCTAACCCCAACATCCTCTTTTGTCCTTTAGTGTTTAGATGAAGATAGTATTTTAAAAGTGAGGGTTTCAGACATTTGGATGAGGTATCAGTTTTCCTGGGTCTCTCTCATGTATCCATGTTATTAGACTTTTCTGTGATTTTTTTCTGTTAACTGTCTTATGTCAATTTAATTATTAGATGAGCCAGAAGAATCTAGAAGAGTAGAGGAATATTTCTTCCTCCCCAGAATTACCATTTAGAATATAAAGTAATGAAAGCTAAGAGAGGTAAAGTAGCTTCTACAGCATTACATATCTATGAGAGGCAAAAACTGAACTTAAATCAGATCTATTTGACTCCAAAGCTGGAGTTCTTTATGATGATACTCTAAAACTTCAGAAGATTAATGCACCCTTATCACAAACATAAGACTAAAGTGAATATGAAGAAAATAAAATAAATTTATTTTGCAAAGTATTATAGTTGACTCTTGAACAATGTGGGGGTTAAGAGGCACCAACTTACTGTGCAAATATTGGTGAATAACATTATACATGGCTGGCACTCTGTATCCACAATCCTGCATCTGCCCAATTCAACAAACTGAATTGTATAGTACAATTTATGGTGTTTATTTATTAAAAAGAATTGCATATAAATGTAAGGACATAGTTCTAGAGGCTAAAAAAAGAGTAGCATGAGAGTGAAAATCTCTTTAAGGCACAGTCTTTTTTTTTTTTTTTTTAAGGCACAGTTTTATTGACATCTTAGAAATTAATGAACTTTTCCTCTAGGGAAACCACACCCCCTCTACTTCTCAGAGAGTGAAGGTCCTGAAAAGATCCTTTCCTGGCTCTGGCTCAGGGAGGAGAATAGTGATCATTCAGAGTGTTCTCCATAACAAAGACCTGCTTTCCTAAGGAAAAGATTTTCTCACCAAAGGGCAATGTAAGAGAAAGCAATATCACTGAAAACATACTTGGTGAAGAGATAACTGCTCAATAAAATACTGAGAATGAATCAAAAGAGTAGAGAAGGTTGTCCTTCTGCAACACTTGACCACTACACCAACAAGGCTTAGAGGAAAATGTGTAGCATTAAAAGAATATATTAGAAAATAAAAATATCTAAACTGAAAAACCCAACATCCCACATTAGAAAACTAGAGAATAAAAGCAATTTAAACCCAAAGAAAGTAGGAAAACAAAATTATAAAAATTAGAGCAGCAATAAAATTAAATTGAAAATAGGAAAACAATAAAAAAGAATGAAACCAAACTCAGTTTTTTAAATCAATAAAATTGATAAAATTCTAGCCAAGCTAACTAAGAATAAAAAGGAATAGATATAGTTACCACTTTAAAAGAGGTTATCACCATTGATCCCATGGACATTAAAAGGATAATAAAAAATACTATGAATAACTCCATGATCATAAATTTGATCATTTAGATGAAATGGATGAATTCTTTAAAAGATACAAAGTATCACCCAAACACCTACAGTCAAGTAATCTACAATGAAGGAGAAAAAAATCTACAATAGAGAAAAGACATCTCTTCAATAATCGGTGCTGGGAAAGCTGAACAGCTACATGTAAATCAATGAAATTAGAATACTCCCTCACATCATTTATAAAAAATAAACTAAAAATGGTTTCAATACCTAAATATAAGACATGACAACATAAAATTCTTAAAGAGAACACAAACTAATCATTCTCTGATATAAATTTTAGCAAGATTTTCTTAGGTCAGTATCCCAAGGCAAAAAAGTAAAAGCAAAAATAAACAAATGGGACTAATCAAAATTAAAAGTTTTTTACATAGCAAACAAAACTATCAACAAAACAAAACAAAACCTATGGAATGGAAGAAAATAATAGCAAATGATGCAACTGCCAAACTGTTAATATATATAAACAGCTCATATAACTCAATGTCAAAAAAAAAAACCCAATCCAAAAGTGAGTACAAGACTAATATAGACATTACTTCAAGAAGACACACAGATGGCCAAAAGGCACATGAAATATTGCTACCTATTAGAAAAATGTAAATCAAAACCACAATGAGGGATCACTTCACACCAGTTAGAATGACTGTCACCAAAAAGTATACAAATAATAAATGCTGGAAAGGATGTAGAGAAAAGAGAACCTTCCTACATTGTAGGTGGGAATGTCAATTGGTATAACCATTATGTAGACTAGCATGGAGGCGTCTTAAAAAACTAAAAATAGAGCTACCATATGATCCAACAATCCTACTCTTGGGTATATATCCAGAAAAGATGAAAACTCTTAATTTGAAAAGGTACATGCACCTCAATGTTCATAGCAGCAGTCTTTACAATAACAAAGAATGGAACCAACCTAAATGTCAATCAATAGAAGAATGGATATAGAAGATGTGGCATAGATATAGATATAGATATCTATAATGGAGTACTACTCAGCCATAAAAAAGAATGGGAATATTGCCTTTTGTAGCAACGCTTATGGATTTAGAGAATCACACTTAGTGGAGTAAGTCAGAGTAAGACAAATTATATGACAGCATTTATATGCGGAATCTAAAAAATAATACAAATTAATCTATATATGAAACACAAATGGATGCACACACATAGAAAACAAACCAGTTACAAAAGGCCAGTATTACTTTAATACCAAAACCAGACTAAACACATTATAAGAAAGGAAAATCATAGGCTGGCATCTGCTATGATCAGAGTTATAAAATTCAACAAAATATTAGCCAATCAAATCCAATAATGAATAAAGATAATTATCTTTTCCAGGCAAGAATAGTGGAGTGGGTTACCATTCCCTTCTCCAGGGGATCTTCCCAACCCAGGGATCGAACCCAGGTCTCCTGCATTGCACATAGATTCTTTACCGTCTGAGCCACCGGGGAAGCCCAACAATTCTGATAGTAATATTCATATACCGTAATCAATTTAGTAAGTAGATGATGAATGGTAGAAACTAAATTTCTCATTGTTGCAGTGGGAAGCTACAGATAAGCAATGGGAAACTAGTATGATCTATGTGACAATGAATTAGAGTTGTGCCATAAGTATAAACTTGTGCTTAGCTTACTTAGTATAACTATAGATAGATGATATGGATAAATAGACATATATATTTGTGTTAGTATACATACATATGTTTTCTAACTTTGTCCACTAAGAGGGCCTAGTAGCAAGGAGCATACTTAGCATCCAGATCTTGGCTCCAATTAAAAGAAGCAGGGGTTCTTGAAGAGATGGCTGATTCCAGGACTAGGACAACTAGTCCAATCAAATCCAATAATGAATAAAGATAATTATCTTTTCCAGGCAAGAATACTGGAGTGGGTTACCAGTACATAACAAATGAGGGTGGTAAAATGTGCCCAAAAGTAAGGACATGGCTAAAATAAATAGATATACATATGTATATATGACACTGTGCCCAAAAGGACATACACAAGAGCCAATGGAAAAACCTCTATATGGACAAAACAGGAAAAATTTGACTAATAAAATAAGGCAGTATTATAATATAACCCAAAGTACTTATGAAACAAATATCCACAAGTCCATATCATTATAAATACAGAGCAAATACATCATCACTTATTATTAGTGAAATGAAAATCAAAAGTACCACCTCATATCTGTCAGAATGGCCATCATTATAAATTCTATAAACAAGTACTGAAGGAGGGTGTGAAGGAAAGGGAACCATCCTATACTGTTGGTGGAAATGTAAATTTGTTCAGCCACTATGGAGAACAGTATGGAGGTTCTTCCAAAACTAACAGTAGTTTTGCCATATGATCTAGCAGGGCTTCCCAAGCAGCTCAGCTGGTAAAGAATCCACCTGCAGTGCAGAAGACCCCAGTTTGATTCCCGGCTTGGAAAGTTCCCCTGAAGAAGGGGTAGGCTACCCACTCCAGTATTCTTGGGCTCCCGTGGTGGCTCAGACAGTAAAGAATCTGCCTGCCATGTGGGAAACCTGGGTTTGATCCCTGGATTGGGAAGATCCCCTGGAGGAAGGCATGGCAACCCATTCCAGTATTCTTGCCTGGAAAATCCACATGGACAGAGGAGCCTGGTGGGGCTACAGTCCATGGGGTCACAAAGAATCAGACATGACTGAGCAACTAAGGACAGCACAGCACATGATCTAGCAATCCCACTCCTGGACATATATCCAGAGAAAAGTACAATTCAAAAAGATACATTCACCACAGTATTCATAGCAGCACTACTTACAAAACCAAGACATGGAAACAACCCAAATATTCATCAAAAGAGAAATGGATAAAGAAGATGTGGTATATTTATACAATAGAATATTACTCAGCCATACAAAAGAATGAAATAATGCCATTTGCAGCAACAGGGATGGACCTAGAAATTATTATGCTAAGTGAAATTTGTCAGAAAAAGAAAGACAAATACCATATGATATAACTTGCATGTGGAATCCAAAATACAAAACAATTAAGTATATGTGAATGTATGTATGTATGTATGTATGTGTGTGTGTATATATATATATATATATGAAACAGACTCACAGACACAGAGAACAGAATGATGGTTGCTAAGTAGGGTGGGGTTTGTGGGAGGGGTGGACTGGGAGTTTGGGATTAACAGATGCAAACTATTATATACAGGATGGATAAACAACAAAGCCCTACTGTGTAGCACAGGGAACTATATTCAGTATCCTGTGATAAACCATAGTGGAAAAGAATATGAAAAAGAATTTGTATATGCATAATTGAATCACTTTTGTATTAGCAGAAATAACACATTATAAATCAACTACATCAATACTTCAATAAAATTTAAAATGTAATAAATAAATAAAGGGAAAAAACAGAAATATCACATGTGCAGAAGTCATCCTAGTATAGCTCAGCTGGTAAAGAATCTGCCTGCAGTGTGGGAGACCAGGGTTCAATCCCTGGGTTGGGAAGATCCCCTGGAGAAGGGAAAGGCTACCCACTCCAGTATTCTGGCCTGTAGAATTCCATGGACTGTATAGTTCATGGGGTCACAAAGAGTCAGACACGACTGCGTGACCATCAGTTTCACTTTTCACTTTTGCCTTTAAGGAACTGAAGCACAACTCCCTACTCCTTAAATGTAATCTATGCCTAGAGACAGCCTTCCAAACAATATAGCATGGAAAAGGAGAAAAAAAAAAAAAGAGTAACTTTATAGTAGACAAAACTGATAAGCACTACCTTAGGTGATCAAGTTCAATATCAGTAGTCATAGATCATGTTGATAGTATCTTCTGTTGATATGATGCTATAAGAAGGCACTTTTACTTTTGTGTTCTTTTTCCCCAAATACCGTTACCCCAATCTAAGCAGGGGGAAAACATCAGAAAATCTCAACAGAGGGACAAACTATAAAATATTTGACCAGTACTCTTCAAAACTGTCAAGATCATCAAAAGCAAGCAAAGTATGAGAAACTGTCACAGTCTACAGGAGCTTGAGTGGCATGATGACAAAATGTACTGTATTATCATGGATGGGATCCTGAAATAGAAAAATAGACGTTAAGTAAAAAAACTAATGCTATTTGAGTAAAATGTGGGCATTAGTTGATAATACTGTTCCAATATTGTTTATTAATTGTAATAAATTGATCATATGTGAAACATTAATAATTAGGGAAATTGGAAGTGCAGATAATGTGAATTCTAAGTATTATTTTCAATTTTTTCTCTGTAAGTAGAAAACTCTTATAAATTAAAATAAATATATATATATATATATATAAATGTGTGATAACACATTCTGTTAGTGATGCTGTGGGGTAATAAAGACTCATACACATGCCTCCACATTCTATCTACCAAAAACATGTATGTGTTTATCATTAAAACTATCAATCCCAGTTCTAGGACTTCACCTAGGACACTTAGACTGTTTCCATATCTTGGCTATTGTGAATAATGATGCACTGAACATGGGGGTGCATATCTATTTTCAAATTCGTGCTTTTGTTTTCTTCAGGTAATTACCCAGAAGTGGAACTGGTGGATCATACGGTAGTTCTATTTTTTTTAATTTTTGAGGACCTCATATACTATTTTCCACTGTGGCTGCACCGATTTACAATTTCACAACAGTGCATGAGGGTTTTCTTTTCTTCATATCCTTGTCAACACTTGTTATTTCTTGTCTTTATTATTATAGCCATTCTAACAGATGTGAGGTGATATGCCATAGTGTTTTGGCTTGCATTTCTTGATTAGTAATGTTGAACATCTTTTCATGTATCTGTTGGCATCTCTGTGTCTTCTTTGGGCAAATGTCTATTCAGATCTGCTGCTCATTTTCTTAATCAGGATGTTTGTCTTTTTGCTCTTAAGTTGTATGAGTTTTTTTTTTTTAATAAATTTTGAATATTAACCCCTTACCAGATACACAATTTACAAATATTTTCTCATTCAATAGGTAGCCTTTTCATTTTGTAAATGGTTTCCTTTGTTGTACATATGCTCTTTAGTTTGATGTAGTCCTGTTTGTTCATTTTTGCTTTTGTTGCCTTTGTTTTTAGTGTTAAATCAAAAAAATAATCATTGCCAAGACTGATGTCAAGAAGCTTGAGGCTTATGTTTTCTCCTAGAAGTTTTATGGTATCAGGTCTTACATTCAAGTCTTCAAACTATTTTGAGTTAATTTTTGTGTATGGTATAAAGTAATGGTCCAGTTTCATTATTTTGCATGTGACTGTGCAGTTTTTCCAACACCATTTATTGAAGAAGCTCTCTTTTCCCATTGTATATTCTTTGTTCCTTCATCATAAATTAATTAACCATATATGAGTGGATTTAGGGATTACCTATTCTGTTCCATTGATCTATATATCTTCTTTTTTAGTTTCAGTCCCATACTGAAGTAGTATAGCTACTTTGAGTAGTATAGCTCCATAATATACTTTAAAGTCAGGAATAGTAATAACTGCAGCTTTGTTCTTCTTTCTCAAGATGTCTTTGGCTATTTGGGGACTTTTATGATTCCATACAAATAATACTAAAATTGTTCTATTTATGTGAAAAATGCCAGTGGGATTTTGATAAGGATTGTATTGAATCTGTATAATGCTTTGGGGAATGTGGATATTTTAACATTAATTTTTCTAATCTGTGAGCACAGAATATCTTTCCATTTATTTGTGTATTCTCCAATTTCTTTCATCAACGACTTAATGGTTTTCAGAGTATGGTCTTTCACTTAATGGTTAAGTTTATCCCTAGATATTTTATTCATTTTGATGCAATTCTAAATAGGATTATATTCTTAATTTCCTTTCTAATACTTCATTGCTAGTGTATAGAAACACAACAGATTTCTGTATATTGATTTTGAAACTTACAAATTTACTGAACTCATTTATTAGTTTGAACAGGTTTGGTGGACTTTTTATTGGCTCTTTTCTTATGCATTGGCATCTCTCCAAATGTAGCTTTGTTAGTTAAGAAAACATTTCTTATATACAACTTATATTTTCTATCCCATTTATTACACTGTTGTGGACATAACATATATCCAGCAGAACACTAAAAATATGTAAACAACTATAGTTTCAACTTGGAATTTTTGATAGTCCTACTCCTGGATTTTGCTTAGTCCTTCCACCATTTTTAAAGCAGATTAGAGAGGGACATGAGTTCCTATATAGGGATTGTTTGATTCCCAAGTGAGTTCGGAGAGAAGAAAGAACTGCACAGCTACCCCTGTATTTTCTAACAGTGAATGAATTATCTGAGACAAATACTTCATGGGACAGCTTTCCCCAGTCCATGAGTCCATGGGAGGATAAAGACCTTTTTGTTAATGTTATCCTAAGAATAATGAAATTAGGAAAGGAAGCCACCTTTCAAAAATTCAAAATTTCACTCCAATTTGGATTACTCACTGTTTTAAATTATCCACATCACCACCCACTCCCCGTCACTATTCAAGAGTATCAAAGCATCAGTTCAGTTCAGTCACTCGGTCATGTCCAACTCTTTGCAACCCCATGAATTACAGCACGCCAGGCCTCTCTGTCTATCACCAACTCCCGGAGTTCACTCAAACTTATGTCCATCGAGTCGGTGATGCCATCCAGCCATCTCATCCTCTGTCGTCCCCTTCTCCTCCTGCCCCCAATCCCTCCCAGCATCAGAGTCTTTTCCAATGAGTCAACTCTTTGCATGAGGTGGCCAAAGTACTGGAGTTTCAGCTTTAGCATCATTCCCTTCAAAGAACACCCAGGGCTTATATCCCTTAGAACGGACTGGTTGGATCTCCTTGCAGTCCAAGAGACTCTCAAGAGTCTTCTCCAACACCATGGTTCAAAAGCATCAATTCTTCAGTGCTCAGCTTTCTTCACAGTCCAACTCTCACATCAATACATGACCACTGGAAAAACCATAGCCCTGGCTAGATGGACCTTTGTTGGCAAAGTAATCTCTCTGCTTTTGAATATGCTATCTAGGGTGGTCATAACTTTCCTTCCAAGAAGTAAACATCTTTTAATTTCATGGCTGTAGTCACCATCTGCAGTGATTTTGGAGCCCCCCAAAATAAAGTCTGACACTGTTTCCACTGTTTCCCCATCTATTTCCCATGAAGTGATGGGACCAGATGCCATGATGTTAGTTTTCTGAATGTTGAGCTTTAAGCCAACTTCTTCACTCTCTACTTTCATTTCATCAAGAGGCTTTTTAGTTCCTCTTCACTTTCTGCTATAAGGGTGGTGGCATCTGCATATCAAAAGCATAGTTACACCTTAAGTGCCAAGCACTCATTCCAGGTTGTGGACTAGAGACAGCAAGTGCTCTTTATCAGAAGAGGATGTTTCTGAACTACTGCTTTTCTCCAGCCTCCCAGGTTTAATTCCAACCTAACAGCTGCACTGAAGTCCATAAAATATTTACATTGTTTCTTAGTAAATTATATACATTATTTACTGTATCATCTATTAAATATTTACCACCTTTCCAAGTATGCCATGTACTACACTCCACTGATCTTGTTTCTCTTAGCACTAAAACAGAAAGGGCCAAGCCCTGTGCAAGCCTGGAGAAAGTGACTGTGACAAAGAATGCTGAGGAGGAAAAAACGTAAAGAGAAGCAGAAGGCAGCTATTTGTAAAAGGGTTCTGTGTTATATAGTCACTATCTTCTCAATTTTCCCTTCCTCTAGCTGAGATAATAATTTCTCTCACTTAAAGAAGATGCTTATTTTTCTAATAAGTTATACATATATAATTTATAAATAAATAATTTATAAATTGCATATATAAAAACAGTTTGTATATTGTATATATAACAATTTATATTATATATATATATAATCTAGGGAAAAAATCAAAACAGTGACAGACTTTATTTTCAACTTTATTTTCTTGGGCTCCAAAATCACCAAGGACAGTGATTGCAGGCATGAAATTAAAAGATGCTTGCTCCTTGGAAGAAAAGCTATGACAAACCTAGGTAGTGTATTAAAAAGGCAGAAACATCACTTTGTCGACAAAGATCCATATAGTCAAAGCTATGGTTTTTCTAGTAGTCATGTACGGATGTTAGAATTGGACCATAAGAAGGATAAGTGCTGAAGAACTGATGCTTTCAAACTGTGGTGCTGGAGAAGACTCTTGAGAGTCCCTTTTGACAGCAAGGAGATCAAACCAGTCAACCCTAAAGGAAATCTACCCTGAATATTTTTTGGA
Source organism: Oryx dammah (assembly GCF_014754425.2). Lineage (NCBI taxonomy): Eukaryota > Metazoa > Chordata > Mammalia > Artiodactyla > Bovidae > Oryx > Oryx dammah. Next base: position 33,112,714 of record NW_024070207.1, on the reverse strand, counting down.
AGGACTGATGCTGAAGCTCCAACACTTTGGCCACCTGATGTGAGCTGACTCCCTGGAAAAGATCCAGATGCTCAGAAAGATTGAAGGCAGGTGGAGAAGGGGATGACAGAGAATGAGATGGTTGGATGGCATCACCAACTCACTCTGGGAAATGATGATGGAGAGGGAAGCCCCACATGCTGCAGTCCATGTGGTCACAAAGAGTTGGACTTGACTTAGCGACTGAATAACAATATATAAAATCTAATTGAAACTATTCTGAAAATAGGCTATATTACCCTCAGAAGTCATGCTCTAGTGGACAGATATGTAAAATTTCTGTTAAGCAAGACTTATGTTGATATCAGGAGTCAAGTCACCAGCACACTATATTCAGAATTCTTCCCTACTGGAAATAATGACATGTATTCAACTCTCCCTAAGCATTGTGATGTTTCACTCTCATGGAATAAGGAGATCTATTAAGATATGTGTTGTCAATAGGAGATATAAATATATCTTGTCATCAGCAAAAGATGCCAAACTATGAAACACTTTCATGCTCTGAGAAATATTTTTTTTTAAAAAAAGAATGAATTGCTTCCTACCTGAAAACTTTTACTTGCTCATTATTCTTTAAATTGTTCATTGTCCCCAAAGTAGGCATCTTAGAAATTGCTAATTATCTACCAATTAATTATGCACTCTCTTATTCCATTGAAATTAACATAATCTTCATTTTCAGTGGGACACACTGACATCCAACTGAAAGACTATATTTTCCAGCCTTTCTTGCACTTGAGAGTGGCATGTGACCAAGTTCTCACTGATGACGGGTAAATGGAAATGTAACATGGGACTTTCAAATGTCTCTCTATAAGTGACAGAATACATGGTTCTCTTTCTTTCTTCTTCCATCCTATTGCTTTAAACCTGTGAAAGTGAAGTCATGTCCGACTCTTGTGACCCCATGGATTGTAGCCTACCAGGTTCCTCCATCCTTGGGATTTTCCAGGCAAGAATACTGGAGTGGGTTGACATCCCCTTCTCCAGGAGATCTTCCCAACCCAGGGATTGAAGCCGGGTCTCCTGCATTTTAGGCAGATGCCTTACCGTCTGAGCCACCAGGGAAGTCCAGATTATGACTAAAGTACAAGTAGCCCTCTTGAACCATAATGATGAAGGACATACCATAGGAATCAAACACCAAATAGCTAGACAAGTCTGGGTCTTTGAAAACCATGGGACTGCTATAACAGCCCTTAACTACTAAACTCAGCACTTTTATTCCATGATAAATAACTGAACTGTGTCATAGTTAAGCCACTTTGTTTTAGGTTTCAACTCTATGTTGCCAGATTTAATGTATATTAACACAGCTAGGTTCATACACTATTCTCACAACCATTCCAACCTACAGGCATTGCATACATTTATGTATGTCTGTTTGCTATCAAACTTTCTGAGAGCAATTACATCTTAGTGGTACAAATGTAGCACTGTGGATTACTTCAGTCATAGTTAACTGTCCACTCTGAATGAATTATCTTTGTTACTTCTCATTGTAAGACAGAGGATAGCCTTCTACAGTAATTATGAGCATCCTAAATTGTTTTCCCTACAACTAAATTGGACTGGCTTAAAATGAGTTAGTGCTAATATGCTAAAACATATTATTGATGTCTACATCCTTGGAGCTGTCAAGGTTTTGCTAGTTAATTTTCATTTCTTGGATTGAGTAGTTATTTGCAATTGATGCATAGATACAAATGCATCAACATATTTGACTTATACACAAAGTCTCATTTGTTTCACATATAAAATTGTTTGAAAATTTCCTTAAACTACACTTCAGGTCAACAAACATTTTTTGAATGCTCATCATATGTTAGGAAATAAAAGGCAAACTAATCTGAGATTCAACAAGTCCAAAGCTCATAGATATAATTTCAAAAGGGGGAGGAGGAGTACAGACTGTTTTGAGTGCAGCATTTGAAATAAAATTTTCCTTAAATGAATGGGTACTATAATTGCATTCTTGCCTTAAATGTAGCAATCTATGACATCAATACTTCATTTTTAAAATCTAGATTTTCCATTTTGCTTTGCTGACACACATTGAATCACCTCATTGCAGCTGGGATTTCCTGAAATCTCTACTCTCTAACATTAATCTCCAAAGTGCATTGCAGGTGTTCTTATAGAAAGGATATTCTTTTAAATTGTCTTGAATAGATCATAAAAGCTTTTGATTGAAACTGATGGTTTTACAAACCCTTTATAAGACTTTATTTCTACACCAGCAACTTCTCCAGAAAAAAATTAGGTGAATGGCAATGACCTTGACTATTTCAATATTTAAGGCAAAAAGGTCTATTTTATATCATAAATAATCTAGATGATTGCTTGAATTCTCCTCTTTATAAGGCTAGACGGAGCAAAAGTTTTCTTAAGGCTGTATTCCCAAATGGTATACTGTTCTCTAGTTAAACCAAATACTGGAATATGAAACAGAAGGATAGGCAAGAATATTAGCAATGGATGGCATTGTTTTTAGGGTTTTAAGTCCAATGGAATCTTATCTGATTTTGTTTAGCCTAATTTCTCCCTTTAGACTGAGTAAGTCAGCTCTGTACTCCCTTCATGTTTGGTCTTCATATTTTTGCTTAAGCTGCTTTTGTGATCTGCTACTATACAGGTTTGATAGTACCCCATAGACTTCTTGAGAATGGGGATGAGGAACCAAAACATTGGATGATGATGGTAGGGATTACAAGTCCACCTTATATATGCAAGCACTGTTCTATTCTAGAACCCTTAATTGCATAAGATAATAAGCTAATTGTTAAGAATAAGCAATTTTGAACCAACTCTAACACCCAATCCAGTATGAACTATATAGATGATTTGTTCTATTCCCAGCCTGAACTCTATTTTTGTTAGTTTTTAAAAAATGAATTATGAAACTGTGAATTGCTTTATTTTAAACCCAATGGAACTGTTTAAATTAGAGCAAAAGCCTATATATTATTGATGGTTCCTGAACCAAAATAAGACTGAACTATCTATGGATTCCCTAAAGTAAGCTGCCATTTCATGTGATTCAAGTTGCTAATTGTGAGAGGATTTAGGGAATTATTCAGACTTCGAGAGGTATTTATCAAAAAGAGTCTCAAAAATTTAATGTCTAAAATGCACCTGAATGGTCATACTCAAGATGAATAACCTGTTTCTTTTTATATCCTGAGTTGTTGTGACTCTGTAGTTCCCCTTCTCTGCACCAGTGTACTTTCAATTGAACCTATTTACAGTGTTTTGGAGAGGATCAGATCAGAGACAGTAAAGGTCCAAGGTTTTAATGGAGATCTTGTTCAGATTGACCTTTTACTGATATTTTTCATGCTTGAGATTAAAAAGGAGAAAAATCAAAGGACAACTCTTTCATAACACTATTTTTCTTCAATTCTATCCCATTTAGAAATCTTCTCAGTTCACTAAATTTAGACAATTTTAAATCTATTTCCTAAATTGGCATTTAGGAATTAAGTATTTATATGCAAAAGAATTTTTTAAAAGAGAACAGGAACAAAATTAAATAAAATCCAAGTTTGTCAGTTCATGCATTAGGAACAAACTGGTTTTGGGAAAGAAATGAAATCAAATGATATTTAAAGGTATAGGAACTAGTCAATTTCACCAAAGAAATAAACCATCTCTGAGATTTAACCAATTCTACAGGCTTCCTTGGGGGCTAAGTTCTTTGTGCAGATCAGTGAAAGAATCTGTATTTGAGACACACAGTAAATTTTTGGCAGACATTCAAAAAGGCACCAAATGGTCTCTATTTTTACTGTGATCAACTATGAGGTGAAAACTTACCACTTACACCACTTGTACTGCAACCTAATTTATTCTCTTTGAACACAGTACAGAAAAAGTCTTAGTGGCCTATGGCCCATGGAATTTTTCTTAAAATAAAGCCAACAATGTAAAGTTTCTATGGTTGGAACATCTTCTCAATCTGAATGTATACTTGATATTTCAACTGTAGTTTGAAATGTAATGTATCTGTAATTTAAAATTTAGTATATCTGGTCTGTAGAGTGTCAACCTAACTTAAGTCCCAGTTCTACCACTAATGAGCTATGTGGCCTTGGTCAAGTCATTTCTCCTTTATGGCCCTTATTTTTATCACCCATAAAGGAAAAAAATTAAACTGGTTCCAAATGTCCTTTCTATCTTTAAGGGTCTACAAAGACAAGTAAATTTTCACTGTATAAAATCTGGTAGGATTTAGATTTAGATTTAAAATGTCTGCCCCTCCTTCCCCCAACCAATTTTCTACTATGAACCACAATTTTTCAAAAGGACTTAGCTACTGAACCATAAAGAAGGGTCAGTTTTACATACCCAAGGAGTAGGCACCTGCCTGCATAGGTCAAGATGCTCTAAGGCCCTCTACAGTGCAATGATCCTACAAAACATCACATTTCTGCATTTCTTTGTCTTATGCTAATTTTGCCTTAATGCAACCTAATTCTAAGGGATAGAGCTGTAAAGTATAAGATCATTTATTTAAAACAAGCATAGTTTCAGTTAGGGCTTACAACCATGATAAAGGATAATACTTGGTTATTACACAAAATTATGGACTCCATGGCAGAACAATTGTCATAAAAGAGGTTAAAAGTCTACTTGTGAAGGCCAGTGTGGTCATTGGACTAGCAGATATTGTGTATACTTCTAGACAAGGGAAGTCTCTGCAAACTACATTTGATATCAGACAATGGAGGAATTCTAACAATGTGGGGAAAAACAGGTGAGAGTGTTTAGGTTGATCAAACATTAATAATTGATAAAATGCAATACAAAATCACTGGAGCACTGAAATCTTGATGAAAAGTATCATTATTCCTTAATCCAAGATTTTTAGTTCATTACATATATATATATATATGTATGTATGTATATAGAGAGAGACAGAGTGAGAGAGAGTCAATGTTGGCTTCAGTTTTTATAGATATTTATGAGATAATAGAAATCAATTAATAGAAATCTATGTAATGCATCCCTCATTACCATTGTACCTCTATCCTAAAATAGGTTAAGTTGATATCAAAAAAAGTCTCAGTTCAAATACATTTTTAGATTATGTAGTTCCCTTGTAGGGAAGTTGTTGGAGTCTTTAATTTCTTACTAACATTCTATTTTTAGGACCCTATTCTTACTAATACTTATTAGTCCTCTTCTTATTAGCACTAATGTGCCTCATTTCTTACTAAGACTCTATTGTTTTCCCAGTATAACATAAGGGTATTGATATTTCCTTGTTCCTATGTTCCCTAAGTGTTTGTGGGCTAGGTTCCCCCACTAGGTAAGACCAAGACTTGATTTCAACTGACAGACACTAACAGAAATTATTAATTCTTCATGAGAAGCCAAAGTTAGGCAAATATATGCCAATTGTTCTATAGTTTCGCAAATAGAAAAACAATCGATCAAATTAAAGTGTGCACAGTACTATGAGGGCAACATAAACCCATTCAGTGATCTAAAATATGGTTTTTCCCATCCATCTTTATTTCTTGTTGGTTTCAGTGCCAGATGTTTTAGAATTTCAAGCATCTTTACATCATCCAAATAGCTGCATAAGTAATTAAGGTATGTGTGTGTGTGTGTGTGTGTGTGTGCACGCACACATGCATGTGCATCTTGAAAGGATTCTTCTCTTTCATTTCCTACATTTAAGTCTGAAAATATAGAATTTGAAAGCAATAGAAAGGAGTTTTGTTTGAATTCAGGTAAAGCTGGGTTTGAATTTACCTGTCAATACTCATCTGTGTGAACTCAATTAGATTACCAAATGTGGTGCCTCAGTTTTTTCATCTATAAAAGGGGGATAATAATAGTCCTAATTTCATAGGGATGAATGAGAATGAAAATAAATGTAAAGCATGTAGCACAGTGCTTTCAATAAAAGAAAGAAAATAATAAATAATAATTATGATATCAAAGACCTTCAAAGTTTTGGAAGGTTTTTGGAAGGTTTTTGGCGAGACGCCACAAATAAGGAGAAAATACAAACAAATTTCATTTTCTTTACGGATTCATTTTGTACTGAAATGTATATTACCAGAACATATTGACTGGGAAAGCCAATGTACTACTTATAAACATAATCTATGCAATCATACAGTTTGGAGTTGAAATCCTGGCTTTTTCAGCTGATAAACTTGGACAAGTTATCTAATATCCCTGAGCTCTCAGATTTTTGCCTAAAACAAAGTGGTAATAATAGCTCCCACCTCACTGGGTTGTGAGCACTAAATGAGTGCTAAATTCATATTAAGCCATTCAGAACAGCGCATGATGTATACAATAGATAGCAGCTGTCATTATTGTCATGGTGTTGCTCAACAAATTAAATAATGGCAATGGTAGAAGAAACTTAAGAGATCATGTGATCCACGATTTGGAAACCATCCTTTTACAAATCTGAAGTAGTCCCAAAAAAGGGAAGTCACCAGATCAAGGTCAATCATCTAATTAATGGCAAAACTGTGTATCTAATCTAGGTCCCTTGCCCTCTCATTAGTACTATTTCTATTCTACTGGAGATGCTTGTAGAAATAGTAATATGAGAAAGATTTTCAAGCATCCTTCATGGGTTGCCATGCTCCTACTACTTCGGAATTTTTTTTAATGTTATATCATGTTTATTATTTACTATCATGAGAGGTGAAATTTTGCCATGTTTTTCATCCTAACTGTCAGCTAAATACTCCAATTTTCCAGGTAGATACTCTGGTCAGAGGCCATTTCTAAAGCTTTCAACCTCACAATTGTGATCATTGGTTTTATCCTCCCCATCCCCCTATCCCTTGCTATAACATCGACAACAAACAATTGTATTTATTTTTTATAGTTCAAAATAAAATCTATGGCCTTATAAGTCATTTTCATTAATTTTATAAAAAGCAGGCTTCAGAAACTATTTGACCAGATTTGCCAAACTGCACCTGCAATTGTTTGTTTTTAGATTGAAAAAAATCAGATTCAATAGATACAAAGATAAAACAGAATTTAAATGGTGAGAAAAAAATTAAAGTTTCTCCTAGAATCTTAGAGTTGGAAGAATTCTCAGAAGTCATTAGATCTACTTCTTGCTCAGTAAATAATATTTTCGCCCTTCCCATGTAACACTCATTCAGCTTCATATGTTAAGAATCATAGGAGCAGAAATTGGTCAAGATGGTGGAGTGGGAGGATATGGAAATTGCCTCCTGTCACAAATGTATAAAAAATATATGTACAAGTGAAACAATTTTCACTCAAAACTAACTGGAAACTGGCAGAATGAACACTGTACAACAAGGATTGTAAGAAAGATCCACACATAATCCAGTAGAAAGGGAGGAAAAGTGATCTGAGTGAAGTGAGGGAAACAATTGCTGGAACCTGCAAAGTAGTGCATCAGAGTTCAGAGACAGCCCAGATATCTGTCTGCTACTGAAATGAGCTGAGAGTCCACATGGTGTTGCCTTGCTTCAGCATTCCCCCTCTCTGGAGCAAGGATCCTGGTGTGGAGAGAGGGGAAAACACACACTTAAAGGGAAGAGAGCTAGCTTGAGTCTGACCCTCAGGGCTTCTGTTCTAGCAACTTGGGATTAGACTCAGCCCCTAATTGGGTGGTGACAACCACTGAACAGAGAGGCAGTCCCACCTCAAACACAGCAACAGCTCTTTCCCTTCATCTCTAGCGATATCCCCTGTCATGGTGATACCTGTAAGCAGACTCTGAGAAAAGATATGACTTGCATCAACATCAAATATGCTCTCCCACTGAAGGCATTGGAAACACAGTCTATATAGAGAAGTACCAACATGACAGAAACCCTTCAAGACTACAATAGGTAACTGTTTCATCTAATTCACAGAAGCAGAGAAAGCTAAGCAAATGAAAAGCAGAAAAAAATGATCTCAAAATAGCAAGCTACTGCTAAGTCACTTCAGTCATGTCTGACTCTGTGTGACCCCATAGACGGCAGCCCACCAGGCTCCCCCATCCCTGGGGTTCTCCAAGCAAGAACACTGGAGTGGGCTGCCATTTCCTTCTCCAATGCATGAAAGTGAAAAGTGAAAGTGAAGTCGCTCAGTCGTGTCCGACTCTTGGCGACCCCATGGACTGCAGCCTATCAGGCTCCTCCATCCATGGGATTTTCCAGGCAAGAGTACTGGAGTGGGGTGCCATTGCCAAATAGCAAGAGAAAAAAAAAACTTGAAAAAAAAATGACAAATAATTTATCAGACTAAGTATTCAAAGCATTAATAATAAGAATGTTAACTGAACTGGGGAAAAGAAGAGATGAACACTAGGAGAATTTTTACAAGAAACTAGAAAATAAAAAATCCAACCAGAAATTAATAATTCAGTAGTGAAAAAAACACACTCATAGGAGTGACTACAAGACTAAATGGTACAGAAGACCACATAAGTGATCTTGGAGACCACATAAGTGATTGAAATCATTCAATCAGAAGAGCAAAAAGAAAAACAAGTTTAAGAAATGAGAACAGTTTATGAGATCTCTGGAACAACAATAAACATAACAACATTTACATTATATGGGTCTCAGAAGAAGGAGAAACAGAGAAGAGATTGAAAATGTATTTGAGGAAATGATAAATGAAAACCTCCCAAACTTGAAAAAGGAAACACATATCCAGGTACAAAAAGCATGTGTATGCATACTAGTTCACTTCAGTCGGGTCCAACTCTTTGTGACCCTATGGGCTATAGCCCACCAGTCTCCTCTGTCCATGGGATTCTCCAGGCAAGAATACTGGAGTGGGTTGCCATGCCCTCCTCCAGGGGATCTTCCCAACCCAGGGATCAAATCTGCATCTCTTACATCTCCTGCATTGGCAGGCAGGTTCTTTACTACTAGTGCCACCTGGGAAGCCCGCACAAAGCATAGAGGGTCCCAAACAAGATGAACACAAACACACCCACACAAAAGCATATCATAATGAAAATGGCTAAATTTAAAGTGGAATTGTAAAGGCAGCGAGAGAAAAACAGAGTCACATATAAGGGAACACCCATAAAGTTATTAGATGATTTTTCTGCAGAAAATTTGCAGGTCAGAAAAGAGTGGCATGTTATATTCAAAGTGCTGAAAGAGAAAAATGTGCTAGGATACTATACTGAGAAAGACTATCATTTAGAGTCAAAGAACAGATAAATAACTTTTTAGAGAAGCAAAAACTAACAGAGTTGATCAATACTAAACCTACTCTAAAGGAAATGTTAAAGAATCTTCTCTAAGTGGAAAAGAAGTAAGAATTTATAGAAATGAGGAAAATCCTGCTAGAAAAGGCAAATATAATAGTAAAGGCTGAAGATCCACCCTAATAAAGCTCCACAAAAATTAAAAGACAAATTAAAAAAGAAACTATAACTAAAATGGTTCAGGGATAAACACAAAAATGTAACATACGACATCAAAAACACAAAATATGGAAGAGGGGAGTAAAAAATGAAATTTTAGAATGTTTTTGGCCTTATGTGGCTATCAGTTTAAAATGAGTACATATAATTATGCATCAACATATATGAACATTATGGTAAATATAAATCAAAAGCCTAAAATAGGTACACAAAAGCTGAAAAAGAAAGGAACACAAGCATAATACTAAAGAAAACCAACAAACCACAAGAGAGGAAAGAACAAAGAATTAAACAGAAGAAATACAAAGAATGCAGAAAAGAAGCAATAAAATGGCAATATATGTATGCCTATCAATAATTACTTTAAATGTCAATGGACTAAATTCTTCAATCAAAAGACATATGATGGCTGATTGGATAGAAAACCAAAATCCACCTACAAAAGACTCACTTCAGAGTTAAGACACATGCAGACTGAAAGTAAGGGGATGAAAAAATATTTCATATAAATGGAAACGATAAGAAAGCTGTAGTAGCAATACTCATATGAAACAAAATAGACTTTAAAATAAAGATAACAAAAGACAAAGATAGGCTCTATATAATAATAAAGAGATCAATACCAGAAGATATTACACCTGTTTATACATTACTGACTGGGGGATTTTTGCAGAAATATCTGTGGCCAGCAATTTGTTATGTAAGTGAATACTGAAACATCTCCAGTCAATAATGAGCAGGTAACAAAAGACAGATTAATACATTTCCAGTCAATAAGTTGTTAATATATATGTACCCAATATAGGAGAAGCTAAAATATAAAACAAATACTAACAGACATAAAGGGAGAAATACAGAATAATACAATAATAATAGGGGATTTTAACCCTCCACTGCCTGAAAGGACAGAACATCCAGACAGAAAATCAATAAGGCAGCAGTGGTCTTAAATGACACAATAGACCAGTTGCACCTGAGAGGTATATACAGGTCACGACATCCAAAAACAACAGAACACACATTCTTTCCATTTCTCTAATAATGAGTGATGCTGAGCACACTCATTGCCAAGTGCACACAGGAGAGCTCTCCAGGATAAATCAAGTACTGGGCCACAAAACAAGCCTCAACAAACTTAAGAGGGTAGAAATTATTATACCAAGCATTTTTCTGACCACAACAGTACTGGCATAAAAACAGAAATATATACCAATGGAACAAGATAGAGAACCCAGAGATAAACCCTATGGGTAGTTTATTCTTGACAAAGGAGGCAAAAATATTCAATGGGGCAAAGACAGCCTCTTCAATAAGTGGTTCTGGGAAAACTGGACAGCTACGAGCAAAAAAATGAAGTTAGATCACTACCTAATGCCACACGCAAAGATAAACTCAAAATGGATTAAAGACCTAAATGTAAGACCAGAAACTAATAAGCTCTTAGAGAAGAATATAGGCAGAACACTTGATGACATAAAGCAAGATCTTCTATGATCCACTTCCTAGAGTAATGGAAATAAAAACAAAAATAAACAAGTGGGACCTAATTAAACTTAAAACCTTTTGCACAGCAAAGGAAACTGCAAACAAGGTGAAAAGACAACCCTCAGAATGGGAGAAAATAACAGCAAAGGAAACAACTGATAAAGAATTAATTTCCAAAATATACAAGCAGCTCATACAACTCAATACCAGAAAAGCAAACAACTCAATCAAAAAGTAGGAAAGGGACCTGAAGAGACATTTCTCCAAAGAAGACATACAGATGGCTAACAGGCACATGAAAAGATGCTCAGCATCACTCATTATTAGAGAAATGCAAATCAAAACTACAATGAGATACCACCTCACACTGGTCAGAATGCTGCTAAGTCACTTCAGTCGTGTCCGACTCTGTCCAACCCCATAGACGGCAGCCCACTAGGCTCCTCTGTCCCTGGGATTTTCCAGGCAAGAATACTGGAGTGGGTTGCCATTTCCTTCTCCAATCCATGAAAGTGAAAAGTGAAAGTAAAGTCGCTCAGTTGTGCCCGACTCTTAGCGACCCCATGGACTGCAGCCTACCAGGGTCCTCCGTCTGTGGGATTTTCCAGGCAAGAGTACTGGAGTGGGTTGCCATTGCCTTCTCCGAGTGGTCAGAATGATCACCATCAAAAAGTCTACAAACAAATGCTGGAGAGGCCATGGAGAAAAGAGAATACTCTCTTGCATTCCTGGTGGGAATGTAAACTGATACAGCCACTATGGAAGACAGTATGGAGACTCCTTAAAAAGCTAGGAATAAAATGACCATATGACCCAGCAATCCCACTCCTAGGCATATATCCTGAGGAAATCAAAATGAAAAAAGACACATGTACACCAATGTTCATTGCAACGCTATTTACAATAGTGAGAACATGGAAGGAACTTAGATGTCCATCGACAGATGAATGGATAAAGAAGCTGTGGTACATATATATAACGGAATACTACTCAGCCATAAGAAAGAACACATTTGAATCTGTTCTAATGAGATGGACAAAACTATAGCCTATTATACAGGGTGAAGTAAGTCAGAAAGAGAAATATAAATATGACACATATATATGGAATCTGAAGAGATGGCATTGATGAATTTACTTTCAGGGCAGCAATGGAGAAACAGACCTAGAGAACAGACCTGTGGACATGGTGGGAGGAGAGGAGGGATAAGGGGAGATGTATGGAGAGAGTAACATAGAAATCTACAATACCATATGCAAAATAGATAGCCAATGGGAATTTGCTGTATGACCCAGGGAACTCAAACAGGGGCTCTGTGACAGGCTGAAGGGTAGGATGGGAGGGAGATGGGAGGGAAGTCTGGGAGGGAGAGGACATGGGTGTACCTATGGGTGATTCTTGTTAATGTATGACATAAAACCACAAAATTCTGTAAAGCAATTATCCTTCAATTAAAAAAAAATTAAATACTTTAAAAAATAAAGAAAAATGGGAATAGCACAAACATGTGGATACTAACCAATGTGCTATTTAAAAACTAATGAGTCAATAATGAAATCAAACAGGAAATCAGGAAATACCACCAGACAAAGGAAAATGGAAACCTAACCCTCCAAAATCTATGGATGTAGCAAAAGCAGTTCTAAGAGGGAAGTTTGTAACAAACAATATGGCCTTCCTCAAGAAACAAGAAAAGTCTCAAACGGACAATCAAACCTACCACCTAAAAGAATTATGAAAAGAAGACCAGGAAAAGCCCAAAGTCAGCAGAAGGAAGGAAATAACAACAGAGAGGAAATAAATAAAAGAGATAAAAAACTGTAGGAAAGATCAATTAAACCAAGAGTTGTTTTTCTGAAAAGATAAACAAAATTGATAAACCTTTAGCCAGGTTTTTTATCAAGAAGAAAACAGAGAGAACCCAAATAAGCAAAATAAGAAATGAAAAAAGAGAAATAACAACCAATACCACAGAGATACAAAAAAATCATTACAGAAAACTATGAATAGTATTATGTCAAAATATTGGACAACCTAGAAGAAACAAATTTCTAGAAACATACAACCTGCAAAGACTGAATAAAGAAGAAAAAATTTAATAGACATATCAGTAGAAGTGAAATTGAACTTGTAATAAAATAAAGCTCCAAGCAAATAAAAGTCCAGGACTAGATGCCTTCACAGAAAAATCCTACAAAACACATACAGGAGAATTAATACACAAATGTCTCAAACTATTTTTAAAAATTGAAGAGGATGGAGTACTTCAAAATTCATTCAACAAGGTCACCATTAACCTGAAAACAAAACCAAAGATAATATAAAAAAAAGTGAGAAAATTACAGGCTAATATTTTTGATGAATATAGGTATAGAAATTCTCAACAAAATACTAGGAAAGTGAACCTAACAATATGTAAAAAAGATCATACATCACAACGAATTTGGATTTATTCCAGAGTCACAAGCATGATTCAACATTCCAAATCAATCAATGTGATACACTACATTAACCATGGGAACAATATAATTCACATGATCATCTCAATAGATGCAGAAAAAGCACTTGACAAATTCAACATCCATTCATGATGAAAACTCTCATCAAAGCGGGTATAGAGAGAACAAATCTCAACATAATAAAAGCTGTTTACAACAAATCCACAGTCAGCATCATATTCAACTGTGAAAAGCTGAAAGCCTTTTCTCTAAATTTAGGAAGAAGACAAGGATGTTCCCCTCGCCCCCCCTCCCACTTGCCACTCCTATTTAACACAGTATTGGAAGTCCTAATCACAAATAAGAAAAATAAGTGAAGGGCATACAAATTTGAAGGAAAGAGGTAAAACTGTCACTATTTGCAGATGACATGATACTTTAAATAGAAAATCCTGAATTCTCCATCCAAAAACTATTAGAACTAATGAATGAATTCAGCACACTCTCAGGACACAAAACTAATATATAGAAATCTCTTCCTTTTCTATACACTAATAATGAACTATTAGAAGGAGAAATCAAAAATATCCTGCTTAAAATATTAATAGCATCAAAAGAATAAAATACCTAGGTATAAACTTAACCAAGGAAGTGAAAGAACTGTCTTCTGAAAACTATAAAACATTAATGAAGTAAACTGAACATGATTTAAAGAAATGGAAAGGTATCCCATGCTTTGGAATTGGAAGAATTCATATTGTTAAAATTGCCATATAAAATTGCCATACTACCCACTACAGATTTAATGCAATCCTCATCAAAATACACATGACATTTTTCACATAAGTAAAACAAATAACCCTAAAATTCACATGGAACCACAAAAGACTCCAAATTGCCAAAGCAATTTAGAGAAAAAGAAGAAAGCTGGAAGTACAAAACTCTCAGATTTCATACTATTCTATAAAGTTACAGTAATGAAAACAGAATATTACTGGTACAAAAACAGACACAAAAATCAATGGCATAGAATAGAGAGCCTGGGAATAAACCCTTGCACCTATGGTCACTTAATCTGCAGCACCTATGGTCACTTAATCTGCAACAAAGTAGGCGAGAATATACAATAAAATAAAGATAGTCTCTTCAAGTGATGCTAGGAAAATGGGACAGTCACATGTAAAACCATGAAATTAGAGCATTCTCTCATACCATATACAGAAATAAAGTGAAAATCATTTACAGAACCTAAATGTAAAATCTGGAAACATAAAAGCCGTTTAAGAGAACACAGAACACTCTTTGACATAAGTTTCAGGAACATTTTTCTTGGATCAATCTCCCAAGGCAAAAGAAATAAAAGCAATCATGGACAAATGGGACTCAAACAGTTTTATAAAAGATCCGCAGAGCAAAGGAAACCATCAGCAAAACAAAAAGACAACCTACAGAATGACAGAAAATATTTGCAAATGATCTGACAAACATTTTGTCAAATATTTTGATAAAACAAAACAATATCAAAACTAACCCTATCAAAAAAATGGACAGAAGACCTGAATAGAAATTTTTTCCGATAAAAAGACATACAGGTGAATAATAGCAACATGAAAAAAATGCTCAGCATCACTAAGTATTAGAGAAGTGCAAATCAAAACCAAAATGAGATGTCACCTTACATTGGTCAGAATGGCTATCATCAAAAAGTCTACAAATAACAAACAAATGGCAAGGATGTTGAAAAAAGGGCAACTTTTACACTGTTGTTGAGAATGGAAAGCAGTATGGAGGGTCCTCAAAAAACTAGAAATAGAACTACTCTTTTATATATCAATTACACTCCTAGATATTTACCTGGAAAAGCAAAAATATAATATCAAAAAGATACATGCACCCTATTGTTCATAGCAGCACTGTTTACAACAGCTAACATATGAAAGCAATCTAAGTGCCCATCAACACATAAATGGATAAAGAAGTGTCACTCACACTCACTCATTCACTACACACATACACACACACCCCACAGGAAAATAACTCAGCCATAAAAATGAAATTCTTTCCATTTGCATAAATATGGATGAACCTAGAGAATATTATACATAGTGAAATGTTTGACGGAGAAAGACAAATATGATGTATAACTTACATGAGGAATATAAAAAATATACCTTAAAAAATACTACCAATGAACGTGTGTAGCAAAACAGATACAGACTCCCAGATATAGAAAACAAACTAGTGGTTACCAGTGGGTAGAGAAAAAGGGAAACAGGAAAGATAGGGTTATTGGGTTAAGAGATACCAACTACTACACATAAAATAGATAAGCAACAAGAATATATTATATAGCACAGGGGATTGTAACTATTATGCCATTATAATGTCATAACTTTTAATGGAGTATAATCTGTGGGAAAAAAACTGAATCATTATGATGTACACCTGAATCTAATATATATTGATTTATAATATATATTATAAATATTGTAAATCAACTATACTTCAAAAATTAATTAGTTAATTAACTCTAGAGACTTCCCTAATGGATATCATGGCTTCTTTGGTGCAAAAATAGACAAACCAGCAAATTAGACCATATATTATAAGGAAAAGTAATATATGACAGATTCAGCACTGAGATGTGAGCAAAAGATGAACTATTCAATAGTTAGTGCTCTGGAAGTTGGTATCCATATCTTTTTAAAAAAATGATAATGGATTTCTATTTCACATTTCACACAAAAAACTGTTCTAAATTGATTTAAAAATTAAGTATAAAAGTAAAAATCTTTTACATAGCAAAATATAAAAATATCTTTACAATTGCAGAATAGGAAAGGATTTCATTAACAAAAGCAACAGCAAAAACTAAAGAAAAGATTTGGGGGATCTGACTCCATTAACACTAATGTCTGGAACACTGACAACACCAAATGCTGGTGAGGATGTGGAGCAACAGGAACTCTCATTTCTCACATTTTTGAATGGCTCTCACTTTTGGAAAAAAAAAAAAAAAAGCTCACCTTATATTCCCATAAAGTGAAAGCCACTCAGTCATGTCCAACCCTTTGCAACCCCATGGACTGTATAGGATTCCAGGGGAATCTTCCCAACCCAGGAATCAAACCCAGGTCTCCAGCATTTCAGGTGGATTCTTTACCAGCTAAGCCACAAGGGAAACCCAAGAATACTAGAGTACGTAGCCTATCCCTTCTCCAGTGGATCTTCCCAACTCAGGAATCAAACAGGGTCTCCTGCATTGCAGATGGATTGTTTACCAACTGAGCTCCGAGGGAAACCCTTTGGGAAAGGCAAAACTATGAAGACAGTAAAAGGATAGGTGGTTACCAAGGGTAGAAGGAGGGGAGAAATGAATGGATGGAGAACAGATTTTTCGGGGCAGTGTAATGAAACCATAATGATGGATACATGTCATTATACATTTCTCCAAACCCACAGTATATAGTGAACTGTAATGTAAACTATAGACTTTAGATGATTATGTGTCCATGTAGAATAATCAGCTATAACAAATGTACCCTGCTGGTGGTGGACGTTAATAATGAGGGAGGTTATGCATGTGTGGGGACAGGAAGTATACAGGAAATTTTGTTGCCTTTTCAATTTTGCTGTGAATCTAAAACTGCTCTAAAAAAGTAACATCTTAATACAAAAAATTAAACAGTGAAATTTAAAAAGAATCCTAGCAGTAGGATTTTAGCAATTATGTTGATCATTTGCTAGATAAGAAGATAGAGGGCAAGAGGAAAAAATTCACTCCTCTATCCTTTCAGGAAATTCCTCTAGATTAAAAAAATAGGCAAAACACTGATCTTTAATTGAATTTTTCTTTGAGGATTGAAGGAGCATAATAAATGGTTTGGGTTTCCTCCTCTTTCATGAATTGATTGTGTTTCTGCAACATCTACTAAGACTATTAAAGCTCTAGGACAAGATGGTAACAGAGTAGGGTGAAGTTAGATGTTGATAAGATGGGGGGGAAGGAAAAGGAGGAATATTTAAAGGCATAAACTTTGAAAATTTTCCAAAGGAAAACAACAATTAGGATAAATGTTTTGTTCCAATCACTTCTCTTGGTTAAGCTATTACTTCATAGCAGTGCTATCCTAGAACTTTCTGTGATTATAAAAAAATGTTTTATCTCTGTGTTATCCAATATGATAGTCATTAGCTATGTGTGGTTTACTAACACCTGAAATATGGCTAGTTTGATAGAAGAACTGAATTGCTCACTTTAATTAATTTAAATAGTCACATGTGGCTACTGGCTACCATGTTGGAAAGAACAGCTCTGGAGCTTAACAGTAACAATTTTTTTCATTCAGCTGGATATTCTTCCCTGTTTTATTTCAAGAAATTGCTCCTGAAGAAGAAATATATCTTTTACTGACACATTTTATGATGGAAGAAAAAAATCCAAATGCTATCTCTGAGTTACCAAAATATCTTAAACAAGATATTTTCCTCTCTGACAATAGTTCACCTATTCTCATGCCTACAATATAAATTGTAGTATAAGTTGCATGATAGTATGCTGTAGATTCATGTCTAAATGCAAGACTTATGTTAAGCTTACTGTGCCTTTTCTTGCAATATTTCTTTCCTGTGGTACAGACTCTATCTAATCTATCTCATGGAACTGTTGTGAATATCAACAGAGATAACTGATATACAATATTTTATATAAAGTGCTATGAAAAGGTAAAGAGGGATTATCCACATTTGATAGATGAGGAAACCAAAGCCCAGTAGGTGAAATGAAAGGCCAGACTGATCTCGAAGTGGCAGAGCCTGAATGAGAACACAGTTCTCCTGAAGTATTTCTTCTAAAGGAGGATTTACAACTTATGATTTCATGTCTTGCAATAAACAGTGATCCAGTACATCTCATCCCTGTGCCAGAGCCAAGAGGAGAGGGGGAGAAAGGATGATGCTTACAAGTTATCAAAATAACATAGTTCAAATGATTATTGTAATTTTTAGTTGCTGGTTTGGGTCTCACAGAATTACAGTTCAACTAGAGAATGTCACTGCCTACTAATACAAGTCGTTCTAATGTCACTTTGAAATTTTTTCTATAACCACATTCCTGATGCTATTTTATGTCAGATAAATATTTGTGTTGCCCCATCATATTTGTGTCTAAAATCTGCTGTCAAAAGTTACCCAGCATATCACAGATCCCATATCCCATTGTTAAAGTGGTTGAGCAAATTCTTCAGTTCAGTTCAGTTGCTCAGTCATATCTGACTCTTTGGTGACCCCATGGACTGAAGCATACCAGGCTTCCCTGTCCACCACCAATTCACTGAGCTTGCTCAAACTCATGTCCACAGACTCGTAATGCCATCCACCATCTCATCCTGTCTTCCCCTTCTCCTCTTGCATTCAATCTTTCCCAGCATCAGGGTCTTTTCCAATGAGTCAGTTCTTCGCATCAGGTGGCCAAAATATTACAGCTTCAGCATCAGTCTTTCCAAGGAATATTCAGGACTGATCTCCTTTAGGATGGACTGTTTGGATCTCCTTGCAGTCCAAGGGACTCTCAAGAGTCTTCTCCAACACCACAGTTTAAAAGCATCAGTTCTTCGGTGCTCCACTTTCTTTACAGTCCAACTCTCACATCCATACATGACTATTGAAAAAACCATAGCTTTGACTATATGAACCTTTGTCAGAACAAATTCTTAAACAGGTGTCTTTTTTCAGGATTGTGTCTTTTCTGCTCAGATACAATTCAAGCCAAATGAATGCATAATACATAAACAATGAGGAAGCACATCTTGGAATTAATCCATTATGCACACATGGCCTTGCTGTCAACCAAAGTTCCCTTCCCTCCTCACCCCCACCACCATTTTATAAACCAAGTTGAAACTCTGCAAAACTCCCAGACATAGCTCTTGGGTATTTTCCTTAGTCCATAAACTTGGTTAAGTGGTCTGGAACAAACAAATTTAGTCCAAGTGGAAAATTTTAGGGAAAGAGTCTTTTCAATGAGTCTTGATTTATCCCATACTGCTTTGCTCTAGTATGATGGTAAGAACTACCTTATGCTTTAAAAGATTTTTTGCCTTTCTTTTTATGTGTCACCATTGCTGAAGTATCATGAGCACATAATTGCGCTATTATTAAGGGAAAATTGTTGACAACAGAGTAAGTCCTCAAACATTCCCTTTCCTAACTGGTCCCATTTTTTTGTCTTCACTAGGATGCGTTTTGTACCTTTTAACACATCTTAATTTGTTATTTATTTAAAAAAAAACTATATTTTGTGGGCTTGCAATGCCATTGTGTAATTGACTTTCTCTGTCATCAGCCAGGCAGTATATTTTATTGCAGTATTTCTGAAAAGGATGTTTTGTTGGACATTCACATCAAAATCACCTGAGGAAGCGAATTTGTGAAGTGCAGATTCTTGAATTATACCCCAGATCATTATGCACAATACACTTTAAGAGCCATTGCTTTAGTGAAAGCCAGTTCTTCACAGAGCAATCTTCTAGATCTTGAGTAAATGAAAAGAACAATACAATAGAAAAGCATAATTCCTTAGATAGCTAAGAAGTAATAGTCACATGACCACGACTTAAAACTACACCAATTTTCAAATTGAAACTAATTTACAGCAGTAACCTAATAACCAGAAGAAAGTAAGAGAGAAATTGTAGCAGAGAAAATCATTTTTTTAATCTAAAACAAGTGTATAATATCTCTATACAGTTGAGCCAATTTATTGCTACCCAAATGATCATAAAAATTTCAGACCCAGAGTACTATGCTGAAATAGAAGGCAAATCTTGATGGTTGTACAGCATTACTAATTTAATAAATTAAAGAAAATATGTACCAACTATGTAAAAAGTACCAAGTTTGCCACTGTAGTTCTAGACTGAGTCCTAAGAAGGTGTCAATGAGAAAAGGTTTATGTATTATGCTTAATATTTACCTGAAAATAGAGTACCATCAACCTAAACATTTGCCTATTAACTCTGTTTTTCAGAAACTGTTATTCCAATAGGGCCAGGACAGGCAAGATTAATATATTAGTGTGTGTTTCTATGTGTCTCTGTGTGTATATCCATGCATGTTAATATATGGTTAATATATACCTGAATATTAATAAGATACTAAATGCATTCTTAAACATCATCCTATTGAGTTTGCATAAGTCTGATTTCTGATAGTTCAGAAGGAAATAAATCCAATGATTACAATGTTCTATATGATTGTGAAGCAACAGATGTAAAATCAGTTTACCTCTCATCATTTCAAGTGTTTATAAGCAGGAATAATTTTCAAAGAAGTTAACATGTGCCTATATATATATGTTATAAATAAAATCCAGTTTGTTTCTTAAAATTAAACATATTTACTCTGTCTTGTAATTTTGAATGCTTGATTTACAAGGTGCAGGAAAAATAATCAAGCCTACTTCAATCCAGAATAAGATTCAGTACAACTTGGACAAGAAAATAAGATGCCTTTCTCCATTATCTGGAAGATATGCTTTTCTCCATATCTCCATACTAGTCCCCCCTAATCCATGGTTTCACTTTCTGTGGTTTCAGTTACCTGTAGTCAATCATGGTTTGAAAATATTAAATGGAAAATACCATAAACAAACAATTCATAAATTTTAAATTGTCTGCCATTCTGTGTAGTATGATGAAATCTCATGCTGCCCTGTTCCATCTTGCCTGGACATCAATTATCTCTTCATCCAGTGTATCCTTGTTATTCATCTCCCCTATGAGATCAAGTGTCATGGTATCACAGTGCTTGTATTCAAGTCACCCTTATTTTACTTAATAGTGGTCTCAAAGCTCAAGAGGGGTGATGCTGGCAATTCAGATATGTCAAAGAGAAGCTATAAAGTGCTTTCTTTAAGTGAAATGATGAATGTTCTTTACTTGATAAGGAAAGAAAAAAATCATATTCTGAAGTGGCTAAGTGAAAGTGAAAGTCCCTCAGTTAAGCCTGACTCTTTGCGACCCCATGGACAATACAGTCCATGGAATTCTTCAGGCCAGAATACTGGAGTGGAGTGGAGAGAATTTCCCTTCTCCAGGGGATCTTCCCAACCCAGGGACCGAACCCAGGTCTCCCGCATTGCAGGTGGATTCTTTACCAGCTGAGTCACAAGGGGAGGTGGCTAAGATCTACAGTAAGAACAAATTTTCTATCCAAGAAATTGTGAAGAAAAAAAATAAATTCTTGCTAGTCTTGCTATCATACTTCAAACTGCAAAAGTTATGTCCATAGTGCATGATAAATGTTTTGATAACATGGAAAAAAATGTTTAAGCATGTACAACAAGCTATTTTGACACAGAGAGACCACAGTTACATAAGCTTTGTTACAGTATAATTGATCTATTTTAATAGTTATTTTTTTTTACTTGTGCTATAAAGATCTTGATTTCAATTATCAGCCTAGGTTTGGAAATGAATTCATTGGGCTTTCTAGAGGAAAAAGAAGCAATGTTTTTGTTGGGTAAAATATACATAACATAAAAATGACTTTTAAACTCATTTTTAAGTGTATGATTCAGTAGCATTGAGTACATTCACAATAT
This sequence comes from Oryx dammah, assembly GCF_014754425.2. Classification (NCBI taxonomy): domain Eukaryota; kingdom Metazoa; phylum Chordata; class Mammalia; order Artiodactyla; family Bovidae; genus Oryx; species Oryx dammah. The sequence continues at coordinate 33,090,759 of NW_024070207.1, read as the reverse complement.
GTTTGAGAAGGAGCCTTTATTTTTTTTTCAGCCAAATATAATTTATTTTTTATTATTTATTTACTTATTTTAAATTTTTATTTTTACTTTACAATACTGTATTGGTTTTGGCATATATTGACATGAATCCGCCACGGGTGTACATGAGCTCCTAAACATGAACCCCCCCTCCCACCTCCCACCCCACATCATCCCTCTGGATCATTCCCGTGCACCAGCCCCAAGCATCCTGCCTCCTGCATCGAACATAGACTGGCGATTCATTTCTTACATGATAGTATACATGTTTCAATGCCATTCTCCCAAATCATCCCACCCTCTCCCTCTCCCTCAGAGTCCAAAAGTCTGCTCTACACATCTGTGTCTCTTTTGCTGTCTTGCAATAGTTATTGTTGTTCATCTCTTACTGTGTTTAATTTATAAATTAAATTTTGTTATAAATATGGGTTATAGAAAAACAGATACATAGGGTTCAATAGTATTTGAGGTTTCAGGCATCCACTGAGGATGGATAAGAAGGGATTACTGTATCCATGCTTATGGGTATCTTTATGCACCACTTATTTTCAATAGAGTCAGAGTAGAGTGTTCGCCAAGATGGGTGACATGGAAAACGACGTTATTCTACCTATCAATGATCCTCCCGTCTAGTTAGGAAGATAAAATAATTCTTATGGCAAAAATATGATGCTTACAGGGCCAACTATAAGCAAATAGAAATTCACAGAATGTGTATCATATGTAACTCCTCAAGAAAGCCCTGATAAGTGTCTGAAGAGGTTAACCTAGAAGGGCTTCCTGAAGCCCTACCAGAAACATAGTAACTATAGACCAAGTACCGAGGATACAGTACTGAACAAGTTAAATAGAAGTTCTGCCTTCACAGACTTTAGTGAAGAAGATAGACACTAAATAAATAAAATAGGTGTGGAGAATATCACAAACAGGAAGTACAGGTTCTATACTGGTTCTAACCCAGTTTTGAGGACAGGGAAGGCCTCCCTGAGGAATTGAAGGCTCTGAAGCACAGGCGAGTATAATGTGTCCAAGGAACTGACAGCAAAGTAGTCAGGCTGGAGCAAAGAGTTTGAGGTAGAAATAGAAAAAAGAGAAAAAAAAAAAGTGGCCACAGAGGCACAGGAATTGAAGTGTGAAGGCGATTTAAGTTTAACATTGCATCTAAAAGTGAATACTAAATCTGCAAACTGGGATTAAATGGAGTTTTTCTTATTCATAACAGAATTAAATGCAGATGTCAAGGTTTTTCTTTTCATCCTCTTTTATTCTAATAGGTTATTTGTGCAAGAGAAACCAGATCCATCAGTTATGCATCAAAGAAATGCATATGAAAGAACTGCGGACATTAAGTGATCTCTAGATTTTTTAACAACTTCAATTTTAACATGATTTCAAGCTGATCTGAAAGTTGTTTCAGGTTCAGCCAGATTGTTTCGTCATTACATCATTACTATTATTCGAATTATAAAATTTCCAAATTTTCAGAACTAGGTTGCAAATATGGTCAAATAAAATCATTTAAAGGTTTAATGAATAAAATATAAGTGTTTTAAGACATACTGTAATGTAACATCAGTCGTGTTTTGAGATCATTTATCATCACATACAACTGACAAAAGCCATCTCAGCAAAAGGAGGTTTTGACTGCGAACATGTTTAGTGACTTGCAAGAGATACAGGTAAATTCTATAAAACTTACTATGTGCTAAAAACTGTTGGCGGGGAGGGAGGAAGGATGTTTTTAGCAGAGGTTTTACAGATTTATGTGCTTCAAAGACAGGTAAACAAGAGTACTAGGGCCTGAGTTGTTTCTCATAGAATAAATTCTGATTAGATCAACAATTGGGACCAAATTGAGAAATAATTCTGTTTTTTAGCTACAGACTGTGGTATAAGGCACCAAAAACTAAAAGTTTCAAAGTCAGTTGGATTAGCAGGAATAAGTATTACAATTCAAACATGTGACCCTTGGATAATCCTATACTGTATTGTATTGTGTGTCTTTGGCACATGTCATATTAAAAGATACTGTAGAGCAAAGTATTGAAAAACTGCTACATTTGTTGAATGCAAGTCATAATCATTTCACTTATTTTTTTTCTAATAATGATTAATGTACATACCCTTTTTAATATGACATGATTATTTCTTTAGCATTTCTTAGGAAAATAGGTTAATCTGACTATAGCTCTTCTGAGATAATAATTCAGATGACCTAAGCCACATAGCCAGCTGGAACTTTACCATTTTTGTCATTAGAGAAGGTGGGAGCATCTGTAGGTTAGTGGTATAAGAACTATGGGAAGGGAACTTGGTTCATATGAGTGCACATTAGGCATAAGAAGATGGGAGAACTGGCTCTGATTTGGTTAAGGTTTGGTATTGCTGCTGTTGCTGCCACTAAGTCGCTCCAGTTGTGTCCGACTCTGTGCGACCCCATAGCCAGCAGCCCACCAGGCTCCCCTGTCCCTGGGATTCTCCAGGCAAAAATACTGGAGTGGGTTGACATTTCCTTCTCCAATGCATGAAAGTGAAAAGTGAAAGTGAAGTCGCTCAGTCGTGTCTAACTCTTTGCGACCCCATGGACTGCAGCCCACCAGGCTCCTCCGTCCATGGGATTTTCCAGGCAAGAGTATTGGAGTGGGGTGCCATTGCCTAATATAAACAGTAAGTCACAGCAGCTGTATAGCAAATAAGACAAAGATGGTAGACAGCAATGCCATGATTCTGGTGCATTATTTCATACTCAGTAAATTTAAGTGAGTTACTAGAGGGCAAAGAATAAGTATGACTCCCTCAGGGCAATTCCAGTGCAAAACAAGGAATGTAAAGCATATAGATAACAAACAAATCTTGGCCCCCACGAGCTGGTGGGTCGAGGTTATTAAGATCGAGGTACTTCTCACCATAGTCAGAGCTGCCAAGGTTGATGCAAACAAGGTACAAGATGTGAGGGAAGACATCAGGGACTCTAGCTATAAGGATATATACAATAGATAGGTCATGATGCTGTAAATACCAACCATACCCAAAGTGACACATAAAAAGTGATACTTTACATAGAATTTGCCAGGCTTTTTGTCTTCTGACCTTAACCACACTGAACAAACCATTTAGAACAGATCAGAAATCAATTTGTCCTTGGACAAAAGGGAAAGAAACCTTATTGGGCACAGAAACTATTCAATAGAAGCATTACATATTGGACAGGGATAGTGAATCTGTCAAATAATCAGATCCTCTCTCTTCAGTAGCCTGAATATGAGCCATACACTTCAGAACTTTGAACCATTCACTGGCATGTCTGTGCCTCTTCTCATTCTGTCCCCTTAACTTCAAACACCTTTAAATCTTTTTCCCTACTGGCAAAATCCTAACCCTTCCAGGCTTCTTTCAAAATATTAACTCCTCTGTGAAGCCTTCCTGAACCATCAGGTAGGTTTAGTCCTGCCCTCCTTTGCAGTCTCTCAATTCCTTGAAGGCAGTAATGATTTCTTATCTATTCTTATTCCCCAACACTTAACACAGCATTAAATATATTAATACTACTGAGGGCGAACTTTTAAAAAGTATACTATGTACCAGAAACTGTTATAAACACTTGAAATATATTAACCCGTTTAATCTTCATAACAACTCTATCATATAGTTATTATTATTATAGATGACCTTTCACACATATTCTCCAATTGTTTCTACTGTTTCTTTTCCTCTTCCTTCTACCTCCAGACTAGTGTATTCCCCTAAAATGCCAATTCTAGGGCATTCTCTTCAGATTCTTTTGGATTTGACATTTGTCATCCATGGGTAACAAGAGTTATTTCTCATTTCAAAGTGATTGGATTGGTGGAAAGTTTTCTTCTTTGTGTGCAAAACTGGCTAAGTGAGTTATTTTCTTTTCCCTCTTCAAAAGAAGATGGGAGTGAGTGAATCTCCTTGTCTTGAAAAACCAATGGTTTGTCCTGATGGGCATATATATCTTGCTAAGGTCTAGCTGACTTTCATAGCCTGAATGTGTATGTGTAGTAATTTTTTTCTGCAATTTTGCAGGTAGAAGCAAGATAGTAGAATTTTACTGTTGCCTAGAAAAAGCAATAAACCCTTCTCCAAACTTCAGAAGCTAGCACAGTAAAAGGAACTCTATACCAATAGGATATTTTTCCTTCATAAGAACAAAGCAGCGCACAAAGTAAAACAAAGCGTATTAACACAAGAAGGAATTCAGTTATCTTTGAAACTGAATTCTAGAAATTACTTACTTAAAAAAAGTTCCTCAGATATAGCTTGAAGTCTACAGACAAATCATTGATCAACGTGTATTTTCCTCTTCCCTCACATCTTGGATACAAACCTAGAGAAAACCCAAAGCAACAAACTTATTAAATATTCCATGCAGAACCAGAAAAGTCTAACTATACCAGCAACTATATTGACTTTCCTACCTAGCCTAGAAAATTGTGTTTAATAGTCTCTATTTTTTTCTTCAACTTCTCTCCGGTGAGTATAGACCTGTTTACCTAAAGACCACAAGGTCTAGTAACATAGAAAGCAAATTGTTATTAAGCAGGTTGGACGTCATTTGGGGAACAATCAAAGTTTCTCATTGCGTCTCTCATATCTTTTACACAGAATCCTCTGCCACAGTAAATATTGGTGGTGCATATTCTAGAATAGAAATTACAATAGTGTCACTTCTTTACTTTGCTGAATAATTTGCAATGCATAGGGATCTTTTTAATATAACTCCCAACAAAAACCTCCTGAAGGGGACTCAAAGCTATTCTGACAAAGCAGTAGCTACTGCTAGTGGTGCAGGGGGTGAGGCATGGTGGAAAATCCAGAAGTACTTTAAATATTCAGCCACTAAGAAAAAAGAAAGGAAAGAAATGTTCAGAGCTAAGCTTTTCATTTTATTTAGTGGCTCAAACTTCAGAAACTTCATAGACCATAATCCATTAAAATAGCACATATTATACCAAGTTTCAATTGCTAAACTTTTCATTGAAGGCTTGGGGTAAAAAGATTGTATCTTGCCAATTTCCATAAAGATGATTTGTAAAACTGAAAAGAAAAAATCCATGAGCCAATCTGATAGATCACTCACTATTCCTGATCTGTGTTCTCACAGTTCTTATCCCTACCTCTGCAACTGATTAAAAAGCTTGGCCTAAATACTTTGCCTCTCTCAAAGAAATTACCATGTATTACAAGGTTTTACTTCTATTGTTATTTCTCAGTCCAGTTGAAGATGAAAGAAAATGGTTTTGTCAGCTCAAGTATTTATCAGTCATCTACCTTTTCAAATGCATTGTGTGTTACCATGAAAACTGCTATTTTTCTGGACTTTAAAAGGGGAAATTTAGACAATCTTTTAAAAAATATATAACATACCAAGCTTGAATTCAGACTATATATATATGACTATTTGAATGGATATTAGTGTTTTCTGTTAAAGTGAAGACATAGCATTTACAATTACTTTCATCATCTTTTCTACTCCTAATATCTTTCAGCAAGGACAATTCCAGTCAAGTTCTGCACTCTACAAAAAATCAGATACAATGTGATGCTTCACAAATTAGGAGCCATGTATAAGTCCCAAGGCACAGGTTTAAGTAAGGGATTTCAACAATGACATATTAAGTAGAATCTCGCCACATTTCCTCCTGTGGGTTCTGTTATTACTCCATATTCTTAAACTTAGAGCAGGGATTATTCTGCCTCATTGGCTTTAATCTACATTAGTCCTTATTATAAACCCAAATTCTCCCACAGGTTGCAGTGATCCTCTGAGGTGATAAAAATTCTCTCAAAGCTTTTCCAGCAAAATGCATCTTTATACTATTTAGCCTCAGTGAACTCCTATTAATCCTCCAATACATATCTCCTATTATCGCCCTGTGAAGTCTTCTCTGGTTGTTCTATGCATATTTCCTCTCCTGGGCTCTAAAACTACTCTCTCTCTCCATATATATTAGAGTATATAGTCCAGTGCTTGTCACAAATTTTCAATCAAGTATTTAAGGAAATAAAGAACAATGAAATTGAACCTCTAGTGAATCTGGATGAACTGGAACAAAGTGGCTTGATATCTATATGACATTTCTGGAAATCTAGTGCTTAACCTTACAGAAATGCATGCAAATAATTAATGCTATCCCATTATATTTCAATTTCTTATAATTTTAAAATATTATTTTAAATTATTATTAATAAAATCAAAGATTAAAAATATTTCTAATATTTAGCCTGTGGTTTTGTGTTCCCTTTGCAAAACTACTGTATGCATGCCACTTGAGAAGGACCTTTTCAGATCCCCAACTAATGACCAGAAAAATATATTTGTATAAGGTACAAATATTCTATAAAAGACAAAACAATATTCAGAGGTAAATTTTTAGCATTAAACACATATAACAGAAAAGATCCCAAACCAATGATATTAGATTTCACCTTAACCTAACAACAACAAAAAAAGAGCAAATTAACCCCCAAGTAAACCAAAGAAAATAAAGATAAAGAAATCAATGAATTAGAAAACACAAATGAAGAAAATCCATGAAACTGAACTTGGATGTTTTGAGATCAATAAAACTGATAACCATCTAGCAAAGTAATCAAAAAAAAAGAAAGAACACAAATAAACAGTAATGAGAGAGGTGACATGAATACAAATTTTGCAGATGGTAAAATAATAAGAAAAATAAAATAAAATAAAGATTTTTTTAAAAAAGAAAATATTATGAAGAACTATATAGCAATAAACTTTAAATTTTAGATAAAATGGATGAATTCCTTGAAAGACACAAGCCAGCAATGATAACTCATGAAAAAATAGAAAATCTGAATAGCCTCATATCTATTAATGAAATTGAATTTATAGTTAAAAATCTTCTGACAAGAAAAATCCCAAGCCCTACATGGCTTCAGTTGTGAATTCTACCAAATATTTTTAAAAGATATAGGATCAGTTTTATAGAAACTCTTCCAAGTAATAAAAGAGGAAAAAATATCTCCCAACTCATTCTACAAAGCCAGAAATACCCTAAAACCAAAACCAGGTAAAAACATTACCAGAAAACTACAGACCAATAATCCTCATGAATACAAATGCAAAAATATTTTTTTAAGTTAGTAAATTTGATGAAAAAATATTTAAAAAGAGTAACATGACGTACTCTAGAGAAACTTGTACAGTACAGTTAGTACAACAATGCTAGGTTAGCTTAACATTCAAAACCAATCAATATAATTCACTATATTAACAGGGAAAAAAACATGATTACCTCAATACGCCATAAACAGAATTTGTCAAAAACCATCTGCTTCTGATAAAATGCTCTTAACAAAACCAAGAATAAAAGGGAACTTCCTCAACCTAATAAAGATCACCTATGAAAAACATGCAGCTAACATCCATCACACTTATTTGTGAAAGACTGAATGCTTTTCATTTAAGACTAGAAATACAGCAAATATGTTGGCTTACAACACTTCTATTCAACAGTGTATTGAATGTTCTAGAGCATACAATGAAAAAAGATAAAGACTGCAAAAGAAGAAGTAAAAATTGTCCTTATTCTCATATAACATGATCATCAATGCAGACAACCTTTGTGTCCTACATGAAAGCTTCTAGAACTAATAAGTGAGTTCAGTATATTTGTAGGATACAAGATCAATATTCAAAAGTCAACTATATTTCTATATACTAATGATGAAACATAGGAAAAAAAATAGGAAACTGAGACTGGAAACATCCTATTTGTAATAACACTAAACATATGAAATGATTAGGTATAGATTTGACGTGGAATTATTGTACACGTAAAAGTACAAAACATTGCTGAGATAAAGAAGATATGAATGAGTGGATGACTTAACATTGTTAAAATGTCAATTCTCCTCAAATTGATGTGTAAATTCAGTGTGATCAAAATCAAAATCCCAAGAAGAAACTGACAAACTCATTCTCAACTTTATACAGAAACATGAAAGATATAGGATAACAAACCAATTTGAAAAAGAACAAAATTGGAGAAACTTCATTACCTTATTTCCAGATGTTTTATAAACCTACAGTAATCAAGATTATGCAATTGTGGCATGGAGATAGACCTATTTATCTTTTTATTCTTAGCTTTAAGCACATTGCCTGGTAACAGCTCAATGAATGTTACTTGAACAGATTAGATACTCTGATACTCTGTCGCCTCTTACATATGTAACACTGAATGACATCCATGAACTAATTTTAATGATATTGGAGCTATGGATATAAAACTGGAGGATTTATTTTCCTCCTTGGGTTTATCTCCACTCCATTATTTGCTTTATTTACCCATCTGCAATGCTCTTAGTTACTTCATCCCAGTTCAGATATGGAAAAAAAACTCAAGTTATCTTAGGTTCAACTCTCTTCTCTGACTTAATGGCAATGTGGTCTTGGGTGATATACTTGATTTCTCTGAGCCTCGATTTCTTCATTATAATATAGAGATAATGATTTGGGGAGTTGTATGTAAAGTTCATGAGTTGAGACAAAGTCATGAGCCATAGTGAACAGTCAACACATGCTAATCCCCACCCCCACCCCCACCCCCCGCCCTGCCAGGGAAATTTTCCCACCCAGTGTTTCATCTCTTCTGGACTCTGTGAGTGCCATAGATTAATAAACAAGTATCTAATATTTAAATAACTTTTCCCAGAGAATCAAATACTTGTTTAGAGTTATAGAGTGGGAAAATAAAACATTATAGCAGATTTTTGTAATATATGAGGTTAGGCAGGGGAGAATATAGATGAGAGCATTTTTCTCTACTTTAGACTTACTCTATTCAGACATATTCATTCTATCTATGCTCAAAGCTGTCTTTGCTCTTAAGGTCCTGTTTCTTCCCTGTAACTCTTTGCCCTGAAACACCTCTTTTTCTCCTATTAGTACAGCTCAGAAAGAAAAGGAAAGTGAAGTCACTCAGTCATGTCCGACTCTTTGTGACCCCATGGACTCTAGCCCACCAGGCTCCTCTGTCCATGAAATTTTCTAGGCAAGAGTACTGGAGTGGGTTGCCATTTCCTTCTCCAGGGGATCTTCCCAATCCAGGGATAGAACCCAGATCTCCCACATTGTAGGACAACTCTTTACTGTCTGAGCCACCAGGTAGAGCCCAGACTTGAACATTATTACACTTGCATAGAAATATATTTGCTGTACTGTTTCTGCTGCAAATAAATGACTTTTCCTGAGTCTAATGTTGAGTTTCCTGACACACACAGGTGTTCCATCCTTGAGTTTATCTTTCACTTTATCAGGAGGAAGGAAGGAAGGATGGGAGGGAGGGAGGAAGGAAGGAAGACAGATTTTTCTGTGCACTAGCAAGTTCAGGAGATACCATATGGAGTAGTAGTATGAAATGTCTTAAGGGACTTTTAAAAAAAATTACCAAAAAATGAGTAGATAAGAGGATCCTTTGGCAACACCCCTAACCCAAGAACTATCTTTACATCCATAAAATGGCAAACAGCTGGGGCAATTATTACAAATAAAATTACTTGACCATTTACTATCTACCCATACTGACCTAAGCATTACATGTGTAATGATCCATTTAATCTCCACAACACCTTTGAACATTAGGTACTGTTATCATTCTCATTTGACAGAAGAGAAAACAGAAAATGAGGGGCCCAAAGGTTAGGATAGATATACGACATCACATCTAGGATGTAGCAGGTCAAGGAATTGACTTAGTTAAGAATCCATATTTTTAACCCTTATAGTTGAACAATACATTACAGTATTATTTCAATTAATAAGAACTCTACTAACTGAGCCACTTAGGTAAATGTCTCTTCTTTTAGAAGAAAAGAGGCACATTGTAAAATTAAAGATCATGTTGCATGCCTTGTTTAAGACAGAATTTCTAGAATATGAGCCTCTTGTCCTGCAAGATCTTTAATCAACAAAGATTTAGTGGTTACAAGACTTTACTTATACAACAGACTTTGATACTTTAGAAAAATATTCACTAAAACAGGTAAAACACACTTTTGTTCTTATTTCTAACCATCAGATCACCAGAATATTCAGTTAACCAGTAGCACCCTTTCTATGGGTTTCTCAGGTGGCTCAGCGGTAAAGAATCCAACTGCAAGGCAGGAGATGTGGGTTCAATCCTGGGGTTAGGTAGATCCCCTGGAGAAGGAAATGGCAACCCACTCCAGTATTTTTCCCTGGGAAATCCCATAGACAGAGGAGCCTGGCAGGTTGCAGTCTATGAGGTCGCAAAGAGTTGGATACAACTGAACAACTAAAACAACAACACTTTCTATGTAGTCTGACATTTTCCTGACATGTCTATCTAACTAGATGTTAGATGCCAGGTAGGCAAAAGATCTGGCTATGTAACTGAATATTTTCTAATGTTTATCTAAATGAGAAACACAGCTGACAACTTTCCTTCAGAAATAAGGTAAAATATATGTGCTATTTAATGAAACATACATGATGTATTTATAATGAAATAATATGCAAAATGAAATAACACCCTTGTAGAGATAATGGATAGAATAGTCACTACTGAATAGGGGCTCTTGCTTGCTAATGCATCCTGCAGTTTCTGATATTTAATTCTCATAAACAGAAAAGAGAGATTATTACTTATCTATTGATCAAAATTCTGAAACTCAAATCAAAATTTAAAAATATTCAGAGGAAGTTTCCATAAGAGAATTACTCAATGTGATGTAAAGCATAGTTTAATAAATGTGCACTGTAATAATGTCACTGGTGATACTTGGGTACTGAAGTGTGAACAAGCACTAAATTTGGGCTGCTGCTACTGATAAGTCGCTTCAGTTCTGTCCGACTCTGTGTGACCCCATAGACAGCAGCCCACCAGGCTCTCCCTCTCCAGGCAAGAACACTGGAGTGGGTTGCCATTTCCTTCTCCAATGCATGAAAGTGAAAAGTGACAGTGAAGTTGCTCAGTCATGTCCTACTCTTAGCGACCCCATGGACTACAGCCTACCAGACTCGTCTGTCCATGGATTTTCCAGGCAAGAGTACTGGAGTGGGGTGCCATTGCCTTCTCCGAAAATTGGGCTATTAAAGTCCAAAGGCTTGATGAGATGATTCACAACTGGCATTGGAACTAATAAGAAAACTTGAAATGCACTCACTTGCCTTTTCAAGACACTTACTATCAAGCAAAGGACAGTCCAGCTGGTGATAAAATAGCTGATGTGTAGTCTAGAAAGTGACTTTGCAAAAATATCAGACAAGATGCTTTTTGTAACTCACACAGATACAAACAAAAACACACGTAGTTCAACTACAGAACCATCACACATAATAATGTCTAATATAATGAGATAAATCTGCTATGACATTAAGAAGTTGGGCTTGGGAAATTCTCATATATGCTCATCTCTCCACACAGTCTAGTATGTCTTAGAAAACCACTGGGACACATTTTTCTTAGCAGGTATCAATTGTTAACATGTGTTAGTACTATATTTCAAGCTTACTCTCCTTTCACCTTTATTTTCCCCCATATTGCTTTCATTTTATCCAAAAGTGGTAGTTTGCATAAAGATTCAGGGAAAAAATAATCCAGCTTCATTTTTCTTAAGATTGGTAGTTTAGTTGCCAAGTCATGTCTGACTCTTGAGACCCCAAGGACTGTAGCCTGCCAGAGATCTTCTGTCCATGGGATTTCTCAGGCAAGAATACTAGAGTGGGTTGCCATGCCCTCCTCCAGGGGAACTTCCTGACCCAGGGATCAAACCTGGATCTTTTATGTCTCCTACATTGATTCATCTTGTAAAGTATGTTTTTTTTCTGGAGATACATCTTATTCTGGTTTAAGCTAGGAATCCAGGGGTTCATAAAGGATGGTATTTTCTGGAAAGTTTGACTAGATACCTGTGCAGTGACTTTTCAACAATGAGATATTACTAGAGATACATACCAATGATCCCTGATAGCACCCAATTACCAAATCAAATTACCAAGGCTTCCTGTTCATGCACAAAGGTGGAGAGTCTGGGGTGGGGGGAAGTCAAGGGAACTCACAGGCCTCAAATCAAATACCTAATTGCCACTGGGGACGGTACCTACAATAAAAGACAACTTAAGGTGACTTTCAAACTTTACTGTCAAATTTATTTTGAAATCTATTACTGAGTTATACTAACCCAAGCCAAATATTCCCTCTCACTTAAGCTACTGTCACAGCTTCCTACTTGAACTATTATTTCTCTTGGTCCCCTACAGTCCATTCTTCTTGAGACAGGAAAATAAGAGCATAGTCATTCTAGAAAAGGACCAGGGAATGGCCTTGGGCAAAACAGGCCTTGCAAATTAAAAAATCAAAGGCCCCAGGAACCTGAGTCCCAGAGACAAAAACCAGGCTTGCACAAATTAAAAAAAAAAAAATTAACTTTAACTCCAGGTGGCTCAAGTGGTAATGAATCCACCTGCAATGCAGGAGACACGGGAGATCCAGGTTAGATTCCTGGGTTGGGAAGATCCCTGGAGTAGGAAATGGAACCCTCTCCAGTATTTTTGCCTGGGAAATCCCATGGACAGAGGAGCCTGGCAGGCTACAGTCCATGGAGTCACAAAGAGTCAGACATGACTGAAGTGACTGAGCATACAGGCATGCTCTGTTACACTAATGAGTATACTTAGTTGCTACAAGCCAAGCAGCTCAACTATAAATTTTAACCTCATCTGTTCCTGTGTTTTCTTGCATAAAATTGTCATGCATTCTTTTTCTGTCACAAAAGCACTTCCTGACAGCCATCATGGAGCCATCTGCTGTTGATCAAAGAAGTTTGCTGATTTCTGGAAATTATCAGTGATCATGAGACAAACCCTCCCTTTTGTTGGAAAAGCAACTTGCCCCTTCTACTAGAGAGCTGGCACTTTTTTTCTGCCTTCTCTATTATGCACAAACTCCTCTAATAGAAAGCTTTGCTTGCCTAAGAGTCTTGTGGAAGCAATATTCATTTCCATGGTATACTTGTCCAAGAATCTGGAAAGGGCCAGGTAACATTCCCACATCATTAGCCACAAATAGAGCAACTTCCCGGATTATCTAACAGAAATAAGTTCAAAGGAACACTCTTGATTTTTACCTCCCTACAACCTGTCCCTATTCCAGTCTTCCCCATTTCAGAAAATGCCACTACTATGCAATTGCTAATACCAGAAATCTGAGTGTCATAGATTATTACCCAACATCTAGTCCATTAGTAAGTCAAGGGGATTTTTGTTTTTGTTGTTCAGTTGCTAAGGTGTGTCTGACTCTTAGTGACCCCATGGACTGCAGTACGCCAGGGTTCCCTGTCCTTCACCATCTCCCTGAGTTTGCTCAAACTTAGGTCCATCAAGTCAGTGATGCCATACAACCATCTCATCCTCTGTTGCCCCTTTCTCCTCCTGCCCTCAATCTTTCCCAGCATCAGGGTTTTTTCTCCAAAATATATCCAGAATTTATCCATGGCTCTCCTCCACCAGTATCATTCTAATCTAGGACACTATCATTTTTCATCTTAACTACTACTGTGATAGCTTCTGAACTGGTCTCACTGCTCCATTTGCTCTGTAGTCACTGATAGTTTTTGAGCTTACCTTATTGTGCTCTCACGATTGCAATCATTTGAAGACTAGTCATTTCTATGACAAAGAAACCTAAATTTCTCCTCTTCATCTTTAGGTCCGTGCATGTTCTGGCCCTTATTTACCTACCCAAATTAATTTCACCTCTCCCACTTACTCAGCCTCTCACCCTCCTACTTGTCAAGTTCCAGCCACATTAAAAACTCCTCTGTTCTTAGAACAACAAGCATCCAGTGTACTTCAGGGACTTGAAAAGTCTCTCCATATATCACTGACATGTTCATCTCTCAACTCTTTGCATTACTGGCTTTTTAAAATCTAACTGGTCTCAGTTTATCTGATGTCTTCTCAGAGATTTCCCTGACTACTCTGAGTAGTATTCTCTGCTATTGAGAATTTACTTTGAAGCACACGTCACTGGTCACTATTAAAACTTTACATTCACTTCTGTGAAAATTTGATTAACATTTGTCTCCTCCAACTCCCATCTGTACACACCAGAATATAATTGTCATGACTCTTTGACTTCCCATTATATCCACAGGTTTAGTCCAAAGCCTAGAACAGAGTAGGTCTTCAGTTAATATACTTTGAAGTAAATACACTGCCAATATGTTCAGTTTACCACAGGGAAAATGTACCATGGTAAACCCAAGGGGCAAGGAAGATGGAGAATAGAAGGTTGAGACAAGTCACTTCTGTGAATTCATCTAGCTGAACTTCTAAAACTCTCTCCTCTAAGAGGGCACATCTTATCAACTTGCTAGGGTGCTAATCTTTTGGACTCACCAGATTCTGTTATTTCTAGGTAATTCAACAGCCTTTTGAACTGTGGTGTTGGAGAAGACTCTTCAGGGTCCCTTGGACTGCAAGGAGATGAAACCAGTCAATTGTAAAGGAAATCAGTCCTGAATATTCACTGGTAGGACTGATGCTGAAGCTGAAGCTCCAATACTTTGGCCACCTGATGCAAAGAGCTGCTCACTGGAAAAGATCCTGATGCTGGGAAAGACTAAAAGCAGGAGGATAAGGGGGCAACAGAGGATGAGACAGTTGGATGGCATCTCCGACTTGATGGACTTGAGTTTGAGCAAGCTCTGGGAGTTGGTGATGGACAGGGAAGCCTGGCATGCTGCAGTCCATGAGGTCACAAATAGTCGGACACGATTGAGTGACTGAACAGAACTGAACTCTCAACCAAGTTGTTTTTTAGAGAAAAACTGACAAAGCAGCAATGGCATATAGTTCTTTTCTAGTGCACATGAATCATTAACCAATGTAGGTCATATTCTGGCCTACATGCAACCATGGGGTTGCAAAGAGTTAGACACAGCATAGAAGCTAAACAACAACAGAAAGGAATTCAGAAAGGAAGATCTATCTGTATCACTAAACACCCCCAAATAGAATATTTTCAAAATATATATTTTGTTACTTTTAGAGTCTACATTAATTGTTTAGAGATTTTTTGATAGATAAGAATTATTTATAATAATACATGAAACATGATGGATATTTGAATGAGATAGGCAGAAGTCAGGTCACAGTGTGATTTATATGATGTACTCAAGCTTATATTTTCCCTGAAAGTTATAGGTCATCACTGAAGGATTTCAAGTAGAGAAATGATCAGATCAAATTTTGATCATGTTTTATAAAAAGTTTGTGGCATCTGGTCCCATCACTTCATGGGAAATAGATGGGGAAACAGTGTCAGACTTTATTTTGGGGGAGCTCCAAAATCACTGCAGATGGTGATTGCAGCTATGAAATTAAAAGATGCTTACTCCTTGGAAGAAAAGTTATGACCAACCTAGATAGCATATTGAAAAGCAGAGATACTACTTTGCCAACAAAGGTCCGTTTAGTCAAGGCTATGGTTTTTCCAGTGGTCATGTATGGATGTGAGAGTTGAACTGTGAAGAAAGTTGAGCACCAAAGAATTGATGCTTTTGAACTGTGGTGTTGGAGAAGACTCTTGAGAGTCCCTTGGACTGCAAGGAGATCCAACCAGTCCATTCTGAAGGAGATCAGCCCTGGGATTTCTTTGGAAGGAATAATGCTGAGGCTGAAACTCCAGTACTTTGGCCACTTCATGCGAAGAGTTGACTCACTGGAAAAGACTCTGATGCTGGGAGGGCAGGAGGAGAAGGGGACGACCGAGGATGAGATGGCTGGATGGCATCACTGACTCAATGGACGTGAGTCTGAGTGAACTCCGGGAGTTGGTGATGGACAGGGAGGCCTGGCATGCTGCGATTCATGGGGTCACAAAGAGTTGGACATGACTGAGAGACTGAACTGAACTGAACTGATAAAAAGTTCAGTTTGGAAACAGTGAGAAAAGTGAATTAGAGAGAGAACAGCAGCAAGAAGGCCATTGGAGGCCATTCTCCTATTATTACTGAAAAATTAGTAATAACTAAAATTGTGTTGTTTTCCTCTATTTCTTTGCATTGATCACTGAGGAAGTCTTTTTTATCTCTCCTTGCTGTTCTTCGGAACTCTTGCACTCAAATGGGTTTATCTCTCCTTTTCCCCTTTGCTTTTCACTTCTCGTCTTTTCACAGCTATTTGTAAGGCCTCCTCAGACAGCCATTTTGATTTTTTTGCATTTCTTTTCCATGGAGATGGTCTTGATCCCAATCTCACGAACCTCTATCCATTGTTCATCAGGTACTCTGTCTATCAGACCTAGTCCCTTAAATCTATCTCTCACTTCCATTGTATAATCATAAGGGGTTTGATTTAGGTCATACCTGAATGGTCTAGTGGTTTTCCCTACTTTCTTCAATTTAAGTCTGAATTTGGCAATAAGGAGTTCATGATCTGAGCCACAGTCAGCTCCCGGTCTTGTTTTTGCTGACTGTATAGAGCTTCTCCATCTTTGGCTGCAAAGAATATAAACAATCTGATTTCGGTGTTGACCATCTGGTGATGTCCATGTGTAGAGTCTTCTCTTGTGTTGTTGGAAGAGGGTGCTTGTTATGATCAGTGCATTCTCTTGGCAAAACTCGATTAGCCTTTGCCCTGCTTCATTCCATACTCCAAGGGCAAATTTGCCTGTTATTCCAGGTGTTTCTTAACTTCCTACTTTTGCATTCCAGTCCCCTATAATGAAAAGGACATCTTTTGGGGGTGTTATTTCTAAAACGTCTTGTAAGTCTTTATAGAACCATTCAACTTCAGCTTCTTCAGTGTTACTGGTTGGGGCATAGGTTTGGATCACTGTGAAATTGAATGGTTTGCCTTGGAGACGAACAAAGATCATTCTGTCATTTTTGAGATTGCATCCAAGTCTTGTATTTCGGACTCTTTTATTGACTATGATGGCTACTCCAATTCTTCTAAGGGATTCCTGCCCACAGTAGTAGATATAATGGTCATCTGAGTTAAAGTCACCCATTCCAGTCCATTTTAGTTCGCTGATTCCTAGAATGTTGACATTCACTCTTGTCATTTCCTGTTTGACCATTTCCAATTTGCCTTGATTTATGGAACTAATATTCCAGCTTCCTCGGCAATATTGCTCTTCACAGCATCAGACTTTGCTTCTATCACCAGTCACATCCACAACTGGGTATTGTTCTTGCTTTGGCTCCATCCCTTCATTCTTTCTGGAGTTATTTCTCCACTGATGTCATGTAGCATATTGGGTACCTACCGACCTGGGGAGTTCCTCTTTCAGTATCTTATCATTTTGCCTTTTCATACTGTTTATGTTGTTCTCAAGGCAAGAATACTGAAGTGGTTTGCCATTCCCTTTTCTCCAGTGGACCACATTCTGTCAGACCTCTTCACCATGACCCGTCTGACTAGAGATCCCTTCAGGAAAATTAGAAACACCAAGGGAACATTTCATACAAAGATGGGCTGGATAAAGGACAGAAATGGTATGGACCTAACAGAAGCAGAAGATATTAAGAAGAGATGGCAAGAATACACAGAAGAATTGTACAAAAAAGATCTTCATGACCCAGATAATCATGATGGTGTGGTCATTCACCTCGAGCCAGACATCATGGAATGTGAAGTTAAGTGGGCCTTAGAAAGCATCACTATGAACAAATCTGGTGGAGGTGATGGAATTCCAGTTGAGCTATTTCAAATCCTAAAAGATAATGCTGTGAAAGTGATGCAGTCAATATGCCAGCAAATTTGGAAAACTCAGCAGTGGCCACAGGACTGGAAAAGGTCAGTTTTCATTCTAATCCCAAAGAAAGGCAATGCAAAAGAATGCTCAGACTACTGCAAATTGCACTCATCTCACACGCTAGTAAAGTAATGCTCAAAATTCTCCAACCCAGGCTTCAGCAATACAGGAACCATAAACTTCCAGAAGTTCAAGCTGGTTTTCGAAAAGAAAGAGGAACCACAGATCAAATTGCCAACATCTGCTGGATCATCGAAAAAGCAAGAGAGTTCCAGAAAAATATCTATTTCTACTTTATTGACTATGCCAAAGCCTTTGACTGTGTGGATCACAATAAATTGTGGAAAATTCTGAAAGAGATGGGAATACCACACTACCTGACCTACCTCTTGAGAAACCTATATGAAGGTCAGGAAGCAACAGTTAGAACTGGACATGGAACAGACTGGTTCCAAATAGGAAAAGGAGTACGTCAAGACTGCATATTGTCACCCTGCTTATTTAACTTATATGCAGAGTACATCATGAGAAACGCTGGGCTGGAAGAAGTACAAGCTGGAATCAAGATTGCCGGGAGAAATATCAATAACCTCAGATATGTAGATGACACCACCCTTATGGCAGAAAGTGAGGAGGAACTAAAAAGCCTCTTGATGAAAGTGAAAGAGGAGAGTGAAAAAGCTAGCTTAAAGCTCAACATTCAGAAAACGAAGATCATGGCATCTGGTCCCATCACTTCGTGGGAAATAGGTGGGGAAACAGTGTCAGACTTTATTTTGGGGGGCTCCAAAATCACTGCAGATGGTGATTGCAGCCATGAAATTAAAAGATGCTTACTCCTTATGACCAAGTCCTTATGATGCTTACTAGTTATGACCAACCTAGAGAGCATATTCAAAAGCAGAGACATTACTTTGCTGACAAAGGTCCATCTAGTCAAGGCTATTATTTCTCCTGTGGTCATGTATGGATGTGAGAGTTGGACTGTGAAGAAAGCTGAGTGCCGAAGAATTGATGCTTTTGAACTGTTGTGCTGGAGAAGACTCTTGAGAGTCCCTTGGACTGCAAGCAGATCCAACCAGTCCATCCTAAAGGAGACCAGTCCTAGGTGTTCATTGGAAGGACTGATGCTGAGGCTGAAACTCCAATACTTTGGCCACCTCATGCAAAGAGTTGACTCATTGGAAAAGACCCTGATGCTGGGAGAGATTGAGGGCAGGAGGAGAAGGGGACGACAGAGGATGAGATGGCTGGACGGCATCACCGACTCGATATACATGAGTTTGGGTAAACTCCGGGAGCTGGTGATGGACAGGGAGGCCTGGCATGCTGCGAGTCATGGAGTCACAGAGTCAGACACAACTGAACTGACTGAACATTGTGTTAGTAGGAATGGAAGTGAGGGATATAATTGATATTTATGAATCAAGTGAAATTCTATGGTAAGGAAGTTGGATGGGAAAATGAGCAAAGGGGACAAGACAACACATCTAGGTTTCCCATTTGGGAAAATAGCTCAATGGCAGGTTCATTTCTCCATACGTGAGGCCAAGAGGAAGAGGAGTAGGTGTGGGAAGGAAGATCATTTTTGATATATCTAATCTTGATGCCTGTGAACTATAACAGAGAAAATAGTACTTGCTATTTGAATTGTATTATAACTTTGCCTTTCTAACTTTCCCCCATGTAATTTTGGGATTATAGCTTCCCACAAAGGCCAATACAAAGCCACTCACTGAACAGGTGCTCAGAGATAGTTGACTTCATTTAATTTGCATACATCCTACCTCAGGCCACCCGCAATGGCCACCTGGGCAAGGAGAATGGGGAGGAAGAGGGTGTTTATCTAGCCTGACAGTGCAGGGCTGTAGTCTGCAAATTATTCCCACTGTCAGCTAAGTTCCTTGAGCTGCTAAGCAGATGCCTGGAGAGAAGGTGGGCCTAAACCATTTGCAGAGGCGGCTTGGTTGTCATGGCTGCGAATGGTGCTGCAGCAACACTGCCTTTCCTAAACTCCCTCACTAATTTCCTTCTCTGGAACTGTGCTATGGCCAAGACACATCTGTGGTCCTGAAAGAAAAATGAGTCGAGTAGAGATGAAGGAACTAGCTATTTCTTCACTGGAAATTTAAATAATAGGCAAAGCAGCTCTTCAATGCTGTACCCAATTACAGCACAGCCCAATCAGCTGCCATTTGTTGGAGTAAATGGACTATTTAGGGTGTATTTTAAAATAGGGCTTGCATCTCCTACTAAGATGATTTTTACCGTACAATAGTGCCATATTGTTGCTGTATTTAAAGCACTCATTTTGAGTGTGCAGGGCCTGTAACAGCAACTTGGGAAAAACTTTTCCACTTACCACTTTATCCCACATCCTCCATATGGAAGAATGCCCATTTCGCTATCTAAACAGGCAAATGGATTCATCCACAAGCCGTTAACCTGGTTTTTCCACTTTACGCTTGATTAGAAATATGTTGTCTAGGTCAGCATCATCCCCACAGCCATTCCAGTGTTTTTGACACTGAATGGGGTCTATCTACAAAAAACAGATGTACATTAATGGTTTGGCCTTTGAGACCCAAGAGATGGCTTTGGTGACTCAATGCAAAACTGCAAAGAGTGTGAACCACAGCAGAAAAGCAACAATGTCTATTTTGGACTTGTTGGACATTTTCCTTTAACTAGGCAAGATTGAGTCCTATTTATAGAATCCTAAAGGCTATAGATCAGGTTGTGAGCCTCGGGGGGGATGTGCAGAGACTTAATCATAGCCCTGTTTCTGATGCTAATTGGGAAACCTTGGACAAGACCCTTTATCTCTTTAAATCTCAGTTTTCCCACCTGGAAAATTATGAGGCTAGAAATGATGGTCCGCATGTTTCTCCTGGAAGGATCATAGATTCTGTCCAAATCCTATGCTTCAGTTCAGTTCAGTTCAGTCACTCAGTTGTGTCCAACTCTTTGCGACCCCATGAATTGCAGCACACCAGTCCTCCCTGTCCATCACCAACTCCCGGAGTTCACCCAAACCCATGTCCATCGAGTCGGTGATGCCATCCAGCCATCTCATCCTCTGTCGTCCCCTTCTCCTCCTGCCCCCAATCCCTCCCAGCATCAGAGTCTTTTCCAATGAGTCAACTCTTCATATGAGGTGGCCAAAGTACTGGAGTTTCAGCTTTAGCATCATTCCTTCCAAAGAAATCCCAGGGCTGATCTCCTTCAGAATGGACTGGTTGGATCTGCTTGCAGTCCAAGGGACTCTCAAGAGTCTTCTCCAACACCACAGTTCAAAAGCATCAATTCTTCGGCACTCAACTTTCTTCACGGTCCAACTCTCACATCCATACATGACCACTGGAAAAACCATAGCCTTGACTAGACGGACCTTAGTCGGCAAAGTAATGTCTCTGCTTTTCAATATGCTATCTAGGTTGGTCATAACTATTCTTTCAAGGAGTAAGAGTGTCTTTTAATTCCATGGCTGCAGTCACCATCAGCAGTGATTTTGGAGCCCCCCAAAATAAAGTCTGACACTGTTTCCACTTTTCCCCATCTATTTCCCATGAAGTGATGGGACTGGATGCCATGATCTTCGTTTTCTGAATGTTGAGCTTTAAGCCAACTTTTTCACTCTCCTCTTTCACTTTCATCAAGAGATTTTTTAGTTCCTCTTCACTTTCTGCCATAAGGGTGGTGTCATCTGCATATCTGAAGTTATTGATATTTCTCCCGGCAATCTTGATTCCAGCTTGTACTTCTTCCAGCCCAGTGTTTCTCAGATGTACTCTGCATAGAAGTTAAATAAGCAGGGTGACAACATACAGCTTTGACATACTCCTTTTCCTATTTGTGCTCCATGTCCAGTTCTAACTGTTGCTTCCTGACCTGCATATAGGTTTCTCAAGAGGCAGGTCAGGTGGTCTGGTATTCCCACATCTGTTGACTAGCATTTTACTTTCTGTAAGGAGGATGGGAGGTGGAAAGAAAAAACCTACCCCTTACTTCTTCCCCACCATATCCCAAACCCTAAAAGGTTGTGAGTCTGTTTAATTACTATATCTCTTACTTCTGTCTCATTGAGCCTATGTCCCTAGTATGTATTTCTACTAGGGAGAATGGTATGTGGGGCCACATGTATACTATTTTCTATTGTGCTCTTTCTAAAAGGAGACAAAAGCAGAGGCTATCTATAAATGAAGATGGGGGTTCTGGGGGCCAGACTTCCTTAAAAGCTAAAAAGAATCAGCTGGTTTGAAGTGCGTTACTCTCCAGTGCCTTCCTGCACTCCAAATGAGAAAGTCACTCAATATAGAGGTTTGAGGGTTTGCCTTGAATTTAAATGACAGCATTCAGGTTCATAGTGATACTTTAAAACATCAATATTTTTAATGCATGCTTTAATAATTTCATATACAGCTTTTAAACATATTTTAAAGGAATAGTTCTAGTAGTGACAATATGTATTCAATTATTTGTTTGTAGAATGCCTAAATATTAACATTAAGTCTTGACAAGTTTTTATTAAGTCAATAATCTTTTGACATTTAGGGAATCAGATGTTTAAGCTGTTTTAAAAGATAACTCTACATTGCTTTCTCCTCTATTTCAGTTACCCAGACCCAAGAACATTAGCCCAGAGTGTTCTAATTGCTTAGCTTCCAGAGCTGCTATGGCAGCCAATCAGTGTTATGTTTCAGAAAATAAAATGCTCTTATGTCTTTGGAAAGGCAATTTCAAATGTTTTCATGGTATAATTTTTTTGCATTATATTTTCTTCATGTTATTTTAGATAACAATTTGATTTAAATAATACTGCCTGCTGTAGAATACAACATGGATTTTGAATGCCAGAGTGCTCAACTCTCTGGATTAATTCCCTTATTCCAGGGTAATCCACTCCCTGCCTCTTTAGAGAGCACTTTGAAATATCTTCATTTAGCTTTCTATTGAAGGAGGAGGAGGGAAACCGGGTGAAGGGAGAATTCAGAGAAAGAGAGCTCCTTAACAAAAAAAGATTGTGGAGGGGGAGAAAAGAAACAGAAGATGTAAACTGTAATATGAAATGGAAGTGCTCTGAAAATAAGAGGCAAAGCATTTCAATTTTCTTCTGGTCTATAGAAAATTGACCAAAATATAAAATGACATTATTTGAGTCTAGGCAGGAAGGAAGATTATCAAAAGTACTGCTTGTAGGTATACATTTATTAGTAAGAAATTGACCTGCTATATTCAGATGAAAACTTGTAGCTCTGCTGGGGAAGGGACTTCAGATACATGCTAATCATTTGCCTGAGCCCTTGAAAGAATTCCCAAGGCAGCTCTTTTCCCAAGAGTTTGAAACAGACATCAAATTCTCTTTAGCTCATAATTACAGGAGCCAGCCAACTGCTTAACTTCAGTGCCCTGGCCACACGTTAATGACTATTTGACAGATATATCTTTTAAAGAGCATAAAATATCCAGGAGACCATAGACATGACATAAGTCTCATCTACAAAAATCTTAGTTTGAGGCCCTTGATATTAGGACAGTGGTGAAGGGATTCATGGGTGCTAATGACTTTAGCTGAGAAAGCAATCTGATTAGAAAAAGTATCCGGCTAAAAAAAAGGAGAGGATTCCTTTTTCTTCCTTCCCAGGTTATTTTGGATTCAGATTCCATTGGAACCCCTATTGATGAGAGCTCTGATATTAATTAACTTGAGATGCTGGGTACACAATTATCTACTCCTTTCATCTTATTCTAAAATTTGTATCATAATTTCTGAAGGCTCACCTTGCTGTTCTGTGCCACGACTTCAGGCAATTAATGTTTTGTAAACTTAAATGCAGCAAAGGAGTTTCTACTAGAAGAAATCTGAGGTTTCAGATTCAAGCATTATACAAAAATAAATCTGTGTCCTCAAATTTTTTCTTTGGCGAGTTTGAATGTTGGTACTTGGAATTTCCTAAAAAGGAGACCCATCAGTTCTAGCTGCAAGGAAATATCTGAACCTGGTATCTCTCACTAATATGAAATAACTCTATCATGCCTGAATTTGTGCCATAACCTGTGCATTTATAAATCTCTAAAGATGGTATTTCATATATTCATGTGTGGACTGGGGGACTTGGGAGGGTTACTAGAAAGATTTCCTGCCACCCTTCATATTCAGTTCTTATTCTGCCTATATGTGATAGCAGCTTTGTTGCAGGCCAAATAGTTTCTGAAAATGACAAGTCCATGATAAATTCTATTTGCCAAGCTGAATTATAGAGTGTGGACTGGGGTATATGATGGGACTAAGCTCTTGATTGATTTTCCACTACATACACTATTTCTCCCTGATTTCTTCTCCATGGAATTTATTAAATGGAGAAATCCCAGATGCTTTTGCTTTTTCTCCTATTTAATTTTCTCTTTTGATTCCTAGAAGCCAACAAATGGCTCTAGGATATAGGTTCTAGAAGTTTTTAACTTCATCCCCCTTCCAGGAAAATAAGAAGGAAAACAAGAAGAGAAATAATAAGAAAAAGAAAGAACATAGCCGTATTTTCTAAGAAAACAAATCCATTCATATTTGTATTATGTGTATAATTCTGAATCCTTCTCTGATCTAAGACACAAGCACATTAATCTTATTGTGGATACTAAGATTTCATCTTTTCAGTGGTTTGAATTGAGCATAGTTAATGATTTCCATGTATTTGAAGTTCTGCCACTCAAAAAGCATATGACTATATGGAATGAAATATTAATACAAGAAAAGAAAATTCACAGATGTGAACCTGCTTTTATATCATCATTTATTTCCCAGGTTTCCCTAATATACCAGCCATCATTTTCTTTCCTACTGTACTCTTTACCCTTCCTCCTTCCTCATATGTACCTTACCACTTCTTCTAATCTTGACCCGTGTCTTGCAAGCAGTTCATATATCTTGAATATTTTTGTCTAAATGTTACAGATAATCTGGATATGGTATACCTTTTGGGAATTATTTCTCTACAGGGAAATCTGATGCACCTCCATCTGGAAGGGGAATTTTCACATAGGCTTTTATATGTCATAAGAAAGTCAATGCTCTTACATACCCCTGTAGTCACTAAAGTAAATGAATCTATTTCCAATCAGAAATACAGAATAATAACTTGTCAGTTCTCATTTTTTTAAGGTATGACCTCCAAATTATGTACCATCCAGTTAAGACAAGTAATTTTCAGGAAAGTTATAGAGAGATACTATTTAGTCCTTCCTTTCCTCTACAGACTTGAACTGGTCATTTGTTATTTGCTCCATTGCTTTCATTCTCCCATCCTAACAGGGATTTTGCAGTCACAAGATTTGAGTTGGGCTGACTCTACTTCTAGATACATCTTTAAGAGGACCTGAATTGATTTAAGCCAATTAGTGTATCCTCTCCCTCTAAAGATAATATTTTTGGCCTAGTGATGAACATATGAAAACATTGAACTATTTATATTTGAAGAAACACTTGCTGAGGGTTTCTGAAAAAGAAAATTTCCTCGTACTTCAATGGGAGATACATATAAAGAAGTTGTCTCTCACACCCTAAATATGAACTAAGAAGCTTATAAACCAAGCAGCTACAGACAATAATCTTTAGATATAGAACAAGTTAGTTTTAGAATGAAGGTGACATCACGGAATGAAAAGTAAAGAGTAAGAAATAAAAAGGATAGCCCTTGCTGTTGACCTGCAAAATCAATCCTTGCCTGAAGCATAACCTATCTCAAGAATTTAAGATATGTATAGATAATGCATCTTTATTTTTAAACCAGTGAGACCTATGCTATTCTTATGGTTGTTTTTACTGCTAAAGCTGAAACTCCAGTACTTTGGCCACCTCATGCAAAGAGTTGACTCATTGGAAAAGACTGATGCTGGGAGGGATTGGGGGCAGGAGGAGAAGGGGACAACCGATGAGATGGCTGGATGGCATCACAGACTCAATGGACATGAGTTTGAGTGAACTCCGGGAGTTGGTGATGGACAGGGAGCCCTGACATGCTACAACTCATGGGGTCACAAAGAGTTGGATATGACTGAGCGACTGAACTGACTGAACTGACTGAAAACAAAATAACTGAAACAGCGCTCTAAGGTGAACTATAGAAAAAAACTTGAAACAGAAACATGGTAACTATGCATGCATTGGTCATACACAATCACCTTCACTGAGAATAATTTTAATTTTATGAACTCAACCTTTATCAAGGGTTTTTTTAAAATATAATAATAGGAAGATCTTTCTACATTCTCTATAAAATTGTCCCCCAAAGACATGGCTTATTATATTATTCACTTGTCTTTATATTGGGCCCCACGTGTTGTTGCTGCTGCTGCTGCTGCTAAGTTGTGTCAGTCGTGTCCGACTCTGTGCAACCCATAGACGGCAGCCCACCAGGCACCACCGTCCCTGGGATTCTCCAGGCAAGAACACTGGAGTGGGTTGCCATTTCCTTCTCCAATGCATGAAAGTGAAAAGTGAAAGTGAAGTCGCTCAGTCGTGCCCGACTCTTAGTGACCCATGGACTGCAGCCCACCAGGCTCCTCCATCCATGGGATTTTCCAGGCAGGAGTACTGGAGTGGGGTGCCATTGCCTTCTCTGGGCCCCACATGAGAGTTCTTTTAAAACTTAACAGCATGATAATCCATATTTTTTTAAAGATTGTTATATAATCTCGTCTCATAATGTGAACTATGTCATTCATCAGATTCTTCTTTGTACACTGACTAAAAAGAAAATCTGAGACAAATAAGAGTAATGTAGCATCTTAACAGTGTTCCCGGCTTCCAACTTTGATCTACTTTATCTTATACTCAGTGTAGCAGCCTGAGTTGTCTATTTAAAATATAATTCAAATCATGTCACCCCTCTGTTCAAAGCTCTCCAATGGGGACTTCACTTGTGTTCAGTGTGCAAAAAATAAAACAACAAAAATCTCAAGAGAATAATACTGAGGAAAGGCTGAATAATTACAACATAATAACAGTTTTTGAGCCTGTCAAAGAGCTGAAGTCTTAAGGCAGGAGACCTGAAAGAACATTCTCTCTGTGGTACAGGCATACAAGAGATAACTGAATTCCATTTGGGAACTACATGAAACAGCATCTCCTTCCTTGGACTTTTTCCCATAAAAAACAAAATCCCAAAGCCACTTGGAAGGGGCAGAGAAACACTCCTGTATAAAGGGTTTAAGCAAAGATCAATTCCTTTGAGAGAAACATAGCCACTAAACACTCATTCTCTGAGGAAGGGTAGGAAAAATTCCTACTTCAAGAACACAGGAAAAGATATGCTATTTTTGGGAAATGAAATGAACAAAAGCTTTATGCCCCTGAGGGTCCAGGATCTTTTACCAATACAAGACAGAGGGGAAGAAATTCTTTCCTACTCAAAATCTTCCATAGATACAAAGCAGAGTTTAGCTGACACAAGCAGGTGGGGAAGCAGTGCTGAGGAACTTGGACTCCCAAAGTCCAGATGCTTAGGTCATGCTAAGGACTTGGGCCAGACCTGGAGAATTCAGAGAAACTCCTCTCCCATGACAAGACTAGAATTGACTAATGAGCAACAAAAGACTTCCAGCTTCCTTTTACAGGTGGAGGGAAAAGTGCTTGGAGAGAGTTCTTTTCTTTGGAACAGAGGGTAGAGCACGAACATTGAGAAAAATCCTCCAGAAGTCCAGTCCTCACTTATAACACAAGGTACAAGAAGTACACTGCTATTTGATGCCTATAGGTTGCTGAAGGTAAAGACAGAAACAAGTAAGCCAAACATAGCTCAATTCCTGACTATATTGACCCAACATCTTATCAAGAAAAGTTTATTTTTCCAATGAAGAGATATGACCCTTGTTAGATTCAGATAATTTATTACTTACATGCAGCAACTGAAGAACAGTCAAAGCTGCCAGCTCCCTGTCTTTCTTGTTACAATACAATCATAATACAAAAAGTTCAGATGACTGCAAAACAAATTATGAGATATAGCCTGTGCCATGGCAAACATAATTTGTTTTATATACTATATTTTATATAGTAGCTCTTCCTGAAGAGGGCAAGACTGAAAGCTTAATACCTCATCACAATCTGGGAGTCGATGAGAAACAGTCTCATAACAACCTCCTAAGAAGATAGGGAGGCAAGTGGGAAATTGCCTAGTAGCAGCTACTCACAAGGTTTTTCTTGCTCTCATGTCTCAAAAGACTCACAGAGCATCTGGCAAAGAACTAGAGCAGTTCTGTAGTTAAATCCTGGCTACGAGGCCTAATAAGTGCAAGATCATCAGTGCACTAGCACAGAGCTGTTCCCCTATATGCGTGCATGCGTGACCCAGGGTTCAAAATATCTCATGTATCTTCTGCATTGGCAGGTGAATTCTTTACCACTGAGCCACCTGGGAATGCCATTCCCCTATACATCCCACCAAAACAGCTAAGATAAAAAATGAAGTGTCCATTTCTGAGAATAAAAGATATTTATATACTTGTTTACCATTCCTAAAAACAATGCCCATAAATAGAAAAAATTCAACCTATTGTCAAGAAATAATGCAAATGATAGAATGTGATTCAAAGATAACACCCAAGTTGGAACTACCGGACAAGTTATTTTTTAAAATTTATCATTCATAAATAAAATAGAAACTAAGAGATTATCAGATAAACTTAAGTGGAGGAGTTTGTCACTAGTAGACCTGCTTTAAAAATGTCAAAGGCTTACATGAAAGGACATTAGACATAAACACAAAGACATATGAAAAAATATAATAGTATAATAGTAAACATAGCTGCACAGTCAAATATAAAAATAATATAGCATGTTTGGTTGGTACTTTTTATATTTTCCTATATGATTTCAAAGTAAAATGCACAAAACAATAATTATAAAGCTATGCTAATAAACATGCAAGGGATAAAAATATAATTTGTGATAACAACATAAAGGGAGGTAAGGAGGTGTAAAAGAGTAGATGTATAGTATTGAATCAAAGCTGGTATTAATTCAGATTTTATTGTTATAAAGCTAAGATGTTCCTTCCTCTTTTTACAATTACTGGTTTTGATATCTTCTTTGTGTATAAATGATTTCTACCTTTACTGTATGTTTGCCTTACCTGTTAGCCTTACCATTTGTAATTGTCTTGTTTCTTGTTGTGGCCTTTCCTTTTCCATCTAGAGACATTTCTTTGGCATTTGTTGTAAAGCTGCTTTGGTGGTACTGAATTCTCTTACTTTTGCTTGTCTGTAAATCCTGTGATTTCTCCTTTGAATCTGAATGAGAGGCTTGCTGGGGGGAGTATTCTTGGTTGTAGGTTTTTCCCTTTCATCACTTTAAATATATCATGCCACTCTCTTCTGGCCTATACACTTTCTGCTAAAAAGAATCAGCTGATACTGTATGGAGATTCCCTCATATGTTATTTGTTGCTCTTTCCTTGTTGCTTTTAATATTTTATCTTTGTCTTTTATTTTTGTCAATTTGATTAACTTGTGTCTTGGCATGATCCTCCCTGGGTTTATCCTATATAGGACTCTGTACTTCCTGGACCTGGGGGATTGTTTTCTTTCACATGTTATGGAAGTTCTCAGCTGTTATCTCTTTAAATATCTTCTCAGACCATTTCTTTCTCCCTCTTCACCTTCTGGGACCCCCTATAATGAGAAAGTTCAGTTCAGTTGCTCAGCCATGTCTGACTCTTTGCGACCCCATAAATCGCAGCACGCCAGGCCTCCCTGTCCATCACCAACTCATGGAGTTCACTCAAACTCATGTCTATTGAGTTGGTGATGCCATCCAGCCATCTCATCCTCTGTCGTCCCCTTCTCCTCTTGCCCCAAATCCCTCCCAGCACCATCCCAGAGGTCTGCTAGACTCTCCTCATTTCTTTTCATTCTTTTTTCTTTATTCTGTTCCACAGCAGTGATTTCCACCAAACTATCTTCCAGCTCACTTATTTGTTCTTCTTCCTTGTTTATTCTGCTATTGATTTCTTCCAGTATATCTTTCATTTCAATTATCATATTGTTCATCTCGCTTTCTTTGTTCTGTAAATCTTCTTGTTCTTTGATATACATTTCTTGTACTTTCTCAATCTGTGCCTCCTGCATTCTTTCTCTGAGATCTTGTATCTATACTAACCATTTACCATTACATCAAAAGAGTAAAATACTTAGGAATAAAAACTACTTAAGGAGAAAAAAGACCTGTACTCTCAAAGCTATGAGATGTTGATGAAGAAAACTGAAGATGACATAAGCAGATAGAAAGATATTCTGTGTTCTTGGATTGGAAGAATCAATATTGTCAAAATGACTATCTACAGACACAAGGCAATCTACAGATTCAACGGAATATATGCCAAATTACCAGGAGCATTTTTCTCAAAACTAGAACAAATAAAATTTAAACTTGTATAGAAACACAAAAGACCCAAAATAACCAAAGCAATCCTGAGAAATAAAAATGGAACTGGAGTAATCAGGCTCAATGACTTCAGGTGAGGTGAGGTGAGGTGAAGTCACTCAGTCGTGTCTGACTCTTTGCGACCCTGTGGACTGTAACCTACTAGGCTTCTCCGTCCATGGGATTCTCCAGGCAAGAATACTGGAGTGGATTGCCATTTCCTTCCCCAATGACTTCAGACTATATTACAAAATTACAGTAGTCAAAACAGTATATCAGTGGCATAAAAACAGAAATATGGATCAATGGAATAGGATAGAAAGCCCAGAAATAAACCCATGCACCATTGGCCAATTAACCTACAACAACAGAGGCAAGAATATACAATGGAGAAGACAGTTTCTTCCATAAGTGGTGTCTGGAAAACTGGACAGCTAGAAGAATG
The DNA here is from genome assembly GCF_014754425.2 of Oryx dammah. Taxonomy (NCBI): domain Eukaryota; kingdom Metazoa; phylum Chordata; class Mammalia; order Artiodactyla; family Bovidae; genus Oryx; species Oryx dammah. Next base: position 33,060,098 of record NW_024070207.1, on the reverse strand, counting down.
AAATTGGGACATTCTCTAACACCATACATAAAAATAAACTCAAGATAGATTAAAGATCTAAATGTAAGACCAGATAATATAAAACTCTTAGAGGAAAACATCAGTAGAACAGTCTTTAATATAAATCACAGCCATATCTTTGTTGATCACCTCCTAGAATAATGAAAAATAAAATGCAGGGGACCTAATTAAGCTTAAAATTGTTTGCACAGCAAAGGTAATCATAAAGTAAACAAACAAAAAAAAAAAACAACTTACAGAGTGGGAGAAAATACTTGTAAAGGAAGCAAACACCAAGGATCAATCTCCAAAATATACAAACAGCTCATGCAGCTCAATATCAAAAGACAAACAAAACAATCCAATCAAAAAATGGGCAGAAGACATAGATATTTCTCTGAAGAAAACATACAGGTGAGCAGCAAACTCAAGAAAAGATGCTCAACATCATTAATTATTAAAGAAATGCAAATCAAAACTACAATGAAGTATCACCACACACCAGTCAGAATGGCCATCATAAAATCTATAAAAATTAAATGCTAGAGAAGGTGTAGAGAAAGGGACTTTTCCTACACTGTTGGTAAAAATATAAATTGGTACAACCACTAGGGAGAACATTGTGGAGCTTCCTTAAAAACCTAAAAATAAAGTGACACTCAGTTCACTTCAGTTCAATTGTTCAATCATGTCCAACTCTTTGCAACCCCATGGACCACAGCACGCCAGGCCTCCCTGTGGATCACCAACTCCTTGTGTTCACGCAAACTCATATCCACTGAGTTGGAGAAGCCATCCAACCATCTCATACTCTGTTGTGCCCTTTTCCTGCCTTCAATATTTCCCAGCATAAAGGTCTTTTCAAATGAGTCAGTTATTCACAACAGGTGGACAAAGTACTGGAGTTTCAGCTTCAACATCAGTCCTTCAAATGTACACTCAGGCCTGATTTCCTTTAGGATGAACTGGTTGGATCTCCTTGCAGTCCAAGGGACTCTCAAGAGTCTTCTCCAACACCACAGTTCAAAAGCATCAATTCTTCGGTGCTCAGCTTTCTTCACAGTCCAACTCTCACATCCATATGTGACCACTGGAAAAACCTTAGCCTTAACTAGATGGACTTTTGTTGACAAAGTAATGTCTGCTTTTTAATATGCTGTCTAGGTTACTTCCAAGGAGTAAGCATCTTTTCATGTCATGGATGCAATCAACATCTGCAGTGATTTTGGAGTCCAGAAAAATAAAGTCTGACATTGTTTCCACTGTTTCCCCATCTATTTGCCATGAAGTGATGGGACCAGATGCCATGATCTTCATTTTCTGAATGTTGAACTTTAAGCCAAATTTTCATTCTTTTTCTCTTTCATCAACAGGCTCTTTAGTTCTTCTTCACTTTCTGCCATAAGGATGGTGTCATCTGCACATCTGAGGTTATTGATATTTCTCCTGGCAATCTTGATTCCAGCTTATCCTTCTTCCAGCCCAGCGTTTCTCATGATGTACTCTGCATATAAGTTAAATAAGCAGGTTGACATTATACGGCCTTGACGTACTCCTTTTCCTATTTGGAACCAGTCTGTTGTTCCATGTCCAGTTCTAACTGTTGCTTCCTGACCTGCATACAGATTTCTCAAGAGGCAGGTCAGGTGGTCCGGTATTCCCATCTCTTTCAGAATTTTCCACAATTTATTGTGATCCACACAGTCAACTTTGGCATAGTCAATACAGCAGAAATAGATGTTTTTCTGGAACTCTCTTGTTTTTTTGATGATTCAGTGAATGTTGGCCATTTGATCTCTGTTTCCTCTGCCTTTTTTTTTCCTCTACTTTTTTTAAAACCAGCTTGAACATATGGAAGTTCACAGTTCATGTATTGCTGAAGCCTGGCTTGGAGAATTTTGAGCATTACTTTACTAGTGTGTGAGATGAGTGCAATTGTGCGGTAGTTTGAGCATTTTTTTGCATTGCCTTTCTTTGGGATTGGAATGAAAACTGACCTTTTCCAGTCCTGTGGCCACTGCTGAGTTTTCCAAATTTGCTGGCATATTGAGTGCAGCACTTTCACAGCAGCATCTTTTAGGATTTAATAGCTCAACTGGAATTCCATCACCTCCACTAGCTTTGTTCATAGTGATGCTTCCTTAGGCCCACTTGATTTCACATTCCAGGATGTCTGGCTCAAGGTGAGTGATCACACCATCATGATTATCTGGGTCATGAAGATCTTTTTTGTACAGTTCTTCTGTGTATTCTTGCCACCTCTTCTTAATTTCTTCTGCTTCTGTTAGGTCCCTACCATTTCTGCCCTTTATTGAACCCATCTTTGCATGAAATATTCCTTTGGTATCTCTAATTTTCTTGAAGAGATCTCTAATCTTTCCCATTCTATTGTTTTCCTCTATTTCTTTGCATTGATTGCTGAGGGAGGCTTTCTTATCTCTCCTTGCTGTTTTTTGGAACTCTGCATTCAAATGGGTACATTTTTCCTTTTCTCCTTTGCTTTTTGCTTCCCTTTATACAGCTATGTGTAAGGCTTCCTCAGACTGCCATTTTGCTTTTGTGCATTTCTTTTTCTTGGGGATGGTCTTGATTCCTGTCTCCTGTACAATGTCATGAACCTCTGTCCATCGTTCATCAGGCACTCTATCTATCAGATCATATGTGGGAAAGGATAAATTAGGTTGGAATTAACACATACATGTTACTACATGTAAAATACATAGTCAACAAGCACCTACTATATAGTACAAAGAAGTCTATTCAATATTCTGTAAGAACCTATATGGGAAATGAGTCTGGAAAAGAATTGATATATGTATATGTATGATTGAATCAATTTGTTATACACCTGAAACTAACAAAACAGTGTGACTCAACTATATCCCAGTACAAAATAAAAATTGATTTTAAAAAAAGCTAAAATGTTAATTGCAATGCATAGGGTAACCACTAAGGGAAAAAAGAAAAAAACAGTACAGAAAAAGAAATTAGCAAAGATCAAAATAGTACACTAGGGGAAAAAAATCACAAAATAAATCAGTAATAGAGGAATTGAACAAAATAGGTAAATGTTTCATAGAAAAAAATAGCAAAATTATGGAAGCATGTCTTTTCTTGTTAATAATTATTTTAAATACAAAAAGATAAAACAATCCATGTAAAAGGCAGAGATTGGCAGAATGGATGAGAAACATTATTAAACCATATCCTGTGTACAAGAAACTCACTTTAAACCCAAAGACACAAGTGGACTGAAGTAAGAGAGGGGAAAAATAATTGCCATGCAAACAGTAATCAAAAGAAATCTAAAGAGGCTTTACTAATGTTAGACAAAATTGACTCTAAGTCAAAACTATTATGAGAGACAAAAAAGTTTATTACTATTGATAAAAGATTTAATTTACCAAGAAAACATGGCTACTATAAACAGATGCACCAAAGAACAAGTACTTAAATGTGATAAAACTAACAGAATTATAGGGAGCTTTATAGTTCTACAATGATAGTTGAGATTTCGGTACCACATTCTCAATAATGGACAGAACAACCACACAGAAGATCAATTAGAAAATAAAGAACTTCAACAATACTACAAACCAGTTAGACCAGACATATATAGCACATTCTACCCAATATCAGTAGAATACACAATTTATCAAGTGTGTATGGGACATTCTTCAGAGACTGTTAGGTCACAAAACAAGTCTTAATAAATTTTCAAATATTGAAATCATACAAAGTGTTTACTCTGACTACAATGAAATGAAATAAAAAATCAGTAACAGGAGGAAAACTGGATATTCAAAATATATGGAAATTAAACACCACACTCTTAAACAAAAAATAGGTCAAGGAAAAATTACAAATAAAATAGAAAATATTTTGAGATGAATAAAAATAAAACATAGCATATAAGGATTTAGCAAAAACAGCACTCAGAGGAAATTTTAGAGCTCTAAATGCTTACATTAAAAAAGAAGAGTGGCTTCCTTGATGGTTCAGTGGTAAAGACTCTGCCTGCCAATGCAGGAGACAGGGGTTAGATCCCTGTTCTGGGAGGATCTCACATGCCACAGAGCAACTAAGCCTGTTACCACAACTTAGTGAGCCTCTGGTCTAAAGCCCAGGAGCCACAACCATTGAGCCCATGTGCCTCAACTATTGAAACCCACACACCCTAAAGACTGTGTTCCACAACAAGAGAAACCACCTCAATGTAAAGCTGGCACACTGCAACTAAAGAATAGCCTCCACTCCACAACTAGAGAAAAGCTTGTTTAGCAACATGGACTCAGCACAGCCAAAAATAAATAATTTTTTTTTTAAAGAAGAAAGACCCCAAATCAATATTCTAAGTTTACACCTTAAGGACCTATAAAAATAAGAGCAAATGCAATTCAAAAGTAGAAGAGGTAGAAAATAATGAAGAATAGAGAAATGATATAGAGAACAGAAAGAAAAAAAAAATAGAATGAACAAACCCAAAATTTGGTTCTTTGAAAACGTCAACAGAGTTGATATATACTTCAGTACACTAGCAAAGAAAAAGAGAGAAAAGATAGGAATAAGCAAAATCAAAAATGAAAGAAGAAAATTATAAAAGAATACTAAGAACAAATGCATGTTGAGAAATTAGATAATCTAGATGAAATGGATGAATTTCTAGAAACACTCAAATTATCTAAATAACTCAAGAAAAAATATAAAATATGAATAGACTCATAATAATTAAAGAGATTGAATCTATAATAAAAAAATTTCCCAACAAAGAATAGACCTGAATCAGATGGTTTTACTGAAACATTCTATCAAATTTTTAAGGAAGAACTAATGCTAATCCTTCTCAAATTCTTTAAAACAACAGAAGAGGAGGAAAACTTCCTAATACATTCTATGAAGTCATTATTAACATGTTATCAAAGTCAGACAAATATATCACAGAAAAGATAATTACAGACCAATATCTCTCATGAATACAGATGCAAAATTTTCAACAAAATACTAGCAAACCAAATTATTAAGAAGTGGAATTGATTCCAGGAAAGCAAGAGTAGTTTGACATAAGGAAATCAATTCATACACCAAATAACAGATTGAAGCAAAAAAAAAAAAAAAGACATTGTATCATCAATTGATATACCAAAGGCATTTGAAAAAATTCAACATTGTTCAGTAATAGGATCTCTCTCAGAAAATCACTAATAGAAAGGTACTTCCTCAATATGATAAATAGCATTTATGGAAAAAACACAAGTAATAACATACTCAGTGATAAAAGATTGAAAGCCTTCTCCCAAAGATCAGAAACAAGATACAGACGCCCACTTTTACCAGTATGATTAGTCATTGTGCTGGAAGTTTTAGAGCAATTAGAGATAAAGAAAAAAAAAGGTAGAAAAGAAGTAAAACTATATGTCCAGGTGACACAAACTTTAATATAGAAAACCCCAGATAACTGACACTAGAGTTAATGAAATAAGTGCACAAATTTGCAAGTTATAAAATCAACACCCCCGAATCAGGTTTGTTTCTATATACTATCAATAAAATCTTAAGATGTAGTTTAGAAGGTAATTTCCTTCATTATAGCATCTGAAAGCATAAAATACCCAGGAACAAATTTAACAAAAGAAGTGAAAGACATATATGCTGAAACTACAAAACACAGCTAAAAGAAATTAAAGAAGACCTAATTCAATGGAAGATATCCTGTGTTCATGGATTGGAAAATATTGTTAACATTCCAGTACTATCCCAAATAATCTACAGGTTGAACACTAGCCCTCTCAAAATTCTAGCAGATTTTTTTTTCTTTTCCAGAAAAGGTGATCCTAAAATTCATGCAGAATTACTAGGGGTCCTAATAACTGGAACAATTTGTAAAAAGAAAAATGGAGGACTCAAACTTCCTGATTTTAAAATGTATTACAAAACTGTAGCTATCAAAATGGTTCTATGCTAGCGTAAGATTACAAACCATTAGAACAGAATTGAGTCAATAAATAAACCCAATATACCTATGGCCAACTGATTTTTGATAAGGGTTCCAAGTCCATCCAGCAGAAAATGAATAGTCTTTTCAACACATAGTACTAGGATAACGGGATTTCCACAAGCAAAAATTATAGTTGGATCCCTAACTCACAAAATATATAAAATCAATTCAAGATGGGCCATATTCACAAATATAAGACCTAAACCATACAACTCTTAGAGAAAATTTTGGAGTAAATCTTCATGACCTTGGATTCTTAGCTCTGACGCTAAAAGCATGAGTAATAAAATAGATAAAATAGACTTCACAAAAATTTTAAACTTTTGGACTTCCCTGGTGATCCAGTGGTTAAGACTCTACTCTTCCAATGCAGAGGGCATGGGTTTGATCTCTTGCCAGGGAACTAGGGTCCCACATGTGTCACAGCCAACAAAAATTAAAACTTTTGTGCATCAAAGGACATTATTGAGAAAAGTGAAAATACAACCTATAAAATGGAAGAAATATTTGAAACTCCTACATTTGATATGGATACTATATAAACGACTCTCACAACTCAACAACAAAATGACAACCCAATTTAAAAAATGGTCGAAGGATTTGAATAGACATTTCTCTGGAAAAGATATCCAAATGTACTGAAAACACATGAAAAGCAGAACAACATCATTAGTCATTAGGTAAATGCAAATAAAAAGTCCAATGAGATACCACAACATACCTAATAAGATAGCTTTAGTACAAGGAAAACAGAAATTAAGTGCTGCTGAGGAAGTGAAGAAATTGGAACCCTTATATATTAGAAGAGTGAATGTTAAAAAACAACAAACAAAACTGTGAAGTGGTTTGGTGGTTCCTCAAAAACTTAAACAAAATCATCATATGAGTTAGCATTTCCATTCCTAAGTGAATACCCAAGATAATTCAAACAGGAACCAAAGTGATATTTGTATGCCAATGTACATTGCAGCATTATTCACAATAGCCAAAAGGTAGAAAGAATTCAAATGTGCAGATGAATGAATAACCAAAAATCTACTATTTACATACAATTGACTATTATTCAGCCATAAAAAGGAGTGAAGCTCTGATACAAGCTCTTAACTTGGTTGAGTCATGAAAATATTATGATAAATGAAATTACTCAGACACAAAAGGAAAAATATCATTTGATTCTAGTTTCATGATATGTCTATGATCAGCAAATTCATAGAGACAAAAAGTAAATTTGAGCTTACCACGAGCTAAGAGGGAAGGGGGAAGGAAATGGACAGTTATCACTTAATGGGTACAGATTTTTTTGTGGGGAGGATAGCAAGAAAATTGCTCAACCCTTGGAAACTAAACTACACATTTATAAGTAACACAAGGGTCAAAAAGGAAGTCTCAAGAAAAGTAAAGAGAAAATACATTGAACTACATGAAAATAATTTTGTGGGAAAGAGCTGAAGCCAGCCTGAGAGGAAAATTTATAGCACTAAATTCATACATTGGAAAAAAATCAAAACATCTCAAATAAACAGTGTAGCAATATAATCCCACCCAAAGAATCTAGAAAAGCAAGAGCAAAATAATATCAAAGCAGTAAGAATGAAGGAAATAATAAAGATAAGAGTAGAATAAATGAAATTAAAAGAATGAAAGCAATAGAGAAAGTCAAAGAGAAAGAGCTGGTTCTTTGAAAAGATCAATAAAATTGACAAACCTCTAGCAAGAAAGACAAAAATAAAATAACTCATGGTCAAAGTGGAAACACAAGAGATGCTAGAATGTTTTTAGAATTAAATGGAAATAAATCACAACATATTAAAATTTGTGGGACACAGCTAAAGCATTACTGAAAATAAACTTATAGAATTAAATGCTTGTGTTAGTAAAGAAGGCTTAAACTGAATAAGCTAATATTCTCCCTTAAGAAATTATGGAAAGAAGAATAATTCAACATAAGGCATGTTGAACGAAGAAAATAAGGAAGGTAAGGGTAGAAATAAATAAAATTTAAAATAGAGAAAATCAATGAAACTAAATGTTGATTATTTTAAAAGGTACAATTCTAATCAAAAGTGATGTAGGCAAAAGAAAGAACAAAGAGAAACTACCAATATCAGAAAACAAAAAGCAGATATCACTACACATGCTCCAGTAATTAAATGCATAATAAATAAATATTAAGAAAAACTCTATGCCAGTTAATTTAAAAATTTAAATAAGATGGAAATAATCCTGTTAAGTCACAAATTATCAAAAGTTACTGAAGGAGAAGTTGATTACCTGAACAAACATATTTAGTAAACAAATAAAATTTTTACTTAAAATCTTTTGCACAGAGAGAATTCCAGGCCTAAATGACTTCATTGGCAAATTCTATTAGAAAACATTTAAGGGAAAAACCACCTCTGATATGAAAATAGTTCTTATACAAAATAGAGCTAGCGTAACATTTCCAAATCATTTTATGAAGCCCAAATTACTCTGATATCAAATGTGACAAAGATGTTTCAAGAAAACGTAACTAGACATCTACATCCCTTATGAACTTTGATGCAAAAAATACTTAACAATATATTAACAGATCAAATTCAGCAGTATATAAGTGTGCATGCTAAGTTACTTCAGCCACAACAACCAAAGTTCAATCCAGAGGAAGGCCCTAACTCTCTTCAATGCTGTGAAGGCTGAGAAAGATAAGGAAGCTACAGAAGAAAGTTTGAAGCTAGCAGAGGTTGTTTCATGAGGTTTAAGGAAAGAAGCTATCTCCATCACAGTGCAAGGTGAAGCAACAAGTTATCTAGACCATCTAGCTAAAATAATGAAGGTGAGTACACTAAACAAAAGATTTTCATTGCAGATTAAGTGGTCTTGTATTAGAAGAAAATGCCAGCCAGGACTTCCATAGCCACATAATTACAGAGAAGAAGTCCATGCTGGCTTTAACACTTCAAAGGGCAGGCTGACTCTCTCTCTGCTGCTGCTGCTGCTGCTAAGTCGCTTCAGTCATGTCTGACTCTGTGCGACCCCATAGACAGCAGCCCACCAGGCTCCCCCGTCCCTGGGATTCTCCAGGCAAGAACACTGGAGTGGGTTGCCATTTCCTTCTCCAGTGCATGAAAGTGAAAAGTGAAAGTGAAGTCGCTCAGTCATGTCCGACTCTAACAACCCCATGGACTGCAGCCTACCAGGCTCCTCCATCCATGGGATTTTCCAGGCAAGAGTACTGGAGTGGGTTGCATTGCCTTCTCCGGGCTGACTCTCTAGTAAGGCGCTAATGCAGCTGATGGTTTGATGATGAAGCCAGTGCTCATCTACAATTCTGAAAATCCCAGTGCCCTTCATAATTATTTTAAATTGACTTTGCCTGTGCTCTATAAGTGGAATAACAAAGCCCAGATGATAGCACAATCTGTTTACAACATGGTTTACTGAATAGTTTAAGCCCATCATTGAGACTTGCTGCTCAGAAAAAAAGCTTTCTTTCAAAATATTACTGCTCATTGACAATGCACATGTCACCCAAGAGCTCTGATGGAGATGTACAATAAAACTAATTCTGTGTTCATGCCTGCTAACACAACATCCATTCTGCAGCCCATGGATCAAGTCAACGTCCAACACATTTAAGAAATATTTTTCATGAGGCTATAGCTGCCTTAGATAGTGATTCCTCTGACAGAACTGGGAAAAGTAAATTGAATATCTTCTGGAAGGGTTTCATCATTCTAATGAATGTCATTAAGAACATTCATGATTTACAGGAAGAGGTCAAAATACCAACATTCACAGGAGTTTGGAAGAAATTGTTTCCAACTCTTATGGATGACATTGATGGGTTCAAGGCTTCAATGGAGTAAGTCATTTCAGATGTGATAGAAATAGCAAGAGAACTAGAATTAGAAGTGGAGCCTGAAGATATAACTGAATTGCTGCAGTCTCTCAACACAACTTGAATGGATAGGAAGTTGCTTCTTATGAATAAGCAAAGGAAGGGGTTTTTGAGATGGAATCTGCTCCTGGTGAAGACTGTGAGAATGAAAACAAAGGATTTAGAGCAGTACATAAACTTAGTAATAAAGCAGCAACAATATCTGAGAGGACTGATTCTAATATTAAAAGAAGTAAAATTCTATCACGGTAAAATGCTATCAATCTACTATGTGTAAAATGCTATCAAACAGTATTGCATGTGACAGATGAAACATTTGTGAAAGGAAGAGTCAGTTGATATGGAAAATTTCATTGTTGTCTTAGTTTAAGAAACTTCCACAGCCACCCCAAACTTCAGCAGCCACCACCCTGATCAGTCAGCAGCCATGTACACCAAGGCAAGATCCTCCATCAGCAAAAAGATTATGACATGCTGAAGGCTGAATTTTTAGCAATAAAATATTTTAAATTAAGATTTGTACATAGTTTTTAAGACATGATGTTATTGCACACTTAATAAGGTTTAGTATAGTAAAAACAACTGTTATGTGCACTGGCAAACCAAAAAACTTCTCAGTTGCTTTATTGTTGAATTTGCTTTATTGCAATTGTCTGGAATCAAGCTTGCAATATATCCAAGGTATATATGTATATGAAAATGACCAATTAGGATATATTACATGAATACCAGGTTGCTTCAACACTGGAAAAGCAACAAGTGAAATTACTTACAAAACAGAAACAGACTTACAGGCTTAGAAAATGAACTTATGGTTACCAGCAGGGAAGGATGGGATGAAAAGATAGTTAAGGAATTAGGGATGGATATGTACACACTGCTATATTTAAAATGGATAACCAACAAGGACTTACTGTACAGCACAGGGAACGCTGCTCAATGTTGGGTGGCAGCCTGGATGGGAGGGGCATTTGGGGGAGAATGGATACATGTTATATGTATGGATGAGTCCCTTCACCATTCACCTGAAACTACCACTAACAACTATATTGGTTGTTAATTGGCTATACCCCAATATAAAATAAGAAGTTGGACCAAAAGAAAAAAAAAAAGAAAATCTTTCTACATGATTCAGACTATCAACAAGCAAAAATAAAATGTATATATGACAATATCAGGAGATGTAGAAAAAATAGACAATACTGAACATCTGTTTAAAAATTCTCAAAAACTAGGAAGGTATAGAAATGTTCTCAGCCTTTAAAAAGGCATGTATGAAATATCGATAGTTTATATTGAACTTCATGGAAAGAGACTGAAAGTTTTGTCCTTCAGATCAGAAACAAGACTCTCACCACTTGTACTTGACATTATACTGTAGATCCTAGCCCATGCAATCAGGTAGGAAAAAAGTGATATAAAAGACATCTATGTTTTAAAATAAGAAATTAAACTGCCTTTATTCTCAGATGACATGATTATTTATTTAGAAAATGACAGAGTCTTCCAACAAAAGCTATCATATCTGAGAGGAAAGATTTTGAACCTGTAGGATGCCAGGTCAATATATCAAAATCAATTTAAGTTCTCTATACCAGCAATAGAAGCTGTAAATTAAAATGAAGAAAATAATATACATTTATAATACTAGCAAACTATGAAGTATTTATAAATAAATAAACACTAATAAATACTCTAATAAGATAAGTGCAATGCTTAGATGTTAAAATATCCAAAACATTTCTGTGAGAAATATAAAGTCCTATATTAGTGGAGATAAACACTGAAGTCATAGATTAGAAAAAAAAATATGTTAAGATGTCAATTATTCTCAAATGGATCTCTAGAATGCAAGCATCAAAATTCCAATACACTTTTTCTATTAAAAAATTACGACACTAATTACAAACTTTATACAGAAAATCAAAGAAACTGTTATAGCCCAAACAACTTTGAAAAAGGATTCAAGAACTCTTACAACTTAAAGACTTACCGAGCTATCATTAGTAAGTCCATGTGACACTGAGAAAAGTAGAGATATATGGATCTATAGAACAGGATAGAAAATCTAGAAATAGACACACACACATATGTTCAATTGGTTTTTTGACAAATGTACCAAGATAATTCAATGGAGAAAGAATATACTCTTTAAAAGATAGCATTGGAAAATTTATGTATCAATCAATAAATAATAGAGCCTTGATCACAGCATATATAAAATTTAAATAAAAGTATTTTATAAACTAAATATAAAACATAAAACTATATATTTAAAAGAAAGCTTAGAAAAATATTTCTAATCTTGACTACATGTTTCATAGATAATGCACGAGAAATCAAATTATAAAAAATTCTGTTAGCAATAACCAAAATTTAAAAATGCTGCTCTTCAAAAGGCAACTTTGTAAAAATGAAAAGGCAAGCCTCAGACAAGGAGAAAATATTTTGAAATACATATCAGATTAAGGACTTGTATCCAGAATATAAAAAGAACACCTACAACTTAACAATAATGAGGCAAATAACAATTTAAAATGAGCAAAATTTGAACAGATAATTCATGAAAGAAGAGATACAGATGGCATGTAAACATATGAAAAGATGGTGAATATCACAAACAATTAAAGAAAAGTAAGTTATAAGCATTACACACTTAACAGCTTATCTAATATTTAAAAACTGTAAACACCAAGAGCTGACAAGGATGAAGAACAAATTGAGCTCTTGCAGTAAGGATGGAAATTATACATGAATTTTAGATAGGATTTTGGCACTTTCTTCCAAAATTAAACATATCATATGACCCTGCTGTCTCAACCCTAGCAATTTACCCAACAGAAATATAAACGTGTCCAACACAAAGACCTCTACACAAATGTTCATAGCAGCTTCATAATAACAAAAAAACTGGAAACAATCCAAATCTTCAACAATTGGTAATCAGCTAAAGAAAAACTGTGAGTATTATTTAACAATAAAGAAGAATGAACTACTAAAACACACAGTAGCACAGAAGAATCTAAAAAGCATTATTTTACATCAGTAATTATGAGAAGTTAGACACAAAATTGTATCTGTATATATATTTCTATACAACTATAAACATATATTCACATAAGAAGCAGAAGATATTAAGAAGAGGTGGCAAGAATACACAGAAGAACTGTACAAAAAAGATCTTCATGACCCGGATAATCAC
>NW_024070207.1:33019138-33046621 GCF_014754425.2 Oryx dammah | reverse complement strand
GGAGAGTGAAAAAGTTGGCTTAAAGCTCAACCTTCAGAAAACGAAGATCATGGTATCTGGTCCCATCACTTCATGGGAAATAGACGGGGAAACAGTGTCAGACTTTATTTTGCGGGGCTCAAAAATCACTGCAGATGATGACTGCAGCCATGAAATTAAAAGATGCTTACTTCTTGGAAGAAAAGTTATGACCAACCTAGATAGCATATTCAAAAGCAGAGACATTACTTTGCCGACTAAGGTCCGTCTAGTCAAGGCTATGGTTTTTCCAGTGGTCATGTATGGATGTGGGAGTTGGACTGCAAGAAGGCTGAGCACTGAAGAATTGATGCTTTTGAACTGTGGTTTTGGAGAAGACTCTTGAGAGTCCCTTGGACTGCAAGGAGATCCAACCAGTCCATTCTGAAGATCAGCCCTGGGATTTCTTTGGAAGGAATGATGCTAAAGCTGAAACTCCAGTACTTTGGCCACCTCATGCGAAGAGTTGACTCATTGGAAAAGACTCTGATGCTGAGAGGGATTGGGGGGGCAGGAGGAGAAGGGGACGACAGAGGATGAGATGGCTGGATGGTATCATGGACTCGATGGACGTGAGTTTGAGTGAACTCCGGGAGTTGGTGATGTACAGTGAGGCCTGGTGTGCTGCAATTCATGGGGTCGCAAAGAGTCAGACACTACTGAGCGACTGAACTGAACACACATGCAGTTCTATTCTGGAAAAGGTGAAATTATTGAGCCAGAAATCAGATTAATCTTTACCATGGACTGGGAGCTGAGCTCCAGATTTCATTTAAAATAAAAGCCAGTGTCCTTACAGTGGCCTGTAAGGACTTATGCAATCTGACATCCCATTACCTCTCTGACCTCATCTTCTACTCTTCTGTCATCACTCACTTTATCTCAGCCACACTGGCCTCTTCGCTATATTCCTCAAACATACTAAGTACAATACCACTTTAAGGCTTCTGTATTGGTTATATCTTCCTTCTAGAACATCCCCCCCCCAAGATATCTGTTGGTTAACTTCCTCAAATCGACACTCAAATTTCACCTTCAAAAGGAGGCCTCCCTGACCACCCTGTTTAATATTGATTCCTTTCCATACACTCCGGATACCTGTCATCTTCTAACATTAAGTGTGGGCTTCTCAGGTGCTCAGTGTTAAAGAATCTGTCTTCAATGCAGAAGGCACAGGTTCAATCCCTGAGTTAGAAAGATCCCCTGGAGAAGGAAATGGCAACCCATTCTAGTATTCTTGCCTGGGAAATCCCGTAGACAGAGGAGCCAGGCAGGCTATAGTCCATGGGTGTCTCAAAAGAATTGGACATAACTTAGCCATTAAACATCAATAATATATGAATTAACTTACTGAAGTTGTTTATTTTTGTTTATCTCCTCCTCTAGAATGAACATCATGAAGGTGAAGATCTTTGCCTGATATGTCTGCTGGTTTGGCCCAAGCACATAAAACAGTGGGAGTTTGGGGTCTAGTAGGCTGAGATATTTATTAAATAAATGAATAGTACAAAAAAAAAGAAAAGAAAATCAATAGCTGTATTAGTTGTGAGATGCCCTTTTTATGGCCTGGAATTTTTATTGCAATTTGTTTATCTTAAGTTAATGAACTATGTAACCTATGGAAGTTGGTTATATATATATATATATATATACATATTTACAGTTATAGTTCTATGGAAATTCGAATGCCTTTTGAAAAAGAGCCTAGGTTTAATACACAGGGAAAATGGTAAATAAACTAGGGCTTCCCTGGTGGCTCAGCGGTTAAAGCATCTGCCTCCAATGCTGGAGACCCGGGTTCGATCCCTGGGTCGGGAATATTCCCCTGGAGAAGGAAATGGCAACCCACTCTAGTATTCTTGCCTGGAGAATCCCATGGACTGAGGAGCCTGGTGGGCTGCAATCCATGGGGTCACAAAGAGTCGGACACGACTGAGTGACTTTACTTACTTACACTAGTTTTGCAAATTTGCTTCCTGATTCATTTCTTGCAATAAGCCTTCCTTAACTATTTCCATCACATCCTGATTATGCTTTTGCTTGTATCTCTTCATCAGTCCATTACAAGTTTCAGTTTCGTTCAGTTGCTCAGTCGTGTCCAACTCTTTGTGAACCCATTGACTGCAGTACACCAGGCCTCCCTGTCCATCATCAACTCACGGAGTTTACTCAAGCTCATGTCCATTGAGTCAGTGATGCCATCCAACCAGCTCATTTTTTTTTAATTTATTTAATTGGAGGCTAATTGCTTTACAATACTGTAGTCATTTTTGTTATACATTGACATGAATCAGCCATGGGTGTACATGTGTTTCCCATCCTGAACCCCCCTCGCAACTTCCTCCCCATCTCATCCCTCAGGGTCAGCCCAGTGCACCAGCCCTGAGCACCCTGTCTCATGCATCGAACTTTGACTGGCGATCTACTTCACTTATGATAATATACATGTTTCAATGCTATTCTCTCAAATAAAACCACCCTCGCTGTCTACCACAGAGTCCAAAAGTTTGTTCTTTACATCTGTGTCTCTTTTGCTTTCTCACATATAGGGTCATCATCACCATCTTTCTAAATTTCATATATATGCATTAGTATACTGTATTGGTATTTTTTCTTTCTGACTTACTTCACTCTGTATAATAGGCTCCAGTATCATCCACCTCATTAGAACTGATTCAAATGCATTCTTTTTAAAAGCTGAGTAATATTCCATAGTGTTTATGTACCAAAGCTTTCTTATCCACTTGTCTGCTGATGGACATCTAGGTTGCTTCCATGTCCTAGTTATTGCAAACAGTGCTGCCATGAACATTGGAGTACGTGTGTCTCTTTCAATTCTGGTTTCCTCAGTATGTATGCCCAGCAGTGGGATTGCTGGGTCATAAGGCAGTTCTATTTCCAGTGTTTTTTAAGGAATCTCCACACTCTTCTCCATAGTAGCTGTACTAGTTTGCATTCCCACCAACAGTGTAGGAGGATTCCCTTTTCTCCTCACCCTCTCCAGCATTTATTGCTTGTAGACATTTGGATGGCAGCCATTCTGACTAGCATAAAATGGTACCTCATTGTGCTTTTGATTTGCATTTCTCTGACAATGAGTGATGTTGAGTATCTTTTCATGTGTTTGTTAGCCATCTGTATGTCTTCTTAGGAGAAATGTCTGTTTAGTTCTTTGGCTCATTTTTTGATTGGGTCGTTTATTTTTCTGGAATTGAGCTGCACAAGCTGCTTGTATATTTTTGAGATTAATTCTTTGTCAGTTGCTTCAGTTGCTATTATTTTCTCCCATTCTGAAGGTTGTCTTTTCACCTTGCTTATAGTTTCCTTCCTTGTGCAAAAGCTTTTAATTAGGTCCCATTTGATTATTTTTGCTTTTATTTCCGTTACCATGGGAGGTGGGTCATAGAGGATCCTGCTGTGATTTATGTCAGAGAGTGTTTTGCCTATGTTTTCCTCCAGGAGTTTTATAGTTTCTGGTCATACATTTAGATCTTTATCCATTTTGAGTTTATTTTTCAGAGTACATCATGAGAAATGCTGGGCTGGAAGAAACACAAGCTGGAATCAAGATTGCTGGGAGAAATATCAATAACCTCAGATATGCAGATGATACCACCCTTATGGCAGAAAGTGAAGAGGAACTAAAAAGTCTCTTGATGAAAGTGAAAGAGGAGAGTGAAAAAGCTGCCTTAAAGCTCAACGTTCAGAAAACGAAGATCATGGCATCTGGTCCCATCACTTCATGGGAAATAGATGGGGAAACAGTGGAAACAGTGTCAGACTTTATTTTGGGGGGCTCAAAAATCACTGCAGATGGTGATTGCAGCCATGAAATTAAAAGACACTTACTCCTTGGAAGGAAAGTTATGACCAACCTAGATAGCATATTCAAAAGCAGAGACATTACTTTGCCAACAAGTTCCATCTAGTCAAGGCTATGGTTTTTCCAGTGGTCATGTATGGATGTGAGAGTTGGACTGTGAAGAAAGCTGAGCGCCAGAGAATTGATGCTTTTGAGCTGTGGTGTTGGAGAAGACTCTTGAGAGTCCCTTGGACTGCAAGGAGATCCAACCAGTCCATTCTAAAGGAGATCAGTCCTGGGTGTTCTTTGGAAGGAATGATGCTAAAGCTGAAACTCCAGTACTTTGGCCACCTCATACGAAGAGTTGACTCATTGGGAAAGACTCTGATACTGGGAGGGATTGGGGGCAGGAGGAGAAGGGGATGAAAGAGGATGAGATGGCTGGATGGCATCACTGACTTGATGGACGTGAGTTTGAGTGAACTTCGGGAGTTGGTTATGGACAGGGAGGCCTGGCATGCTGCAATTCATGGGGTCGCAGAGTCGGACACGACTGAGCAACTGAACTGAACTGATGGTGTTAGAAAGTGTTCTAGTTTCATTCTTTTACAAGTGGTTCACCAGTTTTCCCAGCACCACTTGTTAAAGAGATTGTCTTTTCTCCATTGTATATTCTTGCCTTCTTTGTCAAAGATAAGGTGTCCAGAGGTGCGTGGATTTATCTCTGGGCTATTTTGTTCCATTGATCTATATTTCTGTCTTTGTGCCAGTATCATAGTGTCTTGATGACTATAGCTTTGTAGTATATTGTATGTAGTATATTTGTAGTATATTGATTCTTCTGATCCATGAACATGGTATATTTCTCCACCTATTTGTGTCCTTTTTTATTTCTTTCATCAGTGTTTTATAGTTTTCTATATATAGGTCTTTTGTTTCTTTAGGTAGATTTATTCCTAAGTATTTTATTATTTTCATTGCGATGGTGAATGGAATTGTTTCCTTAATTTCTCTTTCTGTTTTCTCATTGTCAGCATATAGGAATGCAAGGGATTTCTGTGTGTTAATTTTACATCCTGCAATTCACTATATTCATTCATTAGCTCTAGTAATTTTCTGGCAGAGTCTTTCAGGTTTTCTATGTAGAGGATCATGTCATCTGCAAACAGTGAGAGCTTTACTTCTTTTCCAATCTGGATTCCTTTTATTTCTTTTTCTGCTCTGATTGCTGTAGCTAAAACTTCCAAAACTATGTTGAATAGTAGTGGTGAGAGTAGGCACCCTTGTCTTGTTCCTGACTTTAGGGGATATGCTTTCAATTTTTCCCCATTGAGGATAATGTTTGCTGTGATTTTATCATATATGGTATCTTCCTTCCATTCCTGCTTTCTGGAGAGTTTTTATCATAAATGGATGTTGAATTTTGTCAAAGGCTTTCTCTGTATTTATTGAGATAATCATATGGGTTTATCTTTCCGTTTGTTAATGTGGTGTATCACATTGATTGATTTGTGAATATTGAAGAATCCTTGCATCTTTGGGATAAAGCCCACTTGGTCATGATGTATGATCTTTTAACATGTTGTTGGATGCTGTTTCCTAGAATTTTGTTAAGGATTTTTGCATCTATGTTCATCAATGATATTGGCCTGCAGTTTTCTTTTTTAGTGGCATCTTTGTCTGGTTTTGGTATTACAGTAATGGTGGCCTCATAGAATGAGTTTGGAAGTTTAACTTCCTCTGCAATTTTTCAAGAGTTTGAGTAGGATGGGTGTTAGCTCTTCTCTAAATTTTTGGTAGAATTCAGCTGTGAAGCCATCTGGTCCTGGCCTTTTGTTTGCTGGAAGCTTTCTGATTATAGTTTCAATTTCCGTGCTTGTGATTGGTCTGTTATGGTCTTCTATTTCATCCTGGTTCAGTTTTGGAAGGTTATCTAAGAATTTGTCCATTTCTTCCGAGTTGTCCATTTTATTAGCATATGGTTGCTGATAGTAGTCTCTTATTATCCTTTGTATTTCAGTGGTGTCTCATCCAACCATCTCTAGCTCTGTTGTCACCTTCTCCTCCTGCCTTCAATCTTTCTCAGCATAAGGGTCTGTTCAAATGAGTAAGTTCCTCACATCAGGTGGCCAAATTATTGGAGTTTCAGCTTCAGCCTCAGTCCGTCCAATGAATATTCAGGACTGATCTCCTTTAGGATGGACTGGTTGGATCTCCTAGCTGTCCAAGAGACTCTCAAGAGTCTTCTCCAAGACCATAGTTCAAAAGCATCAATTCTTCGGAGTGCAGCCTTCTTTACAGTCCAACTCTCACATCCATACATGACTACTGGAAAAACCATAGCTTTGACTAGATGGACCTTTGTTGACAAAGTAATGTCTCTGCTTTTTAATATGCTGTCTAGGTTAGTCATAACTCTTCTTCCACGGAGCAAGTGTCTTTTAATTTCAAGGCTGCAGTCACCATCTGCAGTGATTTTGGAGCCCACAAAAATAGTCTGTCGCTGTTTCCAATGCTTCCCCATCTATTTGCCATGAAGTAATGGGACCATCTACCATAATCTTAGTTTTCTGAATGTTGACCTTTACGCCAAAGTTTTCACTCTCCTATTTCACTTTCATCAAGAGGCTTTTTAGTTCCTCTTCACTTTCTGCCATAAGGGTGGTGTCATCTGCATATCTGAGGTTATTGATATTTCTCCTGGCAATCTTGATTCTAGCTTGTGCTTCATCCAGATCAGCATTTCTCATGATGTCCTCTGCATAGAAGTTAAATAAGATGGTGACAATACACAGCCTTGACATACTCCTTTCCCAATTTGAAACCAGTCTGTTGTTCCATATCCAGTTCGAACTGTTGCTTCTTGACGTGCATTCAGATTTTTCAGGAGGTAGGTCAGGTGGTCTGGTATTCTGATTTACTGAAGAATTTTCCACAGTCTGTTGTGATCCATACAGTCATGGCTTTGGCATAGTCAATAAAGCAGAAATAGATGTTTTTCTGAAACTCTTGGTTTTTTGATGATCTGACAGATGTTTGCTATTTGATCTCTGGTTCCTCTGCCTTTTCTTAATCAAGCTTGCACATACAGAAGTTCACCATTCATGGAGAATTTTGAGCATTACTTTTCTAGCGTGTGAGATGAGTGCCATTGTGCGGTAGTTTGAGCATTTTTTGGCATTGACTTTCTTTGGGATTGGAATGAAAACTGACCATTTCCAGTCTTGTGGCCACTGCTGAATTTTCTAAATTTGCTGGCATATTGAGTGCAGCACTTTCACAGCATCATCTTTTAGGATTTGAAATAGCTCAACTGGAATTCCATCACCCCCACTAGCTTTGTTCGTAGTGATGCTTCCTTAGGCCCACTTGACTTCACATTCCAGGATGTTTGGCTCTAGGTCAGTGATCACACCATCATGATTCTCTTGGTCATGAAGATCTTTTTTGTACGGTTCTTCTGTGTATTCTTGAGACCACTTCTTAACATCTTCTGCTTCTGTTAGGTCCATACCAATTCTGTCCTTTATTGTACCCATCTTTGCATGAAATATTCCCTCTGTATCTCTAATTTTCTTGGAGAGATCTCTAGTTTTTCCCATTCTATTATTTTATTCTATTTCTTTGCATTGTTCACTGAGGAAGGCTTTCTTATCTTTCCATGTTATTCTTTGGAACTCTGCATTCAGATTGGTATATCTTTCTTTTTCTCCTTTGCATTTCACTTCTCTTCTTCTCATAGCTGTTTTTAAGGATTCCTCAACCATTTTACCTTTTTGCATTTTTTTTTCCTTTGGGAATGGTCTTGATCCCTGTCTCCTGCTCAGTGTCATGAACCTCTGTCCATAGTTCTTCAGGCACTCTATCAGATTTAATCCCTTAAATCTATTTCTCACTTCCACTGTATAGCCATAAGGGATTTGATTTTAGGTCATACCTGAATGGTCTAGTGGTTTTCCCTATTTTCTTCAATTTAAGTCTGAATTTGGCAATAAGGAGTTCATTATCTGTGCCACAGTCAGCTCCCAGTCTTGTTTTTGCTGAGTATAGAGCTTCTCTATCTTTGGCTGCAAAGAATGTAATCAATCTGATTTCAGTATTGACCTTCTGGTGATGTCCATTTGTAGAGTCTTCTCTTGTGTTGTTGAAAGAGGGTGTTTGCTATGACCAGTGTGTTCTCTTAGCAAAACTATGTTATCCTTTGCCCTGATTCATTCTGTACTCCAAGGCCAAATTTTCCCATTATTCCAGGTATTTCTTGACTCCCTACTTTTGTATTCCAGTCCCCTATAATGAGAAGGACATCTTTTTTGGGTGTTAGTTCTATAAGGTCTTGTAGGTCTTCATTGAACTGATCAACTTCAGCTTCTTCAGTGTTACTGGTTGGGGCATAGGCTTGGATCACCATGATATTGAATGGTTTGCCTTGGAAACAAACAGAGATCATTGTGTCACTTTTGAGATTGTAACAAAGAACAAAGAATTGTAACTTTTGTTGACTATGATGGCTATTCCATTTCTTCTAAGGGAGTCTTGCCCACAGTAGTAGATATAATGTTCATCTGAGTTAAATTTACCCATTCCAGTCCATTTTAGTTTGCTGATTCCTAAACTGTAGATATTCACTCTTGCCATCTCCTGTTTGACCACTTCCAATTTGCCTGATTCATGGACCTAACATTCCAGGTTCCTATGCAATATTGCTCTTTACAGCATCGAACTTTACTTCCATTACCAGTCACATCCACAACTGGGTGGTGGTGTTGCTTTGGCTCCATTTCTACATTCTTTCTGGAGTTAGTTCTCCACTAATCTCCAGTAGCATATTGGGCGCCTACAGACCTGGGGAGTTCATCTTTCAGTGTCCTCTTTTTGCCTTTTCATACTGTTCATGGGGTTCTCAAGGCAAGAATACTGAAGTGGTTTGCCATTCTCTTCTCCAGTGGACCAGGTTTTATCATAACTTTCCACCATGACTTGTCTGTCTTGGGTGGCCCTACACGGCATGGCCCATAGTTTCATTGAGTTAGACAAGGCTGTGGTCCATGTGATCAGATTGGTTAGTTTTCTGTGTTTGTGGTTTTCAGTCTGTCTTCACTTTGATGGAGAAGGGTAAGAGGCTTATGGAACGTTCCTGATGGGAGAGACTGACTGAGGGAGAAACTGGGTCTTGTTCTGATGGGCAGGGCCATGCTCAGTAAATCTTTAACCCAATTTTCTGTTGAAAGGTGGGGCTGTGTTCCCTCCCTGTTGTTTGACCTGAGGCTAAAGTATGGTGAAGGTTGACCTCCCTCAAAAGTTCCCATGCAGGCAGTGCTACACTTAGTGCCCTCAGCCCTACAGCAGGTCACTGCTGACCCAAGCCTCTGCCAGAGGCTCCTGGACACTCACAGGCAAGTCTGTGTACTAGTTTACTCAATTGCTTAAGTTGTCTAGTTCACTAATTGCCAAGCATGACTGGTAATCATGGTCACAGAACAAACTTTTAAGAAATATAAATGTCTGTATTCTACCCCAAGCACACTGACCAGTGATCATTAGGCAGTGAAACCTGAAATCTTTATTTTTAAATATTTATCTATATGATTTGAATGATCATCCAGATTTAGGACAAAATTCCATAAATGATTCCTGAACATGAGTCATACTCTACAGCCAGATAAGTTCCTAAAATGCTATAATGAGGTCTTCTATGTATACCACCAGAGGGATCATATAGTAGGACATTTAATATGGGGAAGCTAGATGATCAAAACTAATTAATCTTATCCATGATGTTTTATCTCATGGAACGAGTAAATCTTCCAATTTTTATTGACCAAAAAATTTCATAGTCCCTGATAGCCTGCCCACTGGGCTCAGAGCTTGAAACCCCAACCTCTAAACTGTCTTGATCAAACTTCTCCTTTTAAACAGTGATTAAATGAGGTTTTTGTTTATTATGCAGATTAAATTTGCAGATGATCCAAACATCGAATCTTATCATAAACTGAATGACATATGAAATCCAAAAATCCCCAAACGTTATAAAATGTTCAGCCGGAACTCAAACAGTGCAGTTTGACAGACACTACTTGTATTTATTACATCATACTCCAATCTACATTTAGGAGTCTCTTCTGAAAATAATAACAATTAGGGAAAATTGTATGTATAAAGATGTTTAATTACAGTGCTTTTAAAATATGCAAATAAATAATTGTTATTGTAATTTTTAAAGAATGTTCAAACGTACAGAGGAACAATTAAATATCATGGACAAACATTCCATGTAGAAACAGCCAATATTAACGTGCTGATGTACTGACTTTTAACTCATAGCTCTATATGTTTTTCTTTTTTTTAACAAAACTATAATTATACATACATAAAATCTTATATTCTGTTTTTCTCACCTAGCACTGATTGTCTATTTAATGTGATGGAAGATGCTAACAATCATTAAAACTTGACTGATTTTTAAAAGTTTTTTCGGTGACCCTAACATATTGCTGTAAATAAAAGACATATGCTTACCACTTTTGAAATATTTTAAGGGCATGGAAACATTCTTGACATAATGCTAAGTAAAAACTCAGAACATAGAAATATCCATACATGTCTTAGTCCATTCAGGCTGCTATGACAAAGTACACAGACTGAGTAGGTTATACCCAATATACCTTTATTGCTTATGGTTCTAGAGCTTGGAAGTCCAAAATCAGGGTGCCAGCATGGTCAGGGGGCTTATTTCCAGAATGCAGACTTCTTATTGTATCCTCACCTGAGGAAAAGAGTGAGGGATCTCTCTGGAGTCTCTTACGTAAGAATGTTAACCCCATTCATGAAGTCTCTACTCTCATGACCCAAGGACCTCCCAAAGGCCCCATCTCCTAATACCATCACATTGAGCACCAGGATGTAGATGGGAGGGAGGAGATACATGTATACATATGGCTGATTCATGTTGAGGTTTGATAGAAAACAACAAAATTCTGTAAAGCAATTATCCTTCAATTAAAAAATAAATTAATTTAAAAGAATAAAGAATTAAATATCAAAAGTAGAAGGAAATATACCAAAAATCAATAATTATAATGTATATAAAAATAACATTATATACCCATGCACTGATGGTCACATTATCTTTGATAAAGATAAATAAAGGAGATGAAGATAAAAGAGGCAAGAATATACAATGGAGAAAAGACAGTCTCTTCATAAGTGGTGCTAGGAAAACTGCACAGCTATGTGTAAAAGAATGAAATTAGAACACTACCTACTACCATACACAAAAATAAACTCTAAATGGAACAAGGAACTAAATGTAAGACCACAAACTGTATAACTCTTAGAGGAAAACATAAGAAAAACACTCTGACAAAAAGATCTTTTTTGACCCACCTTCAAAGCAATGAAAATAAAACAAATATAAACAAAGGGGGCCTAATTAAACTTGAAAGTTTTTGCACAGCAAAGGAAACTATAAATAAAGGAAAAGACACGCCACAGAATGGGAGAAATTATCTACAAATAAAGTGACACACAAGAGATTAATCTCTAAAATACATTATACAAACAGCACACGTAGCTCAACACAACAATAACAACCCCATCAGAAAATGGGGAGAAGATTTAAATAGCCATTTTTTCCAAAGAAGACATACAGATGGCCAAGAAGCACATGCATAGATGTTCAACATCATTAATTATTAGAGAAAAGCCAATCAAAATGACAATGAGGTATCACCACACACCAATCAGAATCAGTTCAGTTCAGTTGCTCAGTCATGTCCGACTCTTTGCGACCCCATGAATTGCAGCACACCAGGCCTCCCTGTCCATCACCAACTCCTGGAGTTCACTCAGACTCACATCCATCGAGTCCGTGATACCATCCAGCCATCTCATCCTCTGTCGTCCCCTTCTCCTCCTGCCCCCAATCCCTCTCAGCATCAGAGTCTTTTCCAATGAGTCAACTCTTCGCATGAGGTGGCCAAAGTATGGGAGCTTCAGCTTTAGCATCATTCCTTCCAAAGAAATCCCAGGGTTGATCTCCTTCAGAATGGACTGGTTGGATTTCCTTGCAGTCCAAGGGACTCTCAAGAGTCTTCTCCAACACCACAGTTCCAAAGCATCAATTCTTTGGCACTCAGCCTTCTTCACAGTCCAACTCTCACATCCATACATGACCACAGGAAAAACCATAGCCTTGACTAGACGGACCTTAGTTGGCAAAGTAATGTCTCTGCTTTTGAATATACTATCTAGGTTGGTCATAACTTTTCTTCCAAGGAGTAAGCATCTTTTAATTCCATGGCTGCAGTCACAATCTGCAGTGATTTTGGAGCCCCCCAAAAATAAAGTCTGACACTGTTTCTACTGTTTCCCCATCTATTTCCCATGAAGTGATGGGACCAGATGCCATGATCTTCGTTTTCTGAATGTTGAGCTTTAAACCAACTTTTTCACTCTTCTCTTTCACTTTCACCAAGAGGCTTTTTAGCTCCTCTTCACTTTCTGCCATAAGGGTGGTGTCATCTGCATATCTGAGGTTATTGATATTTCTCCCGGCAATCTTGATTCCAGCTTGTGTTTCTTCCAGTCCAGCATTTCTCATGACGTACTCTGCATATAAGTTAAATAAGCAGGGTAACAATATACAGCCTTGATGTACTCCTTTTCCTATTTGGAACCAGTCTGTTGTTCCATGTCCAGTTCTAACTGTTGCTTCCTGACCTGCATACAGATTTCTCAAGAGGCAGATCAAGTTGTCTGGTATTCCCATCTCTCTCAGAATTTTCCACAGTTGATTGTGATCCACACAGTCAAAGGCTTTGGCATAGTCAATAAACCAGAAATAGATGTTTTTCAGGAACTCTCTTGCTTTTTTGATGATCCAGCGGATGTTGGCAATTTGACCTCTAGTTCCTCTGCCTTTTCTAAAACCAGCTTGAACATCAAGGAGTTCATGGTTCATGTATTGCTGAAGCCTGGCTTGGAGAATTTTGAGCATTACTTTACTAGCATGTGAGATGAGTGCAATTGTGTGGTAGTTTGAGCATTCCTTGGCATTGCCTTTCTTTGGGATTGGAATGAAAACTGACCTTTTCCAGTCCTGTGGCCACTGCTGAGTTTTCCAAATTTGCTGGCATATTGAGTGCAGCACTTTCACAGCATCATCTTTCAGGATTTGAAACAGTTCCACTGGAATTCCATCACCTCCACTAGCTTTGTTCGTAGTGATGCTTTCTAAGGCCCACTTGACTTCACATTCCAGGATGTCTGGCTCTAGATGAGTGATCACACCATCGTGATTATCTGGGTTGTGAAGATCTTTTTTGTACGGTTCTTCCTTGTATTCTTGCCACCTCTTCTTAATTTCTTCTGCTTCTGTTAGGTCCATACCATTTCTGTATTTTATCAATCCCATCTTTGCATGAAATGTTCCCTTGGTATCTCTAATTTTCTTGAAGAGATCTCTAGTCTTTCCCATTCTGTTGTTTTCCTCTATTTCTTTGCATTGATCACTGAAGAAGGCTTTCTTATTTCTTCTTGCTATTCTTTGGAACTCTGCATTCAGATGCTTATATCTTTCCTTTTCTCCTTTGCTTTTCACCTCTCTTCTTTTCACAGCTATTTGTAAGGCCTCCCCAGACAGCCATTTTGCTTTTTTGAATTTCTTTTCCATGGGGATGGTCTTGATCCCTGTCTCCTGTACAATGTCATGAACCTCACTCCATAGTTCATCAGGCACTCTATCTATCAGATCTAGGCCCTTAAATCTATTTCTCACTTCCACTGTATAATCATAAGGGATTTGATTTAGGTCATACCTGAATGGTCTAGTGGTTTTCCCTGCTTTCTTCAATTTAAGTCTGAATTGGGCAATAAGGAGTTCATGATCTGAGCCACAGTTAGCTCCTGAATACCCATCATCAAAAAGTCTATAAACAATAAATGCTGGAGAGAATGTGGAGTAAAGGTAACTCTCCTACACAATTGGTGGGAATGTAAATTGGTACAACCACTATGGAGAAGAGTATGGAGTTAAAAAACTGAAAATAAAACTACCATATGATCCAGCAACACTACTCCTGACATATATCAGAAGAAAACCATAATTTGAAATGATACGTGTTCCCCAATGTTTACTGCAGCACTATCTACAATTCCAGGATGTGGAAGGAAAGTAAACGTCCATCAACAAGGTAATGGATAAAGAAGATATAGTACATATATACAGTGTAATGTTACTCAGTCATAAAAAAGAATGACATTATGCCATTTGCAGCAACACGGATGGACCTAGAAATTATCATAATAAGTGAAGTAAGTCAGAGAAAGACAAATAACCTATGATATCACTTACATGTGGAATCTAAAGCAATGTTACAAAAGAACTTATTTATACAACATAAACAGACACACGGACTTAGAAAACAAACTTAGGTTACCAAAAGGGAATGTAGGGGAGGGATAAACTGGGAGACAAGGATTGGCATATACACACTACTGAGCCTGGTGGGCTGCAGTCCATGGGGTCACTAAGAGTCTGACATGACTGAGCGACTTCACTTTCACTTTTCACTTTCATGCATTGGAGAAGGAAATGGCAACCCATTCCAGTGTTTTTGCCTGGAGAATCCCAGGGACAGGGGAGCCTGGTGGCTACTGTCTATGGGGTCACACAGAGTTGGACACGACTGAAGCAACTTAGCAGCAGCATATATAAAATATTTATTTCCTAAAGGAAATTAACCCTGAATACTCATTGGAAGGACTAATGCTGAAGCTGAAGCTCTATTACTTGGCCACCTGATTCAAAGAGCAAACTCATTGAAAAAGATCTTGATGCTGGGAAAGACTGAAGGCAAAAGAAGATGGTGGCAGAGGATGAGATGGTTGGATGGCATCACCAAATCAATGCCCATGAACCGGGGCAAACTCCAGGAGATAGTGAGAGACAGGGAGGCCTGCTGTGTTGCAGTCCATGGAGTTGCAAAGAATTGGACTTGACTTAGTGACTGAACCAAACAGCAACAATATATAAAGTAGATAACCAACAATGATCTACTGTATAGCACAGGGAACTCTATTCATTCTGTAGTAAGCTACATAGGGAAAGAATTTGAAAAGGAATGGATATATGTATGTATAATTGAATCACTTTGCTATACACCTGAAACTAAGACAAAATTGTAAATCAACTATACTCCAATATAAAATAAACTTAAATAAATATATTTAGATTACATGGTTTCCTTTGTATATGTTCTGTATTTACAAGCTACATTGAATAGCATCCATTGCTCACTCTGCTTTTAGGTATTCAGAAAAAGTAATTTTCTAATAACAGTCCAAAGCAAATCAAACTGGATAGGAACTTATGTGAAGATGTGAACTAGCTATCCAGGCAGCTACATTAACAGAAACATAGAGTCTTATTCATGCTAGCAATAGTCTGACACATTTCTGTAATGGGTGGTCAACAAAGATTAAATTGCATTTGGTTCTGGATTCTGTATTTTAAAGAGTATTGACAAACTAGAAAGCACTCAGAAAATGTTTAGCAGAGTAGTTAGGAGTCAATCTATTTTTTTTTGGTGGGGGGTACGTAAAATGGTTAAAAGAGCCAATGATGCCAATCAGAACAAAATTAAGAGGGAAATTCATTTTCAAATAGTTGAAGACTGTCTTAGACAAGAGGCAATTTCTGTCACTCCAAAACAAAAATAAGATAGTACTGAATTTGAAGTTAGAGAAACAAATTTCACTACCAAGTTCCCTAAAGTATGAGAAACAAATGTCTGTCTCAACTTGAGACAGAAACTATATAGTCACCTATCAGGATCACTTAGATTCTTGCTTTAAGTGGCAAGGCAGATTGGATAACCCAAATTTTTAATTTCAACCTTGAGATTCTCTGACTTAAGATTATCTGATTACCTTCACTTAGGAAAACATACTTTTCTATACCATTTACTATCATTCAGAACATGACAAAGTCAATTGACTTATTTATATAGCATTTAAATCTGCTTTTTAGGCTAAGAAGTATAATGTCATATGATAAAAAATGTGTACACTGATACTATGAAAGAATTTCCAAAACAGAAAAAAATTAAGTTAAAAATGTTTTTAAATTTTATAATGAAAAGCTCTGGAGAATCATTCAGATAATGGTATTTCAATTAGTATAAGAGATATTTATTATGATACTGATCACATGATATTAATAATGTTCTATACATATCATAAAATATGAATTATAGACAAAATTCAAATTGTAATAGCATCACCCTGGTATCAAAGGCCATCATAGCTCTCATAATTCATAGAGGGAAAATATCATTATGATTTAAGAATTAAATGTCATTCAAACCTTTTTTATGATAAAATATGTATAATTATACTTTATGAAAAGCATTCAATCTAATGAAACATTAGAGAATATAAAGCAAAACAAGGGTTCTAGCAATGAGAACTTGAGTTATTTATCAATTTGGCACAAAACTTCTGTGCCCAGATCAGAACCATGTCTGTTTTGTCAATGTGTAGACCAGATGACAGTTTCATTTTGAGTCATTTCACTTGAACTATCTAAGAAATTAACGAATACCAACAGATACCTAGGCAATTGTAAGATGGATGGACATAGCCATGTCAGGCATTGGGAGAACAGCAGCTCTGATATCCTGACTAGGCTGAGTTGGATACAGTAAACCATTCATTAACCATTAACTAAGTTCCTAATATTTGCCATCTAGACCTTAAGGATGATACAAAGGTGTTATTCCTGCAATTAAGTACTTTACATCTTCATCAACACTGTAAGGATGTGGAGGAAAAGAAATGTTTGTGCACTGTTGCTGGGAATGCAACTTGGTAGAGTCACAATGAAAAAGAGTATGAAGGGTCCTCAAGAAATTAAAAATTGAACTACCACACAATACAGCAATACCACTTCTGAGTATTTATCTGAATAAATTGAAAACACTAATCTGAAAAGATATACACACCCCAGTGTTCATTGGAGCATTATTTACAACCAAGAAATGAAATCAATCTAAGTGTCTAGTGACAGATGAATATATGAAGATATGGGGAAAAGACAATTTGATATGCATATGCATATATACATGTGTGTAGGTGTATATATATATATACATATATATGTGTGTGTAGGTGTATATATATGTATATATGCATATGCATATATACATGTGTGTAGGTGTATATATATATATGTATATATATATATAATGGAATATTATTTGAACATGAAAAAAGAGTGAAATCTTGACATTTGCAGCAACATGGATGGACCTAGAAGGTGTCATCCTTCTAGAGAAAGACAAATACTGCATGATGTCACTTATATGTGGAATCTAAAAGATAATACCAATAAATGTATACAGCAAACAGATAGAGTCATATATATATAAAACAAACTAGTGGTCACCAGAGGGTACAGGGAAGAGGGAAGGGACAAAATAGGGGTGGGGGATTAAGAGACACAAACTAATACACATAAAACAGATAAGCCACAAGGATATATTATACAGCACAGGGGATTAGAGCCATTATTTTGTAATAGCTTTAAATTAAAATGACTAATGGAATCTAAAAGACAAAATAAATGATCACATAAGACAAAAAAGGACTCACAGATACAGTGAGCAGACTAGTGGCTGCCACACTGGAGGAGTGTGGGGGAATAGGCAAAATAAGTGAAGGAGATTAAGAGGTACAAACTACTAGTTATAAAATAACTAAGGCACAGAGATGTAGTGTACAACATGGGGACTAGTCAATAATAGTGTAACAGCTTTCTATTGTGCATAATTTAAAATATCAAATCATTCTATTATGTATCTGAAACTAAGATATTTTAAATCAACTATACTTCAATTTAAAAATGTATGTACAAATAAATAACACAAGGTACAAGGTGATAAAAAAACCATAAAAGAGGGGGATGTTAAAGTGTTTGGGGAGTTCAGAGGAGGGAAATACTGCTTTTAGAAAGCAAGACTATGCAGGAAATGATATTTCAATTAAATCTAAAAGAAATTTAGAATTCAGATAAAGAGAGATTGGAGAACAAGAAAGGAAGATATTCTATTAATAGAAGAGGGAGAAGAGCACACGCATGCACACACACATAACTGTTTAGGAGTTGAAAGCATATTTAGTGATCATGCTACCTGGCTGAAATGAATGGCTGAAAGGAGTATATTGAAAGATAAGACTAGAAAGATTAATCGAGAGCTGACTCTGGGGGAGGAGGGTCCTAGAGTGATCACTAAACAGACTGAAAACTGTTCAGGACTGAGGGGCTTCACAGGGATTGGACATCTAGTGACAATAGGATACCTCACCTCTCAGAAACAGCTTCACTGTATGCCTAACAGGAGGGGTGGTTGGGCAAACATTGTTTCATAGGCTTCCAAGTACTTCTGATTGGCTGCAGGTTCTATCCAAGTACAGCCTTAAATTTCGAGGGAGCTCAGGAACTAATTAGAGTATACCTAAGCTCTGCATTGAGAAGAAATCTAGTTTGCTTCCTTCTCTCAAGACCCTACCACTTTTACTTGATATTGCCATGTACAATGATTATTGAGTGGAACAATATGTGTGAGCTCAGGGAAAGGAAAATAAGAGCATCAGATTAAATATGATGGGTATAAGGGAAAACTTCAGTCAAACACAATAACTTAATATATGGTTTTGAATAAAGTACTTTGTCTTATCCATATTTGTTTCCTTTAATGAATATTAGTAGCTGACAACTGCCTATATTTCAATTCAGGACTCAAAGGAAGGTTGAGATCTAACTCTACAAAACTGAATTATCAAACATGTAGTCAGTTTCTGCTTGAACTTTTGACATACATTGATAATACTCCTCACCAGAGATGTTGGAACTGAAGTAGTAATATGTATAAAGGCAGCTTCAGAGATAACATTGGCAATAAATAATATTAATATAGTTACAAGGAAAGGAGATTGATTACGTTTGACAGATACTTATTGAGCACTTAGCTTCCTGCCTAGCATAGATTTTAAGGTATGGGAATCAATGGGATGTTGATAAAGTGACCATATAATTTACAGTTGAAAACAGAATACTTTTGAGGGAAAAGAGGGTCTCAGTTAAATTATAATGAAATAGCAAGTGCTCCCTGGTGGACCAGATAATAAAGAATCTGCCTCCAATGAGAGAGACCTGGTTTTTATCCCTGGGTCAGGAAGATACCCAGCAGAAAGGAATGGAAACCAATTCCAGTGTTCTTGCCTGGAGAATCCCATGGACAGAGGAGCCTTGAGGGCTACAGTCCACAGGGTTGCAAACAGTCAAACACGACTGAGTGACTAACACACAACACACAAACAAGAGCTATCCTGAGAAAACTGAGACATATGGTCATTCTTGATTTTTAGAATACGGCTTTTAGCTTGATGGAGTTGGCATGTCAAAAACTCTTAGTATAAAAAGGGGCATGAGACCAAACCCAAAACAATGTGAGTTGGAAAAAAAAATGTTTTGAGAAGAACTATAATCATTGAGAAAGTAAGATTTGAAGTTTGAGTAGATGATACATTTTTGAGTAGGCCTAGACATCAAGGTCGGAGAAGGCAATGGCACCCCACTCCAGTACTCTTGCCTGGAAAATCTCATGGACAGAGGAGCCTGGTGGGCTACAGTCCATGGGGTCGCTAAGAGTCAGACACGACTGAGCAACTTCACT
Source organism: Oryx dammah (assembly GCF_014754425.2). NCBI lineage: Eukaryota > Metazoa > Chordata > Mammalia > Artiodactyla > Bovidae > Oryx > Oryx dammah. The sequence continues at coordinate 33,027,067 of NW_024070207.1, read as the reverse complement.
TTTACTTTTCACTTTCATGCATTGGAGAAGGAAATGGCAACCCACTCCAGTGTTCTTGCCTGGAGAATCCCAGGGATGGCGGAGCCTGGTGGGCTGCTGTCTATGGGGTCGCACAGAGTCGGACTCAACTGAAGCGACTTGGCAACAGCAGCAGCAGCAGACATCAGGTAAAGCAGATGTAGAAGCTTTAAGAAGTCTAATTACAGTGGAAAGGTAGAAGTGAAGTGGATGTGAGAGGGAGCTGGAGGAAGTTCATCTGACCTGAGTCTATTCTTGTTTTAGTGGAATGGATATCTGAATAGAATTCTTTAAAGGATGACTCCATTGACTCCCCTTGAAAAGCCGTCTTAAAAGATAGTACTCCCTACCTCTCCTGTAAGAAGTGATTTCCCTCTTTGGAAAACCAACTCCAATTATGGATTTCATGCATGTCAGGCTCAACAGGCTGAGATGTGGTTGCATCAGAAAGTGGTATGCAGCTATGCACTGTGTGCACTTTAAAATTACTAGGAGAATAATAGTTTGCAATCTTTATGTAAATCAGTCAGCTTTTCTGCCTTTATCATTTCCTCCCAGCATGGCAGGAAAAGTGCAAACCTCATCCCTTCGGAAAGAAAATGACTGATGAAATATTAATAAAGATTACTAACAAAGTAAGCGCTATGACTAAGGTTGTAGATAGCTGTGGGATCTAAATGGTGAACAAATTTATTCAGCAACAGGGCAAGTTATTCAGATGTTCTAAAACAGATGACACCACCTCTATAAACTACAGGGGGCATTGGGAGTGATGCAGCATGGAAGTGGAGGAGGAGGGGACATTTGAAAGAAGGGAGTTAGTTATTTGCATTAAATAGTAGGCAAAAAGGGGAATTTCAATGAAAAGCTCATAGCACATACATAGAGTAGCATGGAGGTTTTCACTTCCCCTCATAATTGTTACATTTCCCTGGTCTTGCCATTTTGACCAAATAGGTCATACATGTTCCTCAATACAAGGCTGCAGTGCTGAGGCTTTCAGACCATATGCACATGTGGCTGGCTAAAGTGGATTTTTTTTAATTAAAAAAAATCAAATAGTGAGACTTGGACATTTTCAGTGACAGGTGAAACAATGCATTAATAACTCTGAACCAATTTTACCCATTTTCATGGATTTTTGTTTTAGATTGTCTTAGCTTGGTTTTCTATAACAAAATGCAGGGGTGTGTGTGTGTGTGTGTGTGTGGGTGTGTGTGGGTGTGGGTGTGGGTGTGTGTGGGTGTGGGTGTGGGTGTGGGTGTGTGTGTGGTAGTAGTTCAGTTGTGTCCAACTCTCTGCGGCCTCATGGGCTGTAGCCCACCAGGCCCCTCTGCTCATGGGATTCTCCAGGCAAGAATACTGGAGTGAGTTGCCATTCCCTTCCCCAGGGGACATTCCTGACCCAGGGATTGAACCAAGGTCTCCCACTTGCAGGCAGATTCTTTACCATCTGAGCCACCAGTTACAAGGTAGCTTAAATGACAGGCATTTATTTTCTCACAGCTTGGGAGGCTGGAAGTCTGAGATCAGGGTACCAGCACAGTCAGGCTCTGGTGAGAGCCCTCTTAATGACTTGCAGACAGCTACCTTCTCGCTCTGTGCTCACACAGTCTTTCCTTGGTGCATGTGTGTGGATAAAAGGAGCTCTGATGTCTCTTCCCCTTCTTATAAGGACAGTGATTTCATTATGGGGTCCCACTCTCAAGACCTCATCTAAACCTAATCACCTCCCAAAGGTCCCATCCCTAAAACCATCATATTGCTGGTTATGGCTTCAACATATGAACTGGGGGACACAAACACCCAGTCCATAACAGAAACTTAGCTGGTAACACTCTTGGTGAAAGGCCAGAAGGGAACCATTGTCTCATACATGTAGAATCCACACATGTCCCATCTTTCACAACCTTCTCTGAACTCAAGGTAATTTATCCTGCCTAGGCAGAGAGAGACTGAGATTGAAAGAGAGAGAGAGAAAGGAAGGGAAGAGTGTGAAAGAGCAAGCAAGTGAGCTAGCTCTAAGCAGGGTAGCAATCATGTTCAAAAAGCTGGGCACTTATATTTGCTATGTGTACCCAGAGTGGCCACTGCATGTCCTGTGTGGTAACAAAGGCTTAGGGGTGAGGGAGGGCTACCTATGCATCTGCGGTATCTCAGTCCATTTGGGCTGCCATAACAAAAATGCCAGATTGGTGGCTTATAAACAAAAGAAATTTATTTCTCACAGCTCTGTAGGCTGGGAAGCCCAAGATCATGGCACTGGCAGATTTTCTGTGTGGTGAGAGCCCACTTCCTGCTTCAGACAGCATCTTCTTGCTATGTTCTCATGTGGCAGGAGGTGTGAGGGAGCTCTCTGGGTCTCTTTTATAAGGTACTAATCCAATTCTCATGGTTTAATCGCCTCCAAAAAGTCCCATCTCCTAATATCATCACACTGGGGATTAGGTTTCAACATATGAATTTTGGTGGAGGATAAACCTTCAGTCTATAGCACATAGTATTCAAGCTGTGCTTCCTTCTCTCTTTACCTCTAGGAAAGTTATCTCATTTTCATTATTCCAACTCCACTGTATAATAAATAGGACATGAACCAACGGAGAGAGTCTTCCAATGAGTACATTTCAACATAATTAGGGAAATAGAATGGGAGAGTATACATTAATCAGGAGATATACCCGAGGCCTTCAGTGCCTTAGTCAAGGTCAACAAATGAGCTGCCAAAAAATCTAAAGAATAATCCAGGTCACCTGAGTCCTAGCAGAGTTCCTTTCTTCAAAAGCATACTGCTGAGACTCCCACGTGATCCAGTGGTTAGGACTCTGTGCTCCCAATTCAGGGGGCACAGGTTTGATCCCTGGTTGGGGAACTAGATCCCACATGCTGCAACTAAGATCAAGCACAGCCAAATAAGAATAAATAAATAAACAAATAAAGCATACTGCTGACCTGAAAACTTCAGAGACTCCTAAGACATCCTTTGATAGGTATTCTCCTATAGGCTAGAAATGTTACTAAGGTCATTTTTATAAAGGAAAGGGAATTAAAGAATGATAAGACTGCTGTGATTTCCCAAAGATTTATAGTTCAATTATATCTGGCACAGTGAATAACTCATAGAACAAGGGACACAGGGGAGAATCCACTGGGTAGAGTGAGGCCATCCTGAATTCAAATTTTTCGAAGGAAAAAGAGAACGTCAATAACTATGTAAAGGATGTTAGAGGATTGTTGGGGGTACTGTTGCACCAGTAGATTAAGAAAGCCAAAAGAATAGGCATTCTTCAAGACTCTGAGAGTTTAATAAGGAGGGAGACCCAAGGTACCAAGTATACATCCAAAAGACCAACTGAGCTTCATTGTAAAATGATTAACTGCTATTAGTAAACACACTAAATAGATATGCTTAGAATTCTATTGCTTTTACATAAAACCATGAGCCTTCCAGAGAACCTTTCATTCAATTAAACTATTGACTTGGGTTGGGACCCTGTTAGGCTATGCAGTTCATACACATTGGCAAAATTCAAGTACTGTTTTTCTTTTATCAACAAACACTAAAGACTAATGAATTAAGGGGAGCACCAGTTCAAACAAACAGGAGGAATGACAACATCAGAGGTTTAAATATGATCCTAATTGATGAATTTAGTAATTATTTTCCTCGGTTAAAGATATTAAGTCAAACCTGGCATTTATAAAATAATAAGATAGAGATATACTTTGGCCACCTCATGCAAAGAGTTGACTCATTGGAAAAGACTCTGATGCTGGGAGGGATTGGGGGCAGGAGGAGAAGGGGCCAACAGAGGATGAGATGGCTGGATGGCATCACTGACTCGATGGACATGAGTCTGAGTGAACTCCGGGAGTTGGTGATGGACAGGGAGGCCTGGCGTGCTGCGATTCATGGGGTCACAAAGAGTCGGACATGACCGAGCGACTGAACTGAACTGAACTGATACAAAATATAAAACTTATTCTCAACACACACAAGAACATTAGACTTCCAGCAACTTCAACCTGGAACCTAGAAATAGACAAACAAACCAAAAAAAAAAAAAAAAGAAGAAGAAGAAATAAACCTGAAGTAGTTCACATCAGTTCAGTTCAGTAGCTCAGTCGTGTCTGACTCTGCGACCCCATGAATTGCAGCACGCCAGGCCTCCCTGTCCATCACCATAAACCCCATGAATTAAGTAAAGCCAAGTATTTTGGCCCATATAATAAGTATTTCATCCTTTGCTCAGATTCATATATGAATACATCCAGATTGATATATAGATATCAATGTATCTTTGTATAAAAAAAAATAAGCTTATCTCATTCGCCAATCTGTAGAAGATTAGAAGCAGCAAATCAGAAGCTACAAGCAAGCAAAGAAAGTTGTCATTTCAGGCTGACATATCACAATGAAAACTGACATACATTCTTGTAGCAAACAAGAAGATAAAACTTCTAAGACTATATCCAAGCAATTTAAAATACTGAAATGTGGAGCTCTTTGGAGTATGGATGACCTATCTCAAGAAATACCAAGGGCATGATGTGCATGTCCTGATATTTAATGGTCATATCGATCTGTTTCTTCAGTCATCAAGCAAATTTTTTATATTATGTTGATTTTATTACCTTGGATGTGAATTTACATAAAATATATTTCATTTCCTGCCTTTCTAAACATTTCAGTTCTTAAAAGACAAATCTAAGGTTGTTAAAATTAACATTTTTAGAATACCTCTGTTGATGATGCTAAATTAAAAGAAAATTACCATGTGTATCTGTGTGTGAGAGAAGAAATATGGATTCTTAGTATGAGGAAAGAAACATTAATATAACTTGGGTGCCTGGATAAACACAATCAGGGCAATTCCTAAGTTGTGAGGTAAGGGAGCCTGGGTAAATATTTTCTGTGAGGCCCCTGACTACATAAACAACATAATTTTAAAACATATTGTAAAATCAGTGGGCCCATAGAGGTTTATGATGAAGATTTAAAATATTGGGTAAAAAATATTTAAAGTCATGGATAAAGAAGATATACTTTTGTATATGTTTATTATACAAAAAAAAATACAATGCAGATGAAGCATCTTAGTCATGCCCAGGAACTATTTCTCTCTGCTCAGGTCCCAAAACAATCTCTTTGTCTATCTTATTATTAAATGTGCCATTCCTGGATAACTTTATATTTCTCACCACACACACAGACACAAAAATACTGGTATTAGTCACAGTAACATGGCCCTTCACAACCAGTTTATTATAAAATAATACAGACCTTTTGCTTCTGCAGTTTCCTAATGCCATTTATTTAATGCTGGTTATACCATAACTCATGACACTACATCATCCATCCTGCCTCTTCTAAATACTGGTATAAAGTGACTCTTTAAATTTGTTACTGTTCTCTATAGATGATGACCACAAATACAAGTCTTCTCTGGAGTATGCAGAGAAATGTGAGCAAGAATTGCTTTTCTGAAAATATTAAATTCATCCTTTAAATTTTTAGTATAAATATAGAAATACATCATTCAATCATGGCTTCTTTTGAACTCTTCAGGCCATAATCACCACCAATAAAATCCATCAGAAAATCCTTAAAAGTCTCCCTCCAAAATATATCCAAAATTGAACCACTCTTCTCTATCTCAATTTCTACAATCCTAATCCAAGCCACCATCACTTTTCACTTATGATTCAGGCACTCAGTACCCATAACAGATTTCCTCAATTCTCATTCATATTCTATCTTATACAGCAGTCTGAGTTATGCTCTTGAAAGAGATCAGGTCACATCCTTGCTTAAAACAATGTAATGGCTTCCCATCATAATCAGACTGAAATTCAAATTCTTAACACTGTACAAAAGAAAGGCACCCATGATCTGCTCTTGCCTACTTCCCTAACTTAATTTCCCACCTACTCCTTGTACACTATGCTCCCTAAATATTTATTGTACAGACTACCACAGGGCCCTTGTACTCTCTACAAATCAATCTCTAACATAATCCCTTTTCTTTTCTTCATGGCACTCATAACTTACTGAAATTATCTTACTTATTAAGCTGTTTACTGTTTGTTTCCTTTTTTCCCACTAAATGTAAGGCCCATGAAAGCAGGAATGTTTTCTGTCATGCCCACTGTGGTATTCACTGTGAATAGTGATAAAGTTGAGATTAGATCCAAAGACTGAGGCCAATTATTCCTCCTGAGGCTTAAAATCTACTTAGAGAAAGATGGAATACATTAAGAGTAAGGCAATAGAGTCCTCGTTTAGGAACTGATTATTTGAAATAGACTGAAAGTGATAAAAGATGTCAGAAAAGACTATTATAGCCAAGAGTATTAAAGGTAGATATTATAGAGGAGGTAGATTAAGTGCCTTCATCTCAAAGATCCCAGACAAATATACAAGTTAAAAGTAATATATACATGTGTGGAATCATTATTTTGTATCTGGACAAAATTTACTCTGTATCAAAAACTCAAGTAAAAACCTCTCAGATTTTGATTCTTGCCATATAGCATTTCTACTCAGTGCCGATCTATGTTTCCTGGGCGGAGAGGGGGTGGATCATTTTCAAGTACTTATATTCTAAACTTGATCAATTTGCAAAAAAAGACCACTTCAAAATAGATTTTCATCTTCCCACTGGACTCTCAGAAATGACTGTGAACTAGGGAGTGACCCTCGGTAACTTCAGTGTCCAATATGCTACAATTAAAATGAGGTCTTAATTATACTTAGATTTGTGAGAGAGGGCCATGAAATTTTAGAGAGAAAATGATGCCATCATTAACATGCAAACCAGTCCTGTAGTTTATACCAGTCTGTGCAAAAGACGTGTGCTGCAAATGCATAGAGAATGAGCCATCAGTTGGATTGTGTGGGCTGCTTACAACAGGAGACAGAGTTGTAAAGATCTAAGGAAACTTTTCATAAGTCTGATCAGGCAAGAAAGATCATAGAAGCAATAGAATAAATTGATCTGGTGTCCATGCTGCCAGAAACAAAGACCCAAGACAAGGTCAGAAAAGGTCAGAAAACATGAGAAAGAAGAGAGAGAGAGAGAGAAAAAGATTCTTGGGCTCAGATTCAAATTGACAGAAGCAATGACAATGGGAGAAGATGTACGATGCAGGATACAGGATGCTTGGGGTTGGTTCACTGAGACAACCCAGAGGGATGGTAAGGGGAGGGAGATGGGAGGGGGTTCAGGATGGGGAACATGTGTATATCTGTGGTGGATTCATGTTGATGTATGGCAAAACCAATACAATATTGTAAAGTAATTAGCCTCCAATTAAAATAAATAAATTTATATTTAAAAGAAAGCTGAGAATTATGATTTTTCTTGTGATTTGGCTCAGAACATATCAATGTTTCTCATGAGGTATTTGGTTGTACATTCATATGAATTATGTATGGTGAAAATTTCTGATCTTAGGTGGTAGGAACAATGATTAACTCATGGTCCTGAAACAAGAAACAGAACCTATTCTTGAAGCCTTCAGGCTGCTTGGGGTGATGACTTTGGGATGAAGTGTGCCATCTCGCCAGACCAAGACCTGTCTGACTTCCCAAACTAGGACAGCACATGTACTGAGGTATTTTTAAACAAATATATTGAAGTGTTTAATATGATTTCAAATAGTATAATAAGCATGCATCAATTTTATAAGGAAGGAAATACTAAATGTCACTAATCTCACCACCTGGAGATAAGCACTGACAATTGGTATATTTCCTTTCATTTTCTTTTTGTTCCTGGTTTCTTTTTGCTCCTGGTTGCGTGCGTGCGTGCGTGCGTGTGTGTGTGTGTGTGTGTGTGTGTGTGTGGGTGTGGGTGTGTGTGTGTGTGTGGGTGGGTGTGTGTGTGTGGGTGGGTGGGTGGGTGGGTGGGT